>NC_091948.1:15262492-15596659 GCF_041260155.1 Ptychodera flava
GGTATTTTGTAAGTTTTCCACTTTTAAATCAATGTCTGTCTCCCAGTTTCATGAAAGTTTGTCATTCCATTTCCATGGAAACATGCTGTAATAGTCGATATCTGGGCAATACTACTGTATCAGGCAATAGAAAGGCCATAAAGAGAAATATTGCCCCAAACAAAAAAGTTCATTTCCCTTTCAAACAGTAAAATTTCCAACTCAATAAACAGACATAAACTACCACTATGTACATGGGTTCACTGTAACCGGATTCATAATGGATTATTTGGAGGAATCTTGTCTCTACTAAATTGAGCCTAAGATGTCTGCAACATAAAGCGTATATTAATTTGTAACGACCTTCCCTCTGATATTGGTAAAAAGAATGGCAACTTGCCTGAATCTGTTTGCCCATTTAAATGACCAGATTTGACCTTTCAGAGTTTGAAATTAATTTATCGCCTCAATTATTGTTTGCCTATATGACCACGGAAAAATATAGATAAGTTTTGCTGTAGATCTGTTTTGCAACCAAGTTCTGTTTCTCATGTATTATTCAATCAGAGGCTCGCTTCCCATTTTCTTTCTGCCGTTGGAGTGGTTCCTCTTTGGCAGCTGATATAAACCACCTTGCCTCCCTTTATGAAAAAACTGCCGTTTCAAGCGTCTTTCAGTTTTGCAGTGTTTGAAACTAAAAATCTGCAATCATAAGTGTAATAGTAATTATCAGGGGGAAGTTGATTTGAGTGACATAGGAGAAAACTAGTAAAACTTTTATACTGAGTTCTGTGATTTCCTCTCTCAAGTAGGCCTCCTGAGGGCTCTCTGTAAGTTGCCTCCCATTTCAATAACTGTCATGAGGACTTTGACCGATGGAACTTTTCTTCTTGAAGACTACGGATTAGAATCAATAGATCAGTAAACAAATAATATAAAGATGATGTCTTTATTTTTCATAAGTTTTGTCGTGTATTTATGTATCTGTGATAAATTTTAAATTGTGGTAAAAAGTACAAAGTCACATTGGACAGTCAGGTGAATTATTACACATTGATTCTCAACATATGACACATATAAATGGAATTGACTAAGCAATTTGAAATTTAACCATGTGACCATCAGGCAGCAACATTTACATTGAAATCATAAAAACTCACAATTCATTTTCTGGACGGTAGTTTGACTGAATAAATACACAATGAATATTTATAGAAGAGCAATTAATGGGTTGCATCATACACTTCTAATAACCTTACTGTGAAATGGTCCTTGTAACTTTGTTCTTGACAGTCAGGTTGTATACTTGTTTGTTTATTTGTTTGTTACCTTTTCATAAGTTTTCATTTCTTTTTTATCTTTTGTCTGTACATATACTAGTCTATCTGATTGTCTCTTTTGTAATTTGTTCACGTATTTCTTGTCGTCCTCTGTCTGTTTCTTTTATTTGTTTACTTGTTTGCTATTCACTCCCTGAGGTAAAGTTGCCATGATTTTTTACATCCTTAAGTTTGATTATAGTGCAAACACTTGTCCAGAATGAACAGCTGTCACAGTGTGAGACTGGAACCAAGAGTCAGGACCTAAGAAATATCAGTGTGCCAGCTAGGTTGCATGAGATTGTCACGCCACAGAGTCTCAAGAAAGTCTTCTCCTTCGCAAGAAAACTTTACTGATATAGAGCTTACCTAAGGAGATTTCAGATAAATCCTACATTGACTGAAAGAAGTCACAAGTTAAATGTGTCAGTGGGTACACGCGTGCTGGCATGTCAGACTTTTTGAAAAATATCGTCAGAAACACATCAGAACAACAATATTCCACTGGAGTAATTATTCCATAAGAATAACAGTGTGCAAACAGTTGTTGTTAGAGTATATGGTCAGTGAAACAGTCTCTTGTAAAGTAATTCAAGTTTTAACCTTAAGGTAGTATGCACATTGAAAGTCAAAGACTTAAAATTTTGCTCAAACTTTCCTCAAGGAATCTTTCAATCATTCTCTTTCAAAATCATGCAAGAATAAAAATTGGGGATCATCATACAAATTTTAGTACTAGAGAAACAAATATTAAACTAAGTATTACAGATATTTAAAATTCGAAGTGGCAGCCATCCCTGTGTTAACTCCATGGAGAAAAATGAAATTTTCAAACTTCAAAAAACTAAGCCAGTAAAAAGTTTTCTTACACTAAGAGCTTTAAAATGAACCCACACAAGTGGTATATCAGAAAAGACTTGTAAAAGTTTGAGAGTCCGAATATCTGTCCCCGAGGCACGTTCTACCTTAAATGTGAGACAGGGGACATAGAAGAAAACTGGAAAGGCTGTTAAATCATGAAAATTGAGCATTAGTGTGGCCTGTAGCCTCAGTGTCTGCTAGACAAAGTGAGAGACTATAAAAGTTTACAAAGAGTCCATAAAGAAAATTCATTCTTGACTGTTGTGTTTCTTCACTTAATTAGGACATGATCAAGTGTATCAGAATTTATGTGTTTCAAGAAAAGATTTATTCACGTTGCAATGTATGCCCCTGTTTGTAATCAGAGATGACTTGAGTCATCCACACAACTTGTGTATGCTGCATAAAAAACTAAACATAACATATAGGCAACTATAGGTCCAGCTGGGATGATCCTCACTGTAGCTTCATCCAATCAGATCAACAGCATACACTGTCACCAAACACCGACATTCCCTTCAAACGATATGACCCAAAAGAAAAATACAAGTAAAAATATACAATTTTGCCACTATTAAAGAAAAATCACCTAGGAATGGCTGATATTTATGGCTATTTTCAAAGATTCAATTACCATCACAATAAAATCCTTGTCCAAACACAGTTGTGTTGTGGTTTATTGATTTCAGAATGATCTTAGATATAATGAGTTTAATGCTCATAAGAAATTATGAATTTTTTATCATTTTAAAGACAATCACCCACAATCATTGGTGAGATATGACCATGAAGGATAGATTTTCATGACCTTGATTCTTTTGTTTTTTAATCATCATAGTCAATGCCATTTCGTTTATGTATGTATATGTATTATAATATACACTATTTCAGGATATAAATACAATGTCCAAATGAAATGCAATTCTCTCTCGGCCACACTGTAGTTTGTAGTACACTGGAGGATAAAGCGTGCAGGTTAAAACAAATGTATAGAGGCACATTTTTGTCAAACTACATGATGACAAACTACAATTGACCAAAAATGGTGATCAACAAAACTATATGACAACTTTGAGGCAAATTGAACGGCTGTATGTGTATATGGTATCAGCATAGTGTCTTAGATCATATCTGACTGATGGTCTCTTCAAGTCTCTATGATCTTTTTATTAATGGATTTTGATGGATATTCTACTTGGACGTCACGGTATCCATATCAAGGACTATATTGACACTGACATTGATCATATTCCCTCGAGTGAAGATCACTGCGGTTTCAATACTCTGGTCGGGGACACACACAAGTGCTGGTATACCATTCAAAGTCAGGGTTGTACATGTAATATTACCAGCCTTATTAAAGCATCAATCAATATGTTAATTGTCAATCCATGGTGTTTATCAGATGGGCATAATTTTTATTTCAACCCTGAATGTTTGGGATGAATTCGAAATTTCATCAGCACTGAAGCAATAACATATAAAGCAGTGTGACATTTAAGCCATATAACAATATTTCAAAAATGAAATGTTTTTGGTGGTAACTCAGAGATCTACATCCAGAGAATGAAATAAATAAATAAATAAATAAATAAATATATATATACATACATACATTATATATATATATATATATATATATATATATATATAATATATATATATATATATATATATATATATATATATATATATACATATTTATATATCAGCATCCAGAGCATTATACACACACACACACACACACACACACATATATATATTATATATATATATATATATATATATATATATATATATATATATATATATATATCTGCATCCAGAGAATTAAATATATATATATATATATATATATATATATATATATATATATATATATATATATATATATATATATATATATATATATATATATATATATATATATATATATATATTAAAGTCCAGAAATCTTTACTGTGTAAAACAGTGCTCAGTACCTCAAATACCATCAATTTTTACCATACTTGTTATCAACTCTGACCGTCATTTTTACCCTATATCTATATATAGAGAGAAAGAGAGAGAGAGAGAGAGAGAGAGAGAAAGAGAGAAAGAGAGAGAGTGTGTGTGTGTGTGTGTGTGTGAATTCAGCATTTCCCATAGTGCTTCATCTTAACTGGATGTCATTTCCACTCTGAGGGTTGACATGTGCAGACATTTTTATTGCCCACAATGGTAAATTCCAGTGTGCATGAATATCTTTCTATTTCAATTTTCCTAAAACTGTCAGTGTTTTCATGATATGTGTGCTTTGTTCCTTTATTCCACTTTTAACCATGATGAACTGGGATTAAACCTTTGAAAACATCAAAATAGAAAACTTGTAGTTTTAATTTGAAGTGAAGAACGGTGTGATTGCTGGTACCGCTTGACTTTTCTCTCTATATTGATCTATCTATTTATGTATCTATTGATAGATAGAAAGCTATAGATAGATAGATATATAGAGATATATACATATAGCTAAAAATATGAGTCATGTACCCCTACGGCCAAATAAAAAGAATGTGTATACATGTACTCTATTAAAAACCCTTCAACCTTAAACGTTTTTTACATTTTAGAAAAGCTCACATGACTTTGCCAAATATTGCTATTTTTTTTTTATTCAAACCCCATTAAAAACAAAAAATAAAAAAATTCCAATCAACTGATCACATTTTTTGAGGGCATGCTTAGGAAACACAACATTTTTTTATGCCAGAGAAAATTATACCACATGCCTGCATGGCCATTGACCACTGACATCTCAAAGTTTGTCGCACAAATAGTTTATAGTTTCCTTCAAATTGCACTAATCTTTCTGGTTTTATGACTGTGACCTTTCACAACGATGGCAGACTTGATTTGCCTTGCCGCTCAGGTGAAGGTAAAAACAACTGGTGGATGATTTGTTTGTCTTTGCCAAGTACACAAACAAAACTATGTAGCCGTAGTGAAGGACACAGTTGGCAAGGAGGGTCATACTTCCAGTTCCGTCAGCCTATTTGTCAAACGGATGTATGATATCAAACCGTCACAAAGTCAAAAGAGACAAGACGGTCATTTTTCTGTTGAGACGATAGGTTTTCGCAAAGTATTAAATATTTGGCAAATTTCACTTCAGAGGTAAAATTTTTGAACAGTGTGTAACCATCAGGTTTCTTGACAGATCCATTCTTTTTCCTCCATCAAATATTAAAAAAAGACCATTGAAAATTTACTTTTTATGAAATCAGTGTTCTATAAATATGCTGACAACACAAAGTTCTCAAATTGGTAGGCAAAAATTCAGTATGGTTCAAGGGCTTTATATTCAAAGCTTTCTTGTTTAATACTTGGTCTTGCTTGCACACCAACATTAACACTCTGTTAAGCATTGACAACAAGTTCACTGAGCGTGACTGCGAATAGGTGAACCCTTTTGGAATCACGGCACTTCGGAAACACATGAAAGCATTCATCAATCACCTGTGCCGTGATCATTGTTATTTTAGGAAGCAGACTAAACTCCGTTGCCTGGTGGTGAATAATGATTGTAAGCTCGTGCTGTCCATCCACTGAGCTTTTCACACATGAGGATCTACTTTTATAGCCTTTACCCTTTGTTTTTTCTTTGTAATCTGTTTTCCATCGGTCAGGATTTGAGGGTGTTTTAATTTAATGTGTTAATGTACAACAAGTGTTGCCAGGTGGCAGGTATTACTTGTATTTCTATACGTGCTGACTTCTCTGTCCACCTAGCTGTTGCTTGGGATATTCTCAAGCATGTGCCGTTTCAAATAACTTTATGGTTGTGATCAAATTTCTTCAAGTAGCACGCGTACCTCCTGTACAGCAGAGTTTAATAATGCCTTCAAATGATTCCCATCACGCAATGTTTCTTGAGACAAGCTCAAATAAATTGTGATGGTATTGGTATGAAAACTTTGTAAAAAATTTCTGTTCTTAAGTTTCAGAAATATAGTTTTTAATATTTTATTTAATATATCACATTTCATATAAATTAACTCGTGCCATTTTTTGTGTATGTATTTTGACAGAGAACCAGTGGATACAGGGCAATTAAATGCATGAATAGAAGAGATTATGAAGCAAAAGAAACTACAACAAAATAATAATCATTTTTTTATGCAGTAAGATTGAATTTTGTATCCAGTTGAATGGAAATTGATGAGAAAAAATAGAGTTATTAAGGGAAATTGTTGTGGATAATTTTTCAAGGCTTGCTAGAACATAGAAGTAACAGTTATACTGGTATGGTGAACTGAATGGAATTACATTGATATCAACATTAAGGTAGTATCCTCGAAAGTGAAAGACTTAATCTTTTGCTCAAACTTTCTTAAATGAAACCTTCAACTATTCTCTTCCAAATCAACAATAAGAATACAATAAAAAAATTAGGGGTCACTGTGCACAGTTTGGTACTACAGAAAGAAATTAACTAACATTTACCGATATTTGAAATTCAAAATAGCCACCATCTCTGTGTTGACTCTGTGGGGAAAAATAAGATTTCCAATTTTCAAAAAACTAAGTGAAAGTTTTTCATATTGTAAGAGCTTTAAAATGAGCCCTCACGAGTGATGTGTTGGATAATGAACAAATTGTAAAAAATTGAGTCAGAATATTTGTCCACGAGGCGCGTTCTACCTTAAGCACAAACAGTAAGTTATAGCATGTTCCCAATTCATATTCCCCCATGGAGCCTTTAGAAATCTATTTATACATTCAATTGAACAAACAGCCGCGACTTTTGATACTGTACGTGCAAATATGGATTGAGTATGTGTATATATATATGTCATTGTGACCTTGCAATGTCTTTGTTTTCTATCTGTACACAGAGACAAGTTCTGTTTTTCCTTGCATTCAACAAGTGGGCAGACAGTGGGTAAACAGTGCATATCAAAATGTTGATTGAATAAAACAATATCTCTTTGTAGTAGGGTTCATACTTCAAATGGTACAGCCAGCAGACATATACCAGTTGAAATTTGTATGGTTTCTTCCAATTAGCCTTCTGAAATGACTAGGATAATATGCTGCTGCTGTCTCACTTGTTATTTTATGAACATAATGCATCTTTCTGCTTTTTATGGGGTATGATTTTAATAAAAGATTTGCTCATCACAGTTGAGGTTTTCTGCCCACTATTTTGGAATGGATCTGTATATAGTTGCTGTGGTCATTTAAATTTTGATTAAAAGGTAGGGGGCACATGAATTCATAATTGATTCACAAATATAGAACTTTGTATGATTATTTTTACACTCATTTGAACCTTGGAAAAAAGCAATTCATCTGTGTCGGACTTTTCAATTCAAAATTGCACTCCTTTTACAATTACACTGAATTATACCAAAGGGCCTGGCAGAGGGAATCTGGGTCACTGAAAATGAGAGTATACCGTGTGGTTTCTCAACCAGCTGCGTTTTCACCCATTATATAATCATTGATAATGCAAGAAATGCTGGCAGATTTCATAAACTGTTAAAAAATATGCACTCACACTTTTCTGTTGTCATCTGAAATCGACAGTCATGGCTGTAAAATGTACCAGCTATTAAAACATACACACAATGGCAATAAATCATTTATTTCCATCACTAGAAATAAAATCAGCACATTATTAGACTACTGTCGCACCAGTCGCATTTATGGTTTTCAGAAAATATGGATAACAATATGGAAATATAGAATTTATATTTAAATAACCTTGCATTATTTTTAATTTACCTGCATATTCATGGAGTCATGTAATTTCACAGAACAAGTTCATTGAAACAACTGAATGAACATAAAGTGGTTCATCTTTGTGAAAATAAATAAATGATGGCATGGTAGAATAAATATTAATGGTTATCACCATTAATTGAATGCTTTCTCTGATTCCATTAATGCAATAAAACTGTGATTTCATATAAATCATTGTAAACTTCTCTCTTTTTGCATTCGCAAAACCATTTTTGGATGATTGGTTGACAAGCATTGATAAATGAAATTTGTATTTCCTGGACAGCTGCAATTTTGGCTTCAAATTTTATATTCATATGAAAAATCATCTTTTGACTTGTATTCAGTTGTTAATTTTTTATTTAATTTAATTTTATTTTTTTATCTGATACATACTAGTATTTTTCCTTCTGTAAGAAAAATGCATATTACTATGTGTCTGATATATGATATAATCAAAGCTATGATAGTCATTATCCACCTTGTCAATTTTATGATAACATAACAATATTCAAGGTATAATAGTATGTATTCTATTGTTATCATAATTTGCTGTATTTACATCAAGGATGAAAGCAAAATTTGAATTTTTATCATGTGTTCAGCAAGAATATGACTTTCACAGGTACAGTATTCAGGTTTACCTGCTGGTATAAAAATATAGGCCATGGGGACCTTTCCAATAACGTTACAAACACAGCTTTGTGAATGTACAAATAATTGCCTCATTTTTCTGATTCAAACAGTCATTGACCTTGTCTAGATTCTATAGAAACAGTATAGAAGGCTATAGAAAACTGTGTTTAAGTTTCATAAAAGTTCTGTAAGATTCAATAGAAGCTCCATAGAAGTCTATAGAAATTGTTGAATTTTGATAGTAAAAGGGGCCAAAACTCAATTAAATTCTCCAAACGTTGAAAAAAATTTCTACAGAAATTTTATCAAATTTGTATCGAATTTTCTTAACAATTTCAATAGAATTTCTATAAAGTTTTTCGCAAGGGAGAACAAAAGAGATTAAAAAAAAAAAAAGCTCAGGAAGTAAGTGTTTACCCTGATTCAGTACGTGGATCCAAAAAAGGGGGAAATTTCATTGTAAATGGACGCTTTTCTGGCTGAGTTTGCAGACAGTCTTCATGAATATTCTCTAGAATGTCTTGTTTTGGAAAGCCTTAAAAGGTTTGTGCTTTGCTTTCTGAAAAGATAGTTCCCTTGATTAAATATCTCACTCGTGATGGCATTTTGATGAAAAAATGTGTTTGATGTGGATGTCCAGGTATACAAATAAAAAATGTAAATGGAATGAATTGACTTGAAGGTCTTTTGACAGTGTTTAATAATTATAGGAAATAAGGAACATACATTTCATGGGTGTGGTCAATCCTTGGGATTCAGATTCAGATTCAGATTTTGCAGACACATGAAGTAAAAGTAAACAAAGTTACCAAGTTATTCACTCTATTTCTAGCATTCTAGGAAACATGAACTAATTTTGGTCTAACTATACATGGTTGGTAAAATTTACCTGTATCTCCAAAGTTTTTTATTTAGAAGATAATTTATATATAGATGTGTTTTATGCATAAATAAATCTGTATAGAGGTGAGAACATTTGTATTCATTTTATTGCAATGATCTGTATTTCTGTAGCAACAAGTAACCTGCAACAATCATGTGTTGAAGCTTTTAACTGATCATAGTATATTTTGTATGGGACCCTGGTCAACCTTGCAACTGTAGCCCTGGAATAATGATATTCATAAAACAAGGGCAGGAAAAATCAATATTCATTTCATTTCATATTCCACAAATGACAAATAAGGTAAGCTGTTTATCTGCATAATTTGCATATTTTCATTTACATATAATCCACAAACAAGCCCACATCAATCACATCTAGGTATCTTTGGGCATATCATAATTCCATTTTGCCATTAATGAGGAAATTGAATTCATCAAGCTAAATAAGGTAGGGTTATTTTGAACGACTTCACCAAGGGCTGCAGTATAACTTCTAAATCTCAATGGAATGTACATCTTACAGTCAAACACCTTGCTGATTTTAGACAGGGTGTCATCTGTTTAGTGTAAATTACCGATGGCATGAACGCTATTGAAGCTTGAGCTGAAATTCTATATTCACAATGGATGTCTGGTTTTGTCTCAAACTGAAGGAACTCTTGTCGCTGGTAGTTGTATCTGTGTTGTGCAAAGTTATTTTGTGGTTGAAAATTAGTTGATTGTATTCACATTTAGAATAAGAGAGAGAGACAGACAGAGACAGAGAAACAGAGAGGGGGGCTGAGATCTGAAGGGAGAGTATTGACCCTTTAAAAACAACTGAGAGACATTGACAAATGACACAATGAAATGAATTAAGAAAATAATAATGACAGCAAGTAATGAATGCCAGAAAGAAAAACATTTTACAAATTGAATATTCTCGTATCACTTGCATTCAATTGTTTGTAATTAATGATCTCACAACTATAACCATCCATGACGTAAACCCTGCATGATATGTTGTAAACTAGTTCACTGTTAAGTTGTGAAACATAATGTTGTTCCTATAGAGTTGAAATGAGAAAAACTGGCATTTTAGGGAGGGTCAAATTCTGGCCAGATTTCCCTACCTTACCGTAATTGACAACATATGGCACAATACACAATATGTTTCATGTTGGCGAAGAGTTTTTTTGGATTGTTGGGTGATATTGTGCACAAATAGCTGATGTCGATCATTAAAGACTTGTATATTACTGCATTATTTTCTTGATTTTATATACAGGTCAAACAAAAATAAATGTAAAAATACTATCTAAATGATGTATACATATACATGGGTAATCTCATTTACCAACTTGAAATTCATGAGGAATTTTTAACAAGATAAACAATAAACAGGTGCTCCACTGAAATTTGGTGCCTCGCTATATATCACAGTCCATCCGATCCAGACTTCCACAGAGAACAACCAATGTACAAAAACTTCTCACTCCCCAAACAGTTTTTATAAGGATTTCAAATTAAACACACCACTCTCAGGTAAATTGACAGTCGATGGTCTGTACAGTGCCCATTTATAAAATAATATGATATAAAACCAATTACACTGTATGAATTGATGAGCAACTTTACTTACTTCTGTGATAGTTTTACAACATTACAATTTACAATTTGAAATATAGGATGTGAAAAATGCAATAAAGTATTGCATCAGAAGGTTTTACGAGCACATAATCACCCACAATAAACTTAAAATGTATGTTTCTCACAATCGATAGGGATCCATGGGAATGATGCAATATATACTTTCTTAGGATCTTTACAAAGTCTTGAGGAGATCCGACCAGATCTTAACAGTCTTTACAACATCTTTAGCAGGTCCTTCCAAAGTCTTGACAAAATCCTTGCAGAATCCATCAGAATCATAAAAAAATCAATTCATGATGACTGAGAGGAGAGTTTTTGCAACAGTTTTATGGCATCATTAAACTTTAATACAATGCCATACTACGTGTGTCAACAAAATTATATCCTTGGGAAAAAAGATTGCGAATATAATTGTGATTTTTTTTCTAGTGATATACTGTGCCATCATAACCTTGATGGATTAAATTAAATATGTAAGAAAAAAAATAACCAGATGAATTTTATGATTCTCATTATTGACAACGAAATACCTGTTTGACTAGAACCACCTGTTGGATCAACTCGCAAACCAAACATTGAAGAGCGGATGTAACCCTACTTTAAACCTTTCACCCCTAAATCCCATGTATGTGGAGTAAACCATTCTAATTTGAAACAATAGGGTCAGATGCCAAAGTATTGTGGTGAAAGGTACCACTTGACCCTTCCTCTTCTGCTGAACCAGAAATGTGCCAAAGATGTGTTCAGTCTATCAACTGCTTAGCCATGTGTAGCATGCAAATCGATTTGAAAAAAACGTTTATAGTTCTTCAAAGATATAAATTTTCTATGAATTTTAATTACGTTATCATTTTCAATCTACCATGTTATGTTATGGTCGTTAGATGTGTTAGAAAATGAAAAGGTTGCAGTCACACAGTATAAGAGTGAATATAAGTGTTGCGTTTCTAACTTTTTTATTCTGACTTACTGGAGAGCAAATTTGTCACTCCACCGTACGTACAGCACCTGAACATAATCCACGATACTCTGGTATTTACTTTACACTGATGCTACTTAACATACTCTGACAGTTTTTGTATCATTATGCCATTGCATCACACCAAGTGAGGAATTTAAGCTATATGACTTGACAGGTTTTTAGAGCTTTAGTGGTATCAATGCACTGCAAACAAAAGAGGCATTTCTCTGAGGATTGAAATTGACCTCATTGAAGTTTATTCTATTTTATTTTCAAGCTCTATTCTCTCACAGAGAGTAACTCCTCCCCAAAACACTGAATAATGAAATACACACTCTATACCAGTTAATAAATTTATTTATTTTCATGTCAAGGTAAATCTTGATCAGCAAATTGCAGTCACTGTCAGTCAAACTACCTTAACTGAATGGTAAAAAGTTTGCCAGGGACATCAATGTGTGCTTCATCTGCATTTATTAGTTATTTTGTCTTATTTGATGTTGTCACTATATCTCTCAAACCATATTAGCTGCCACTAGAACCTTAAAATTCGTATTATAAGACATGTTTATGTGGGTAAACATTTTGAGCAGCAAAATGTCCATCCCAAGAATTTAACATACAGCCTTCATCATTGGCTGATGCATTCGTGACACTACAGATTTGAATTGTACAGACTCCGGTACATAAGTGTCCCAAAGCTGGTATGCGGCTATTAATTAGGTGTGGCTTTTCAGAAGGAATTTTTACAGCAGTTTGACGGAACAAGTACAGGCATATACTATGCAACTGTACTTCTCCACAGTGTCATTCATGGATTAATCTTTAATTTGGCAGGTAATCTCTAGTCGGAATAGATCTAGATATACAGACAGCTGAGTCCTATGTGTTGCTCATTAGTTCTGGCAAATTCCGAGACTTAACGATGTATTTTTAATGGACAAACGTTGTCTTTGTTTTGCTGTCTCGTTATGGCTATGAATAAGTAAGGAATAACGCGAGAGACCAACTTTTTTTTTTGATTGATTGCTTCATTAATTTATTTTCCAGAGACAGTCCATTAAATTATGGATATCGGGAAAATGATCTGAAAGTTTGATGTTTACATCAATGCCGGGGGATTTTGTGCAGTGTTTACTGTTCATCAATTACAGTCTGAAAATTAGTTCTCTCTGCAATGCTCAGTCTAAAATGGTAATACTTTAAACATTTCAATCTGTACAAAATTAATATTAATATTGTGAAGTTATCGAAATTTTAATTTCATATTTGTGGGCACTCGCAACATCTGCAAGATTACAGCCAGACTGGTTTTGTATGATGCCAACGAGAATTCAATTTTTTGTTTCTTTCTTTATTATTTTATTCAAATTACTTGTTTGTTTATTGTTTGTTTACAAATTTATTTATAATACTGTTTTACAGATTTTGTTGTTTACCACCACTCTATAAGAACATTAAAACAAATGCATCACCTGAATTCCTTTGATGTAAAATACTTATGACATTTGAACATTAAAGTGACGGCACAGTTGATACAGTCCCATCTTTCTAATTAACCCTTTGAACGGTCTAATTTTTCCCACCAAAATTTTAGTGCAACATTTTACTGATTTTCTTAAAATTTTCTGTAATTTTTTGATAATTTTAGACTAAATGGACACCACATTTCATTGGCTACAGTTTTTTATCAAAATTTTACCAAACATCTGGAAAAAATTTACTGTAATAAGCGACAAAAATTGACTTTGGCACTCAAAGGCTTCAAGTATTAGAAGTAAATACATTTGATGATGATTTCGTCATTTCCTAGCCTGTTGAATGACTGTAAAATAAAGCTAGGGAAAACATTTCAACTGCTGAAATTTAATTCCAATATATCCTGTCGTTCAGTCCTTGAGATTGTGTCACATGGGCAAAGTTTTGAAATGTTGCCAATTCTATTCATCAATTTTTATCATCAAAAAGAAAACAGACCCTTGAATAATTCAAGTGACTTTATGAGGAACGTGATAATATTTCTAATGATGAGTGAGGATTCTATTCTTTTCTATTTAGTGTTATCATTTGATCGTGCTGATGAAATTTTATGAGCAAAAAATTGTTCTCACGAGTGAATGACATCAGCTGAGCCCAATGATGACTTGCCAAGAAGGTATGAAGAGGTATATGTTATCACTATTGCTTAGTTTGTATCAATGTTAAAAAAAAATTTGACCACATTTTATTTAAGGTTTGATTGATTTTTGCTTTTTTTGATGTCAGAGAAGTGCATCCTCAACATTTTCAGGAAATAACAAATGCTAACTTTATGATTTAAAAGTCACATGTTATTAGGCACATGTATATAATGACCATCTTAGCTTGATGAGTCACAAAGCAGTGTAGTAAAATATTATCCTCAAGGAGAAGTTGTGATATTAAAACTGCCGGGTACTTTTGTTGTCCATACCATACTTGCAATTGCAGCTGATATGCATGTTACGAGTTTTCTCCCTTTAGATTGCAAACAATATCATGAAAACTATAGAGATTAAGAATAATTTTACGGATAACTTTTCTTAGCCATAGAGGCTGCGGTCAGATATGAAACTGGTCATTGTGGGTCATCTATTGATGGGAAGGACAGATGTGATCAATAAAGGCAAAACACTCAGTGATTATGATGAAGTACAAATTGGAAGTAACAGACAGAATGTGACTCAATTGGATTTGGACCAAAGGTTCCCGAGGGCTTGGTCAGCAACAGAGGAATTTTAAAAATAAAACATCACAAAAAAGTCAAGGGTGGTTTCCTGTACCGTAAAGGTTGGAATGTACTAGATAATTTAATGTGGATTTTAATAAAACAAAAGATTCAGTTGTTTTTACTCAGATGAACTGAAATATGTTACATGTTTTGATCCTGTGTTTCTCTTACATATAATCAAGACCATCACAATGTAGAGATTTTATACTGCACGTAGCCGTTAATTACAAGTTGTCGGAATTTACTCAGAAAAAATTTCAGTCGAGAGAACATGAACCTTGTGTGGTCAAGCCTGAAGCACCGCAGCTGAAGTACGTGAACTTTGTATACATGCACATATTAAGCTTCATTGTCAGCTTACACGTTCCAATTGTCATTATATAGCTTCATAGATTTGAAATACCAGATCTGGATTGGGGTCTCAGGCACACACAAAAAAGTGGACGATGGTTTAAAATATTTTGGTATACCATTGTCCAATGAAAATCTTCAGTAGGCCTATCCACATACAATAGATCTCATAACATTCTTGTGAAGCACAGCTTTTAGCATGCTTCATTGCACTATAAAGCGTAGAAAAAAATCTACACCAAAGATAATGGCTGCTTTGAAGAAGCATGAGATTTATCGATGGTGGTCTTACCTGTTATCTTGGTCCAACTTTACCACCCAGTGTATGTGTATATGTATAGTTCACACATTTCCAATCAGAGTTTAAGCGATGTAATTTTTCCGTCAAAATTTTAGTGCAACATTTTACCAATTTTTATGACTTTTTTGTATTTGTTTAGATAATTTTGGAGCAAATGGACATTACATTTAATTAGCTACAGTTTTGAATAAAAATTTTGGCAAAAATCTGAGAAAATTTGACTGGGGTATATTTTGTAAAGGTGACAAACTTGACTTTGGCACTCAAAGGGTTAACTACCGGTATCTTGTTGTATATTACTGATAGCATTTATAAAATTTTAAAATGTATAAACTTGGGGGAATTTTTAAAATACTTCATCGCAAGCTGCAAGATCATCTGTTTAATGTAGTGTATTCAAATATTATGTTCTTAGCCAGGTTTTGGTGACTTTCATTCAAATTTTCCAATGGGGATACAACTGCCACAGACTATATGAACAAACTGAATGCACGTGTGCATTCAAGGTTTAAAGCTGTGGAATCAGCACACTCAGATTTTAATGTTGCCACTTAGTGACGTTGAATTGTTAGATCTCTGTGGGTGGACAAGCCAATGCATGTGGCTGGCAACCTTGGAGAAGAATATGCATTGTTGCCGGGTGATGATCGTGAGTTGTAACATCTGTCTGTAGAAGACATAACAACTGGCAATCAGTAAGAAGTAGCAGTGGTTGCCAGTGGATGACGTTCAGTTGTGATCAGTGAATTTACATTAAAGGGCTAGTAACTGCAAATCTTGATGAGTTTTTTGACAATTTTTGTTTTTAATGTCAACCACAGTTTCTTGTTCTACTCTCGTAGATCATGTTGAGAAAGTATTCAGCTTGTCAACTCAGCCTGTACATGTGTGGACTGCAGCGTTATTGTCGAAAAGTGAATTAATCTGGTCCTGACTAGAATTCAAACAATAACAATGCATTCTACAAATATAGCCACTGTGTTGACAATTTTGCTAAATAGTAGATGTTTGAATATGCTTTTGGGAGTAAGTCTCAAGTATACACAAAACAAAAATTGTGAAAGAAAATCAGTAAAAATTACAGCTAGGCAGGGGAAAAATCCTTTGAAGGCCTTAACCCTTTCACCCCCAGTTCCCTGTGTACAGGTCCAACTTTACCATAGAAAACAATGGATTTGGGACAAACCATGGTGGTGAAAGGGTTAAGGAGGGTGAATCATCATCAATTGTTGATTTTAGTTTTTGAATTGGAGTTACAGTCATCACAATTATTTCTTATCATTGCTATAATATCATATTTTGATTTATTTTGTATTCTTTACATTGGTTGTCTGCGTAAAATTGAAAATAGGAAATTGAAGATAAGAGACAGGAGAAATATGGCAAACTTGAAATCCTACCTATGAAACTCATGGATATATCTTTGGTACACACTCAGCAAACAATTATACACCTTGTCAGTGTGTGACCTTGAAGATTATGTGGGCTGTTGCTAGTTGATGACTACCTGTTGTAATTGAACCCCGTAGACATGAGCACATTGCCAACAGCCATAAGCAAACACGCAAGACATAAGTGCAGTACGAGACACTGATCTAGACACAAACCCATGATTTTAATCATTCTCTGTGGAGCCATGCATCTTCCACAAATGTATGTTTATCGGTTTTACTGGAGTCGCTTATCGATGAAGAAAATCTATCTCTCCAGAGCCAGTGGAGCCTGGTAGCCAAGGCTCGTATAAAAGCAAACACATACACAGCTCCTCTGGCTGGCCGATTCCCATAAAAATCTGCACAAACTTGGAATTACAATGTGAAAATGATGGGGAAGAAATGGTTAGAGATGGTAACATTTTGTTTGCTGCCTGTATTTTTTTTCAGCCACGAGCGATGGAAAGATGATCATTAAACAAACATACTGACAACACTTTTCAAAATTTTACAACTGAATTTCTAAACGTCCTCATGCCTTTCAGAGAAACACCGTGACTTTTCTGCATATCTGAATTGCTATGAGAATATTCACCTGCACTGTATATGGTGAAGCTTTACCATCTGATGCCTGATTTAAAGTTTGAAGGACACAAGGACGGCACTATTCGTTGGGTTTAACGTACGCCATGTCCCAGTAAAAACCCAATCATGCTGAAAGCAATGGGAACGTTCAAAACTCATGGACATGTTAAGGGTTACACAAAAAAAAATTAAGTCTAAAGCATGATATATAGCCATAAACCATTTTTCATTCTATAGAGCATGCAGCCGACATCATAAATTTTAATGCTCGACATAATACAGATGTTCTCCACAAATAAACCCTTCAGACAGAATCCTTTCTCAGTCTCCGACAATGACAGAGCTGATTTTCCTGTCAAATGATCATTTTGGCCATGTGATTCACCATTGATCGGGGAAAGTAATTGACATGGCAGGGAGAATTGGCCGTAATTGTGGCATGTCGGGAAAATTCAGGGTCTATGATTCTGCAATATCACATGAGAGTTTAGTATTAAAGACATGGTTATATCCGTTCGATGTCAGACAGCGTCTGTCTGCTTTCAATCTGGATATACTGCTAGCATATTCAGAAAACTACATACTGTTCCGTATTTTGTCATGATGACGGTTTCAAGGATATGATGCACGACTACGATCATGCCTATGAAAAATTTGCTGAAAATTCAAAATTAGTGAACAAAAATTTTGTAATTTTTTGTTCATTTTTATTCATTTTTTTTTATCTCTTTCAATTTAAAAATGTATTATTTATAGAGACGGTAATGCCAATTCATATGGGTTTAACTTTTTCAAGTTTATTTTACAAAAAATTATCAACTGCACTGGAGATACTGCTCTTCTTTGCCAATTATTTTCATGAATTCCACATCTCCCTGGACATTTCCAGATCACATTCCAAAACTATATACTTTACCTATGGAAATCAAAGCTTCAACTTTGGGGAGTACAGTAATTTATCAGTATTTGCTTCACGAATAAAAGTTATCAAACTATATTGCGAGCGGCAACCAGCTATTCAAAAAAATACCGCAATTATGCGGTGTCGCTCAAATTTGATCGGAATTGGTAAATATCAGTATGGGTACCAAAGATCAACAATAAATGTTGTTTCTATCTGTTCAGTGCAGGAAAATTCTACGTTGATGTTATGACAATGATTTCTGCACAGTACAACCAGAAAAACAACAAGAAATATTTAAACCAGAAAAACAAGAATGACAAAAGTAATTAAGGTCTGAAACTTTAGGTACTGGAGGTCAACTTTAGCAACATGCATAGCAGAAAGGCAGCTAGCCCCCCTTAGTTTGACCATAGACGGTCTTCCTCCCCTCTACTGACGGTCTTCCTCCCCTCTACTGTCTATGGTTTGAGCAGATCTGTTAATATGTAACAGTTCATAAACAATGACAGGAAATGATTCAAGTCAGTGGAGTATATAAGCCTGTTTCAAGCCTGTTTCAGGATTTTGCTTTTTCTTACCTCATTTGCACATTATTGACACTGATGTGTTCATTTGATCAAATTCACATCTCCAACCCCTACATCTACCTGTACACCAAATACTGAGACGGTAGCTTTGGCGGTATGGGAGCCTTTGTGTGTGACGGACATACATCCGCACATACCCACAAATATACAGACATACAGACGCCACTCAGACTCATCATATAAGCTCTTTTTGGTATTTATATATAAAACCAAATATGAGCTAATATAAATGTTCACAATTTCATTGTGACCACCCCCTCCCAAGATCTAATGGTCCATCCCTTAGTTTGAGCAGGTCTGTTAATATGTAACAGTTCATAAGCAATGACAGGAAATGACTCAGGATCAGTGGAGTAGCATGCTGGCATGCCACCACTCCTGAACATTTGCAGAATTTCCCTTTTTCTTACCTCATTCGCACATTTTTGACACTGATGTGTTCATTTGAACAAATTCACATCTCAACCCCTACATCTACCTGTACACCAAATACTGAGACGGTAGCTTTGGCGGTATGGGGGCCTTTGTGTGTGACGGACATGCATACATCCGCACATACCCACAAATATACAGACATACAGACGCCACTCAGACTCATCATATAAGCTCTTTTTGGTATTTATATATAAAACCAAATATGAGCTAAACATAAAAAAGTAACATGGCAATACTTGTTGACAGGTAGAGAACATTTTATAAGGTACCTGGAAAATATATGATTTTCTTTCATCTGACGTTCTCATCATATTTAAAAGTCTTGCTTTTGGTATGACAGAATGAGCTGATAAACTTGCACTGCACACATTGGCTACATACAGTCAATCCCTGTATTGTACTTTTTTCCTTTCAAACTGTCCAAATTTTAGAAACATTTCTCTTGCTAATTTAATCTAATTTACAGAGGCAGAAAATACTCTCTGGGAAATGGAAATTCTCCATGTATGATTGAAGAGCGCTACATTGAAATGGCAATGGTTTGTAACCTGTCATTTTTCATATTCCTGCTCCAAAAAAAATCCAGGGAACTTGATGAAAAATGGAATCACTTTCCTTTTTATTTGATCCACTCTACCGATGTTATCCAATTACCTACAATGCTGTAATGGACCCAAACGTCATTTATCAGCAATTTTCTGACAATTTGCCTTCGACTTATTCATACTTTTTACTCCTTGCTGTCCGCTGTTCATTAAAATATTGATGGTTTGGGGTAGAGCTAATATTGGCACTGCCGATATTAAAACCAATTTAGCTGTAAGTGACGATTACGTTGTTTCACAATCATGTGTCCATTTGCTGCTGCTGATTTACCCTATTGATAAATTTTCCCGCTGATTTCCGAACACCCATTTGCATCCATAGTCTTTCTAATCCTATCACAAAGATCTACATATTCAACAGAGCCATCACATAGAGAATGGAAAACTAAATAGTTACCTTTTGATATCCTTTCTCGTTGTCATGGTGAGTAATGTTAATGAAACACTTTTTCTGAAGACGCACTATTTTCAAATTAGGATACATGCAAGATCTCCTTAGTTTGAAAATAAAAAAAATTGTTCTTACCTGTACTAATTGAGTTTCCTTGAAAAATTTTAAATAAAATCATTATGTCTTATAATCAAACTGACATTTTCATTTTATTTCTAAATATTTTATAGTGTTGTATTGAGATTTCGATCTTTACAATAGAAAACTTGCAGTGCCTTGATAAAACAAGTATTGTTTTGATTGGAATTGTTTAATTGTGGTAAATCTGATATAATATTAATTAAATGATAATACGTCTGATATGATATACTGGGTATGCAAATTCCGTGCATTTCAGGTATGAATCAGTTTTTCACAAGTGTTAAGTCCTGAAAACATAATTTTGGGGAAGTTGTCTGTGATATTGCCAATTTACTGCTTGTTAAAAAGAACTGTAAGTCATATTTGAAATATAATGATACAGAAATATGAAAATGGCATGGTAAGTTGTTTTAAGCAGGTAGGATGTATCAAAAATCCAAAAAATATACATACATTCTACTATAGTACAACAAAAAATACGAAGTATACATATTTTGTACATTTTGTGATCACACAGAACTAGCAAGTGATATGTCATGGGACAAAAATACACGTTGTGGACCTTGTATGAAGATTTCCATCAACTTGCTGTATTTATATAAAACCACAGGAATTATTTTTCCACCTCTGAGCCTTCATTATAGGTGCTGTGATAAGTAAAACGGAATGGCAAAGTGAACAGTTTTTGCTATAATTGTAAAACACCAGGGGATATATGTTTTTTGATATCACTGCTGCAGCAATTTATGGATAAAATGATTGTCATCGTGAGCCAAACCACATTTTTTTGTGTTCTATATCAAGTTTTAAGTCTGAAAAATATAAAATGGGCCATTTTATAAAAAATATAACAGAAAAATTTCACCAAAAATGAACAAAGGGGAAAAACAACAACAACAACAACAACAATGTGATGGTGGCATTAATTGAGATTTGTTCTGTGGTTGTCCTTGGATGGATCTTGCAAAGTGTAAATGGCTATTTCCTGGTGTGTCACCACTCCATTGATATAATGGTCACTTCTTATCAGCTCTTATCAATGAACAAAGAGCTAAACTCACAACTTCCAATAACGCTTTATCAGATTTGAAAAAATAATCGGAAGTAACAGGGCAAAGTCCTAATGATGGAGTTGTTCAAACCATGTACAATGCTATTGTTGCGCCACACAAAGGCACATTATCTTACACTGCTTATTGGACGGATCCTTAGATGAATATTCAACAGAACTCATGAGCAATATTCTAAAAGAGCCATGCATTTTTTAGGTTTGAAGTATTCACTGCTATTTCAGAAACAAGATTATGTGAGAAAATAGACCGTTAGAAAAATAATTGTTGATTCAAAGAAACAATGGCCATGAGTGATTTTAAGGGTGAAGTATTGTTTTCCCATAAAATATTGAACCCTGCAAACATGTGAGATCTGCACAGTACTGTATACCTACAACTATAAAGACAGAAGCTATCCTTTATTGACCAAGTTAAGAATATAGATGTGTCTTTCCATTTGGATAATATCATGATGGGCTTGTTATACAATATCTTATAAACAATATATATAATAAATGTTTCATCACTTTAATATGTATCGTGAAGATTGAGGTCATTTGAATGATGATGACATCGCTTATTGACAAATTACTTCATTCGTGATTAAATTAATTACTGTAATTTTGAATTAAATTAATTGCATGCCAACAGAGCAATTCCTGAGCATGAACCATAAAATTGTATATTTTCAACTCCTTCCGTTCAAAGCCAAAATAATGAGAGATATAATGTCCAGCTTATTAATTTGTTTTCTCCATTCTATTTTGGAATCCCCTTCTGAATAAAGAGTTTGGTGCAAAAATTGGTCCCAGAACAGTCTTCTGGAAATGCCAATTTTTACCATGTAGTGTACCAGTCAAGTCATCTTGACAGGCCAAAATGAAAAAAAAAGTTAATCTTCTGTAACAATTAGCCCTAATAGGGTATGTGTAGATCAAATGAGACTTGATATTTCTTATACTGTTTTTGGTTGCTATGATCCAAAGACAATGAGAAAAAAGCCGTGAAATTCAGGTGTTATTTTTGATAAAATGAAAAATAAAGTTTAGGGAAGGGAGAGAAAAATAGACAAGGTTTGATTCCCAGGCTTGATTTCAATAATCACAGTCCCTCCACGTGATTGGAGGGACTGTGGTTTAACACATGGAGTTGCCTCAGTCTACCAGTACATTGAAAATTATATATCACACATCATGTTATTATTATCATTACCTTATATAACCCAATGCCATGCCTTTTGACCCATCATCCACACTCTACTGTATGTAAGATATCAATCAAACTTGATATCCAGGTCAAAGGTCATCATTTATAATGGCCCTGTGATGAGGTGATAACTGTAAGCCTTCCCATTGGATCAGAATTCGGAACCTTGACATATCACATGTCTGTCTGATCACTCACCATGGAAACTGTATGCACATACACTTTGAACTATAATTACTTAACAGGGCCATGATAACATGAGTCAACATTTGCATAACACTAGACTCAGGTAATTGCCAAAGATATTGGGTAATTAAGATAACAACAATACCTGTATAAGAATGCCCTCTGCAAACATAGGCACATGATTTTATAGAGCTTATCGCTGAAGCATAAAACCGTTCTTTAATTAAATCAATGCTTTTCTCAGAGAAAAATATGGGCAAATTCATTTACTCTCGTTGGATAATTGTACACAATCCAAGTTATCGACTCTGTGAGCCTTTTTTTTGAGAAATCTTTTCTCCAATTATTCTACCGATTGATTTCTCAATCATCTGGTCTAAGACCTGCTGAGTCATTCGATAGAATCATCATTTTATTCAGTCCCATGAACAGTGTAGTTTTATGGTTTGTTGGAAAAGAAGAGATTCGAGATGATTCACCTCTGTTTTTGCCAACGGAGACAAACAAACCACTCGTTTCTGGGTTGAAATTTTGTAGACCCTGGTGTCCAGTGAGTGCAATCAACACTGTGTGTGCGTTCACAGCTCCAGTGTGACCATGGTCTTCTCGTACCTCCATGGTGTGACTCACCGCTCGCTGAATCACAACGGGGAAAACAAACTCCATGGAAACCATCTGTGCATGACTGCAATCAGCTTTTAAAAAAAATGTTCTTGTGTTAACTGCCCGTTTATGTCCTGCATTGCAGTAAAACGCTTATGAAAAATAAATAGCCAATCAGGAAAAATCTGTTACCCGTCAGAGTATTCATATTTGTGCAGACCAGCAGTTTGGTACCCTTTCCCTATAAAGGAAAATGAATGTCAGCACCATGCATACAATCATCCACTTCCATCTAATAGCCATTTATCATCTCTCACACAATATCTTTCATAAATATTTATTGACATTTGTTATCTCACACATTTTATGACGTAATCTTCTTTTACCGTCTCTAATTAAACTGTGTGAGAAATTCACAGTATTTTTGGTCTCAAGGATGTTAAACAAGAACTGCGCTGTCTCTCAATGGCTCGCTGCCTGTGTTTTTGAGCAGAGTAGATGTGGTGGAGTGACTCTCAACTACAATTTATGTAAAAAATATCCAAATTTCTGGAAGACATTTTGCAACAATTCAATTTACTGTCTGCTTCAATTTAATAAATCATAAATATATCACAGATTTTTTTTAAAATGATGTTTAATTAGCCATTCATCATGGCAGCTTTATAGTTTCACAGCATGCAACATATGATGTTTGTTTTGATTGTGGGAAGTAGACTCAAAATTTATGATATTTAAACATCCCACACATTATGTTCATGCAGTGAACACAAATCTTTCTTGCTGGGACTGTGGTAAAACATCCCGCTGTTCAGAAAATAAAATATGCCAGTTGAGAGTCTTTCCCCCTCGTTGCCTGACTGTTGTCTTCATTAGCAATATAAATTGTTGCTGTATATACATATCCATTTGCTTTGCGATGGGTTCTTTCATTCATGGTTGACTGATACAGTTTGCATTTACTTTTTGTTGGTATAAAATACTCTAATGAGTTATGGCTTGTAAGCTGTCATCTTGTATACTCAACACTTCATCAGGGAAATGTGTAAAAAATGTTAAATATCCGTGTTGCGATGTCTATTATGTAGTCTGCCGATGAATTTCAATGCAATGAAAAGTTGAAAACTCCAACTGAATGGTTTCGTATTAATATCACACCTGAATAGCAGACTTCCAGGCAAAATAAACTCATTAATGATTGTGGATGAGTGACTGGTCCCTGCCTCAAGATTGTGATAATAGTGTAGGGCTGTAATACTCATCCAAAGCTGTTTTACGTACCCCACAACTCAATACCTCAAGCAAACTATTTTCAGATATAATGACTCAATTTCAAAAATTTCGTCATTTTAAAAGCACCACATTGATTCTTTTCCTGTCATGGGATTTGAAAACCATGTTGCCATAGTTACACAAAAATGACCCAAGACCATGATATATTTATTATGAGGTAAAGGTCACAAAGGACAAAAGGCCAATGTCATCTACCTCTTTACAGAGAAATTGATCCCAGAAAAATCTTTAGCTCAGAAATGCAAAGCCAGCTCTGCCAATTTTGGTCAGTATCACAAAATAATGAAATATTTTAACCCTGGGCTAGTAATGACTCCATGAAGGTTCTCAAATATATTTAGGACATGGATATTTCATGACTTCCACTGAAAATATATGAGCACAAGTTCTACAATTACACTCTTGGAATTTATTATTATAAACTTGCCTGAAGATCTTTGGATGATATTTCAAAAACTTGTATTTGCTAGCATGCTGTGATTCCACATAGTTACCATGCAAATGAAGAGAATTCCAGCACCTCAAGACTACCAACCACAAAAGGAAAAACAAATAATGGGGAAAAATTGAAAAAAAATGGTTAAATTTTTTGAGCCAATTAAACTTTTCATGAAAATTCAACACAGTTGGCAGGCATTAGCAGGAGATGATGAGGAATATGAGGTTTTGCACCAGACATGATAACACAATCATCATCGGTTCAGATACAATTGATTGTGTTCCTCATGTACACCTGAGCCACAAAAAGACAGTCCATCAAAATCATTTGTTTGTCTGTCTTTACTGAGCTACAATGTAGGCCAATTGAGAAATGCCATTTAGCTTATTGTGTGCAGGACCTTAAGTGTCTTGGAAGGTCATGTACTTGAGTTGTCGCAAGTTTGTAGTCACATGATACCTATTACTGGGCCCTCTTTCAAGTTGAAATCTAAAATATTTCATTTAAGTTTTATGGCATATTTGATCAAATCAGAAAGCTGAAACAATGATGCATGCAAATCCCTAAAGGTAATAATCCTGCAAATCAAATAACATTTCCAAGACATTGAATTTTTTTTTCACTCTGAGTAGAGATGTATGGTAAATCAGAATAGGATGTTTGGACAAGTTTAGGTAAAGATGCTGTCTGTTATAAATAATTCATCCTTGAAGATACAAATGTTAATGGGCTGTATTTTGTGTATAACCCTATTATTATACACCTCCCTCCATTAATCGTCCGTATAAACTAATTCTATGGTAAATTTTGAGGAATGCAGCAAGCGCGATATGAGTGGAACGCCCGCGAAATTCACCTACTGCTCCGTAGTACAAGTCCCTTGCGATGGCACAAAGCCAATTAATTTTCAGTGCAGTACAAGCAAACTTTGCTGAATGTTTTCAATTTAATTAGTTTTTTTAAATAAAAATCAATTGCATTTAGACTGAGTTTTGTGTTTAGCGGGTTTTAAACCTCATACTACGAATACATTTTGGTGGAAGTTGTTATTATGTCTTTAACTCAACGTAAAATAGTTTGTTTACATCCGATAATCGCTAGGTCAAAGGTCAAACAGGCGCGTCTCCTGTATTCGGGACTCCACGTACTACACAAAATACGGAGCGTTATTGGACGGTCAAACTCCCATAGGTTACGGCAGTAGGTGTATAATAATGTACTATATGCTGTACAGCTCCACATACTTAATACTGCAAATAGTCCATTGTGTATGTTTCTTGGTGTTTATTGTGTACAGCACAAAAGATGTATGATATTGAAGGACCTAATAGGTACATGTGGTGTGGGGGCCAGTTTTTTGTCTGGAAAACATTTTCAGGATGTCCCAGTCCTATATATAGGTAAACACTTTTGGAGATGATAAAGCAGTTGCCATATCTAGATCTATTAATTTCCTAAGTTCTCTTTTCTGCAGATGGAAATCAGGGTTGATTTTGTACTTAATAGGTGGTTTGTTTCATTGTTCACTGGCATCTTCATTTCTAATATGTGAAGGAGCCATAGCGAAAAAAATTACCAAAGACTTGACACTTATGAATAATTACCATCAGCCTGAGAGAGAGAACTAGTGCCGGAGACACAGTTTCTGTTTTTTTTTCCTGATATATATATATTTAATGAACCAACAGCTGCTTGAGTAAACTGCAGAGCTCAGCATTAAGTATACGATATTTGACAGCAAGACTGCAGTACACTGGGCCTAAACTGAACAGTCATTACAAATGAACACAATCAAAGGGGTCCTGTAGCTGTAAGCTGTGGGAGGGCCCCCTAAGATAACGTCTTTTTCCATAAGAAAAGGTGGGTCCAGTAACCTTCAGGTGTACCTTTTTGACATTCATCATCCCTATGTCAGTGACATTACTTGAGGAAAAAAAATTCAGCGTTCATCTACCACATGCTGCCCTAAGAGCGTTTTTTGTGATAAATAATTCTTTATGGCTTAATAGAATAAACAGAACAAAGGTGCAAACATAGGGATTATACATATTTCATTTGAACAAGAATTAGATATTTGATTCTGTCACATTTGTGGAAATAATTCCAAAATTTACAAGCCTGTATACATGTCAAAGTGTTGACAGGAGTACAAAGCAGAGTACAATCTGTCACAGTTACAAAACTTGTCACTCTTTTGTGTATTGACTGATGTGTCATGAGGACAGATATATGTTGAATGACCTGCTACTTCTGGGAATGTCAAGAGGAAAGGTCTGATTATAGTGCACGTGCAGATTTGGGATACACATGGGATTGAGGTTCTCCAATGAGAAATCATAGCTGTTAAGGTAGTGTGCGCCTCAAAAGTGAGCTTAGACTTAAACTTTTGCTCAAACTTTCCTCAAGGAATATTTCAACCATTCTCTTTCAAAATTAAGAATAAAAATAAGAAATCTCTATGCAAAAATTTGGTACAAGAGAGAAAAATTACCTATGGATTTTCCGATATTTGAAATTTGAAATAGCCACTGTCCCTGTGTTAACTCTATGGAGTAACATAAATTTACAGCTGGTGAAAAGTTTTTTCTTTCCTTAACAGCTTTAAAATGAACCTCCACATGTGGTGGATCAGAAAAGAATTGTAACAGTTTGAGAGTCTGAATATTTGTCCCCGAGGCACATTCTACCTTAAGGTTCCAAGACAAGAAATTGACCTTTTTAATCTAACAATTCTCTGGTGGTTAATAAGCTCAGACCCCCCTAAATTATACATTTTCTGAAAGCCTAGATATGGGGGAAGATTTTAGTAATCACAGTATCACCATTGTTTACATAACTATCACGTGACAGGTAATTTGCATAACCTTTCAAAAATCTGTTTTCCCTATGTTTTGTCTCAATACTTCAAAATATCTGACTCAAACTTGCTGAAATACAAGATGTCACAACGCTCTTCTATTCTAAAGTGTGTTTCAGATTTTTATGTCTTGCTTAGTTTCTTTTAGCACAATTTTAAAGAAATTAACTAGGGTTAAATTCGCTGCTCTGGAAGTTTTTCTGGCATAAAAATTGTTTAGAAAGTTTAAAAAAATTCTGAGACACAATTTTAAAGATCCCTGGGACAGCTTGCACTCACACAAATTTCAGCCACATATCTCAAAGCATTGAAACAAAACATATTAGGGAAAACCGATTTTTGAAAGGTTATGCAAATTACCTATCACGTGATAGTTATGTAAACAATGGTGACACTATGGTAACAAAAATGTTCCCCTATATCTAGGCTTTCGGAAAATATATAATTTACGGGGGTTCTGAGCTTATTAACCAATAGAGAATCGTTAGCTTTGAAAGGTCGATTTCTTGTCTTGGAACCTTAAGGCAATGCCTATGAATGAATAGACTTGGCTCCAAGTTCGTGAATAAAAAATAACTTTGTGAATGACGTAGAAGAGCAATCCAGATGTTTGATCCTGACTGAGACATAGTGAATTAATTTAGTTACCTGGGAGAAACTTACTGCCAATCGTATTCACTCTACACATGTGCAATTATGCACCGCAAGATCAGATGCAAAGACACCGTTAGTTCTGATCATACTGCGATCATTTCAGTGGAAGCGTTTCCCACAAAAAGTATCATTAATGGCTAATAACCTGCTGAAATGATTGCCTTTCACATAGTCACAGACTTGAACAAAGTTTAGTGAATGAGGTGTGAAGCACTACTGTGTGTGACGGGTCACTACTGTGTGTAACGGGGATCCACCTGTGGTAATTGCATCATTATAATGGTAGTACTGGTATATATGTGAAAAATATGTGAGAGTGCATTGACATAAGGGATGGTTTGATGAACTATTTCTCAGTTCAGGACAAATCATTGTGAAGGATGACAGATGGAAAAAAGAATATTTAAGTAAAGATCCATCGTTGTACATGTGATACATGCTGGAGATGTTAAATATTGATGTTTGAATGTTTATATTACTAACTTAAAATGGCCTATCTTTTTTAACATGTCTGATGGAACCCACGAAACGTACATGGCTATGTGGATGTGTCCTGGGCTATACTTTATGTATCTACGCACCAAAAGAAAAGCAAACGATATTCTACTGCAACTATCTAATGAGTTTTAAAACTTTGAAATGGAATTAGTATATGTGACCTTTCAACTATCTCATCACTACTTTGGACGTACCAGACTTCACCGGGGGCTGCGTTTGCAGGACCTGTGTGCAGGGAAAAGGGGCTATGGGGTGGCTAAAAGGATAAATTAGTTGTAAGTCAGTTGTTGGGAATAATCAGTTCAAGAACCTCCATGATCAAATGATTCAGTGCACTTCCAAAGAAAAACATGAGCATGTAGATGGTTGACAGAGCAAGCTCTCTCTCAGTACTTTTGAACTGGTTTTTTTAAACACAAGAGAACCACAAAAATTACTCTTACCAAAACACAATCATGATAAAAATAACATCACATATTAAAAACCCCTAAATCCATACTTTCGATGACTTAAAAGGATATTTACAGAAATGGAAAACCTTTTGCTGGTGTGATGTTAAGCCAGACTTGGGTATCTCATGTCCGGATATCATTTGGCTGTTGGCAAAACAGTTTATATCGAGCAAATTTCTCAGAACTTGTTGTAATATGGTAGCTTCACATGAAAAAAAGATTAGAAGAACATATCAAATGTAAAAGATTGATTTTTATCCTTTCCAGAAAAAAGGAAAAAGGTGAGAGACTTATTCTTACTCAAAGTTTACACTCCATAGTTTGAAATCTGCAGTTTTTTGTTTCCCATTAGCCTTCCTGTCTGAATACAGATCACAGCAGTGTGTTGTGACACACAACAAAATCTCGCCATAATATCAAATGTTCTCCAAAACTTACCACTGTTTCTTTACACTACTATTTAGTCAGCAAATCTATGTGGTTTAAAGGTATATAGTCACCTGTAATCTAAATATGCCCATATATGGTCAAAGGGGCGTTCCTTGGTATTCAAAATGCCCATGCGAGGGCACTGTTTTTAAAATGCGACCACCCACTTAAAATCTGTGATTGGTTAGATTTTCTCTTTCCATGGTAACTGTGGCAAAATTGGAACAGGTGGCAGTATACCTTTAAGACCCTGTGATAAAGTGGAAAATGGCTGATAACAGTGTTCGGATCTCTGCAGATTGCATTTTATTTCACCTAAAAATCTCAGTGACTAAGCCTCCACATCTTGTTTAAGAATCGTAAAACATTATCCTCCATTCAATAAGATTTAACACAACACAACACAGCACTGCCACTGGCACAGAATCATTTCTGTTTTATGAGGAACTTTTTTCATTTTAGGATGTGTCTTTTTTATTAGGACATTGAAGCAGAGACCATCTCTTTGCTCGGCAACCCTAAACGGTGCAGATTTGACCATTCAATGAGCCATTTTTTTTTTATTTATTGATGCGGGCTGATCTGCTTAGAAAAGAGATTTCTCAGGGAGGCACATTAACGGCAGTCTGCACACCACACATGCAAGCCAGTGTCAATAAGACCTTCAAAAGGTCAGATAGATTCTCATTTTTATGGCGTGAGAGGCATTGGAACAGAGTTGCCGACTAACAGTGAAATCATAAACCAGTGTTTGCCTCACCAACATTCAAAGTGTCCATAAACTGTCACAGAGTATTCAATAACAGTGAGAATACCCTTTGAAATATTGACAAAACATATCCTATTTCTGTCATAATTTTTGACATGCTAGTGAGTATTAAAGCGTGCATCGTTTTTCATGAAAGTATACTTGTTTCCATAGCAACCAAACTTTTCATTCAAATTTATGATGACTCATCCTCCTATTTAAATTCAGAATTCAGTTGAAAATGGAGAATCTTTGACAGTGGATGATAAATGCTAAACCCAAACAGCTGTCACAGTCATCACAAAAAATGGCAGCAGAGTTCAAAATTTTTTTAAAATTTCTTTCTTCGTAAACTTTCTTTTTAAGTCTTTTTGCCAAGTCTCCTTGGAAAGAAATGATCACATCGACATTGGCAGCAGCCATAGATTCTCGTTTCCAAGCGGTTCATGATGCCATGGTTGCAAAGAATGACTAAACTGTATACCTTCTAGCTAGGATATGCGGTGAGTATGAGTATTTTGTTTGTTAATTCCCTATATTGATCACCACACAGCTGAGAAATAACTGACATACTTGAATGTTTGTCTCTTTTTCGTATCAAATTTTGTGGAGACCTAACATGAACATGTATGCTTGATGTAAAAATGTTTAACATTTGAAGATTTCAGATTTGTTTTTGACTTCTCCATGAAATTTAATAAAAGATTAATTTTCAAATAGATGACACATTACAATTTATAGTTCGATGCATCTCGTTTTGTCAAATTTTGTCCACTTTATAAGTGGCAACAAGATGACATTATTAAAGTGAACACTCAAAGTTACTGTACCATCTTCCCAGCTTTTTATTTCATCTATTTAACTGTAAATTCGCCTTGTTTACCAGGGGCATTTTATCTTTTATCTTTTATCCCATGATTCAATGGGGCTTTGTAGGTCAGACTGACTTCATCCCACGATGCAATAGGTTATCCACCTATCAGTTCCAGGAGTCAAAACAGGGTCATCTACCATGTCTAGGTCAATCATTTCTGAATTCTCAGTGGTATTAAACTCTCTCATTAGTCACCGCATCACCAAAGGTTTGCAAGTATCAATTTCAGGGTCATGAACTGTGTTCGTTGCAGAAATTTTCAATATTTGGTCTTTACTTCTCCTGCAGTATTTCCTAGTTTACCAATTTTTGTTTTATCAAAAATGACAATATTGGAACGTTTATCCTTGCATTAATTCCAGTCAACAGTAAGTATGTATCTTTTACAAGAATACCAAATTTTGTAAACATTTATGTGTTACTGTGTAATATATATTAGCTTTTAGTAATATCAAAAGCCTTCATTGTGAAACGTAAAATTGAAGATGGAGCACAGATTCGATGCGCTGAAAGCTATACTTCAGCCTACAATATTATCTTTTCAATATCCTAACTGTATTGTATCATAAGGGTTGTGTACTAAGAATAAATTGGTAACAAAGGAGTATTGAAGTGTCCATGCTGCTAGCTATGAAGTATTTATCTGTTTGCTTGACTGCATACTTGGGTCTGTGGGTGTGAGTATGTACCATTCAGTTCTGCTAATTGTCTCCGTTTCTGTGTTTACTGGTTTAAAAAAGGTCGCTGTACTTTTATTTGAATTCCGCACTTAAGCACAGAGTCCTGGGTTTCAAAGAGAAATTCTATGGCTACTCTACGGTTGATATCTTAGGTACATGCAGTATGGTGAAACATGGGGCCAGCGCGGTTAGAAATTTGTGTGTGGTACACACTTCATTATAAAAACAAAAGTTTTAGTGTTTTGTTGTGACAGTCTGCATCAGCCACGAGGGTGCTGTTTGCAAAAAATTTCAAGTACATGTAAACATATTCTCCTGTCCAACCATCTGCCCTTCGATCTACCTGTTAACAGGAATACCTTGCGAAATTTCCAAGAAAGTACTCGTAATTGGAACATACTGTGAGGGGTTTGTGGTAACCATGTCTGAATGGACGGTTATGGATAACTTCAAATATATACCGCACAGGAACAGACTGTATAGACTGTATGACAATTAATGGGGTGATCAATAAAACAGCTGTCATACTGATTGTCATAACAAAGTTGGTGCTTCCCCAATGCTACTTAACATGTTCCCCCAAGCTCACACTACAGACCACTATTAAACTGAACATTTCCTCATACCGACAAAGCCTGCAGTCATAATGATCTAAAGTTTGAATGCTTAAAAGTGACATTTCCTGTACAATTTCAGTGTACATCACTAATGTCATGGAAGTGACCTCCCACACTGTGTCACTTCACAGCATTCCTACACTATCATTATAGTTCCTTTTACGAATGTTAAAAAAAATTTTCTGTGGCAATGAACTCAAAAAAATTTAAAAAAAATAGGCTTCATTTTAAGTGATAGTCAGTACAAATCACTGGTTAATTATATGCAATTATATCATTGCTATACTCTTTCTGTCAGTCATCTTGGCACGGTTTAATTCTTGTTCATGGTTGATGATAAATACCTGAACTCTCAAATTTCATTCTCCAAACATTGAAGTTAAAGTGCTCTTCATACAAAACTTGCACCAAATATTACATTTAACTGATTTCCTTTCACTTTCTGATCCAAAAATCCTTGAAAAATGGAAGATGAGATCAAAATATGTAAATTAACACTAAGACTTCAGAAGTCTTAAAATACAGAAGAACTGATATATTGGTAGTAAAAGAGGCTACATGTATACTGAACAAACGTACGGAACACAAATTGTAAAAGTACTTTTCTTTGTTCTTTTGATGTTCAAATATCCCTAATACAAAAGTTGAATAGAAGATCAGACAAGATTCACACATTTGATCTCAACTCTGTTTGAACTGCCTCATCAGTAGAATTGTAAATTTTACAGGAAAATATTGATAGATATTAGGATGTCATTATGGTCACCCAGACAGCTACAGATCAGCGCAGATCATTCATCAAGTGTGACCCTGTATTGATTAGATATTGTACCATTGTGGCTTCACCCTGTCCTAAACAGGCTAAATGATAAATCACGCCCACAGCTAATCAAAGTGTCACATAAAAAGCGGGTCACGTTCTGTTCTGCCGTTTTTTAGCTTGCACAACCATTCACATAGGGAGAGCCAGATGACGGTGATGTTCTCTCATTGCCTGTGGGAAAAATGTCAATGAAAAATATCATGTACATCATAAAAGTATCATGATGTACAGTGCTGGAGGGTAAACTCTCAGATTTTACATTGGAGTGGTGAAGAACTGGACAAACAGAATTTACTTTAGTGATACAGAGGAGAAAAAGTTGACTTCTCAAAGCTGTTTTTGCAACCAAACAAATTGCTTGGCCATGTCCTTCCTAGACTTACCGGTACATCAATTGGAAAGGAGAAATGGAGGGATAATTCTACAAACAATCTTTTCTCTAAAACCATTGGATTTTGAGGTTAGAATCCAGCTGGTCATTTTGCCACTCCGCAACCCAAAATGAAAGCTTTGGGGTTGGCAGAACCATGAAATTGTAAGAGCTAGATTCTGGCACAGTGGATTTCTCTGTTATTATTTATTTATTTATTTGTTGCAACCCTTTTAAAGCAGGGGCTCACTAAAACAATAGGAGCAGCAAATTACACCGGACACTGGAAATGCAAATAACAAGTTACACAAGAGCTAGCTGAAAAAATCTAACAAAGAAAACAAGCCATTATTATCAACCAAACCATATTGACAATGACTAAAGCTGGAAAGGAAATCTACTATATCTGTTAAGAAATGTCTGAAAAAATTGTCGATTTTTTGCACAGATCTTTCTTGTAATTCTTTGTATTACCAACAGTATGCTTACCATTAGCATACAATTCCCAACTATTTCACATCTGCTTCTGGGAATATTTTTTAAAGGAAAACACTGGAAAGAACCTGATGAAGTCTTTGATAGATCTATTTTAGGAGCAAAGCTGCAGTGCTATTACATCATATGAACTGGTCAGTACGGTGAACTATACTGGATCAATGTCATCTCCTACTGTGTCAAATCAAGCAGATTTGTCCTAAGTTACAATGGATGAATCATCGCAAACAAAAAAACTCAAATCCAATTACTACGACTTCTTTTTTCAGTCTTGCCTGAATCTGGCACAGTGGAGCAGAATTTCAAGGAGTGTTCCGGAGGCCAGATTAACACTTGCACGACATGAATCATTTGGCATATTTCAGCATTTAAGGAGAGAAACGATGTTTATTGATTTGACAGGGAGACTATAAGGAGATAAGGTTTGACTCAGTGATGGCAATGTACCGTATTCAAAAGCTTATTCTTAAATCGACCCCCTCTGTGACTCATCCTTGCCTAAGAAGGTAAAATTATGACATCACTCACTGAGAAATTTCTGAAACGATTACTTATTTGTTGAATATTCACGCCATAGGCAGATGGAAAGTTTTTCTTTCAAGATACTAGGACTACGGGCATAACTATTGTTAAACTTTTAATGAGACATTCTACAGTACGAAGACTTTTATGTCTTTCAATTTTAAAAATGGCAATACCATAAACAGATGGATGCACACTGACGTCATTTGAACCAAAACTAGCTAAGACCATACACAATTTTGATCAGTAAATTTTCTCAAAAAATTTGATTTCAATCAACAATTGTGTTGTGGCAAATTGATTTCCCCTTATAATTAAATGTTTGAAAATCGAAAAATCCTTACTGACTTTTTAATTAAGGTATATAGCAAGTTTGCCACCTATATAAATTGGTCAATACATCATTCACAACACAATATAAGTCTTACCAAATTATGTACATCCTAATCTGTGACTACTGCTTGCAAGAAGTTCAACGTGTAAGAGAACACACTGTCAAACTTCAAGAAACTGTTTTTTTTTTGCTTTTCGTCCAATACTCAGTAGCAACTGTATTCTCTAAATTGAGCATTATTTTGTTGAATTAATGTATGTTGTAGAAATCTGGTAAATTTGTTAGAACCTCAAAACTTGCTGAAATTGTGAGAAAGAGAAATATATCGCAACACATTCTATCCCAAACCTTAGGTGATTCATCAATTTATAGGCATGTGGTCATAAGACGTTGCTTTCACGTACATGTCTGTATCTGGTTAAGAGTTCTGGAACTGTTGCCAAAATAGGTAACAGTTTGGTCAACTGTAACCTGGGTAATTAGCAGTGTCATCTGCAACTAATATGAGTGATAGTGGGGAAATTTCTACACTTTACAGTGAGAAAATTTGGCTGAGATGAAATACGTATTGACTGGCTACATCAGGTATTAACAGCAAACTTTGTTTCCCTGAGGGTCTATGAGTTAGTGATGCATAGGATGTGTTTCCATATGCCTACCATCTCATGAAACAGTCTGTTTTTGGAGCAACTCACAGATCCCCGGGGAAACAAATTTTATACTTGTTACGGCCTGTCAATGTGTGTATACTGGTACCTTGGAAAGGAATCTACATTTCATGAGTCCATATTTAAGCACTTCTCTGGTTTGAATGAAAAATATTCACAAAGTGACCTTGTCTGATTTCCAAAACAACCAAAGACGACAGAACTTTGATAAAATTTCTGAAACAAATAATTAAAATTATGATGTGGATTTGACATATGGGAGTGTTCCCTCTGTGGTTTGTCTTCATTCTATCCATCGCAATACTTGCGTCTTTCAACTTGACTGTTTTATGCTTAGATGGTTCACCCAGGGTTGCAAGCCATCAGAGTATATCCATTCTTTCAAATTCTGTACATCCCTGTGTGCAGAGTATCCTGCCTGACCAATCACGTTCAATTTGAGTAGCAGATTTTCAATCAAACTGATATATTTGGAATCATTGGATAAATTTGGAATGCCATTTGTGTTCATTTACCTTGTAGACCCAATTTACAAAGGGACTGGTCAGTGTAGCAGCACAGAGTGTACAGTAACACTTGCTCTGCCAGTGACATGCACGCAAAATTCTCAACACAATCCTACTTTCATGCTCTGTATTCATTTAAAACAGGATCAACTGCAGTGAATGTAGCCATGGCTACGAATGTAATGCCCTTCAGTATAAAAGTCCTTGCCAATTTTCAAACATATGGCAGCATTTGCTCTTGATAGACAATTTCTGTTCTTCCTATAAAGCAGACACAATATGGAAAGCTTTCCATATCAGACTGGTGGTTCTGAATAAGAATTTCCTCAGCCAACCACTTTAATTTCACCTTCTCACATAGCTGCAAATTATCAAAAGAGACTGTCAGTTGGCCATATTGGGTCAGTTCTCTGCACAAAGCTACCTTTATCAATAATCACATCATCACATATTGTCATGTACAGACTTGGTACACGTGAAGTCGGAACAAAGGAGTTAACTTCTAAAGTGAGATATCTGCCTCAACATTTCATTTGAAAGAAATGAACATGAAATATAAATTTGTCTATAATTGACATAGATATCAGATAAAAAGGTCTTGAAATAAAGGTCAAAGTAAGGTAGTAAGTATGTGTCTCGACATCCAAAGGCTGAACTTCTGCTCAAACTGTCCCTATTTAAACTTTAAACCATTCTTTTTCAAAATCATGAATAAAATTTGGGGCCACCATGCAAATTTTGGTACAATGGAAACTAAATGCTATAATTGAAACTCAAATGCCCGCCATCTCTGTGTTAACTATAGGGAAAATTACCAGTTTTGATTTTACAAAAAAAGGTAGATCAAAACTTTAGATAAAACATGAGCTTCAATATGAGCCACTAAAAGTGGTAGACCAAAAAAGCATCATTAAAGTGAGAGACTGAATATCTGTTCCCAAGGTGCATTTGACCACAAAGTTTTTACATTACATAGAATCCATGGGACCCTGGATTTCAAGGAAAATCTTGTTTGCTGAAAAGAATTAGAAATCTTGTTCTTTTACACATAATGGCTCTGAATGACTTTGTGTGTACGGTAAAGAATTGGCAGTTAACAGTGATTATTTAACTCTACAATATTAAATAATGCCCTTTGTATGTAATACACACATTCTGTGCCTTTTGTTTTCAAGGGATAATGGCTGTAAAGTCATTTTTGCTCTATTACAAACATAATTTTCTTGTTCTTCTTGATGTATGTAAATATACAAAGCAATCAGTCTTGACAGCTTACAATACTACTTACAATATGTAATGTCTTTGTTGGCAAATGAATTCTAGGCTGGACTAAAAATTCAGTTGTCAACAATAACATTTGACATGCATGGACAGGTTTGACGTTTGTGTGGTGAGAAGGGAGCAAGAAACTGAGTTTTACAGTCAGAACAAAAATACTGCAAAAAATATATTAGCTAATAAAGCTTTATACAGAAAGTTCCAGTATTTCACATAAAACGCAAACAGCAAATGAATGGACGATTATATTAAACGGTCTTTGAATCCTGTTTGCACAACTTTTGAAGTACACGGAAAAATAATCTATAAATGAGAACGAGGGAGGTATTTTGTTTCATGGATTCAATATCTTCTGTCACGCTTTAGTAATTCAGGATCCAACCGCAACACAATTTAATCAATCACCATGGTTTAAATTCAACAAGCCAAATTGAAAACAAACCTGGAGAGACAAACATGTCAATATGAAAATATTTGGAAGAAACAAACACGAGCCTGGTATTGAACTTTCAAATCAAGTGCTGTACGGAAATGAGTCTTTCAGTGCCTCTTTTCGAATTGATCCCAGCTACATCTGTATGCTTTAGCAGTCATCAATCAAGGTGATCTGGCAGAGGAGATAACCACGCATGGAGCTCTGAATTTACAAAGCAATCAATGGGCTTTGGAATTATCACCTTGTGGGGTTGATTCAGTCCTCGCAATTGATTGCTTTATTTCTGTATTCTTGGTGAGACAGAAAGTAAAAAAAAGGCTTAAAGTTTCTGCAGAGTGGAATGAACATGCCTTCTGGTGTGAATAGAGAGGGGGCGTGTTTTTTTTTTCACTATGTCTGATCAGTCATGGCTTAAAAACTATGAAGGATGGATTTCTGGACTGTGTGACCACACTGGAAACGACCAGCACCATGCTGGCATGTTGGTGGATTCACATTTCAATATAGATTATTACGTGCCACAAATCAGGATTTTGGAAACGCTCTAGGGCAGTAAAATGTGAAGACAGAATGCTTCTGATCAATTCTTGTGAATGGAACTTCTTAGGAAGCTGGAACAAATGGCTTTACGGATTTAAACATGACGTTATTAAAAGATTTCTTTTTTCAGTGACGAAAAAATTCCCAGTACCGTGTACATACACCCAGATATAATTTTGATCATTGGAATTGACTGCCAAAGAGGCTCTGTCCAACCTGTTTAGAGGATTCTACAAATATATCTGAACTTTTAGGTTTTTCATGTCTGCAATAGAAAACACAAGGAATTTTGGAAGCTTTGGATGGTGTGTAATTGTTGTCTGCAAAAGGTACAGATACAGGTACATGAGAGATATCCATCCAATCATGGCCACACCAACAGATCTCTAAATTTTATTTGTTCAATATCCAAGACTATTGCTTTTCAACTTGAACTCTTCATTTGAAACTGACACATTTTTCAAAAATTTAATATCAGCTGCGCACAGCTTGTTTTTTTTGTACCAGTATCCCTAAATCCTGATTTCAGATTTTATACATCTGTGACCAAGTCCAATGTACATAGACACATCCATAACTGAATATCCAACAATTTTTGGATAGGTCAGGTTTTCCTCCCAAACATCCCCCACCTAAAGTCATCCATCACAATTTCACCTCAGGTATAGTTTGGAAGTTGTCATTATTCATAGAATGTTTAAAGCTTTTCCAAATCAAAACAAAAGACAACCAGGATGTTTACTGTGGTCCAGCAAATGCTGCTTATGTGTTACAAATATGAGAGGTTCAAAGACCGATAAACTAGGCAACATACAGAACATCGGCCAGAGGCTAGGATATTCGGTTTCATCAAGAAACCATTTTTTTCCCACCCAAAGCATCCTGACTCGGGATTCTTAAATGCTGGTCCTTGTCAAAAATTTATCATCATAGCCAACATATCATTTTACAGAAACTTTAAACTGTTTCTAATTAATATGCGGTATTGCGGTCACCATTCTCATACTCATGAACTCACAGTAAACCAACAGGGGGTGCAAGTGCATTGAAAAAGTAAGTATGAAACATAATATGAAATGTTCAAATGTGGTGCAGATAATTATACAAAACATGGTTTCAAAGTTTCATAATATTTATATGCAACTTCTGGGTGAGACGCTTGGAAAGCAACAAAGTCTCCAAAATGTGAAGTTTCACAACGCTATGCTTTGCACTGAGGATCCACGCTTTGCCCTCATTTTCGACAAGTACCCAAGCCCGGCAGGCTCAGAATATTCTCCAGGCCAGCCTGTAATTCTCTCATTCAACAAACAAATGAAGCTCCTGTCATGTCAAACCACTACTGCTAAAGCAAAACAAAAATAGTGAGTGAGCTATAAATTTCATTAAATGGATTTTTAGTGAAGCCAGTCCACTGAACAAATGACAGGTGGATTCTACTTTTAAGAACTGTTCAATTTCTTAGTACTATTTCTGATGTACTCACAGGGATACATGACCACCCAGAGGGATATGTCTTTGACAGGTTATTACCCAAGAGTCTGTGCATAATTTCAAGTGATCTGACCCCAGTGTCACAGACCCAGCAGAGCATGCATATGAAGGTTTTTTCTTTCGGTAGGAGTTGATTGGAAGTTGAGCTTACCATAGGTTACCAATTTTGATCACTCTTTCTCGTGCCTTGAATCGGGTCATGCAGGCAATCAGGTTATTTAATCAGACATATCAGGTCATTTAATCACAAACATTGCTGTTTAATCATTTGAAAACTTTTTTAAGCCCAAGTCTGAGTTTTGCTAGCATTGTAAATTCCATGATTCACATGCCAATAACAACGCTCTCAATTATTATAGGATAAAAAAAATCAGAAATAACAGGAAAACCATCAACATTGATATTGGACCATATTAAGTAAGACTTGAAAGCTGAGCCATCTTTAAGAAATTAAATTATTTACTACCCCGCTGAAGTACGAGTAGCCAACCACCCAGGAAGAGATGTTACCTGTCATTTGTCATACATAAAAAGTCATTTCCCACAATGAAATATCTTGTCTTTGTCAAGAACATAGCTACTTCCATAGCATTAACCTTAACATGTGTTGAAAGAATACTTTGATAGTAACTCTCTGATCAGGTCAAACTGAGTACATCATTAAAAGACATATTATCACTGAATTTTGGTGTAAGTCCACTGTGTTCTATGGAAAAGTTGGATCCTTGTACATGGAATAATGGGAGAGTGTTCTGAACCAGGGACCTCTTATGAAAGGGTTACTTTACCGGCCATGGTTCCGTACAGTTTGTAAACCCTACACGTAATTTGAATTCTACTCAATGAATGAAAATACAATTTACAAGAATTTCAACAAAACAGAATCCTGTGTTATTGTAGTCCATAACACAAGGGGTACATTCAAACCATCACTGTTAACTATAGCAGGTTTGCTGTATCTATGTCAGTAGGTCACAGCTGCTGTGTTCAAAAACAGACAATACAGAGTATTTCTGATGTTCTTATTTCTGACCCAGAGTACAGTGTTGCAGCCAAGAATTTTAAACCTGGGAACACTCTGTCCCCTACCATTTATTTTTGGGGACATTTTGCAGATTTTGGAAACAACATTTGTCAGCTATTAATCCGATTTTGTATTATTTTGTAAAAAAATAGTTTCAAAACCAAACTCAACACACCAAATTCAAGCTACTGGGACCACTTCACTAGAATTTCATGCTAGAATTTCAGGCAAGTAATTGTAGCAGCTAGTATACCAAATCTGCCGCCAATCGGAGAGCTCAGTGGGACTGCATTATAGCAAGTGCTGCTTCAGTGTTTTAATTACTTCTAATCACAGCTCCAAGTACTAAAATATAAGCCTCAAAATAATCATGCAAAACAAAGGTCATCGTCATTATCAGATATTACTTTTTACACTACACGCAACAAAGTCGACCCGTGAGTGCACCCGAGGTGACCCGCAGTATGCCAGAATGTGGGACAACAGATTCAATTTGGGGGACATTGTCGCAAGGGCACGTCCTGGCTGCAACACTGAAAGTACACAACTTCATCTGCAACCCGGGCTTCCCTGTTTTATCTCTTGAACTGGCAATGGAATGAATAACTGACTGTACATCTATTAACAAAACGACTCACTATTTGAAACCAATACTATTGCATTAGAAAGTCAATACCAAATTAATCTTGCTTGTTTTTTTTTAGTGAACTGGGGTAGAATCCATATTGCTACTTGATCTCACTGTTTTTTTAACCATTCTCTTTCACATCCTGCACACTTGATTTTGAGTATTTAAAGTGACGTACTGCTTAAACTTCAAAAACGATGACAGTGCCATGCCAAAATTTTCACATTCCAAGTCTTTGATTTGACAACTGAACAGTATTCAGTACACATTGATAGTCGTAAAATTTCCCTGGTAGATGACATTAAAGCATGCAGAGGCACTGCATAGGTGACAAATTTTTCACAGTATCTATTAAATATTGGACACATTTTTATGCTGTGATATCTTCTAAATTTTAATTTACAAATCTCTCTCTACTCCTGTTAAAAGTTGTAAAGAGTGGGCAGGTACATTGATTTGTTTTTCAGTGCTCATGATTAACCCTTTGAGTGCCAAAATCAACTTTGTCTCCTTTATAAAAAGTAACCCACTTAATTTTTTTCAGATTTTTGCCAAAATTTTGATCAAAAACTGTAGCCAATGAAAAGTGATGTCCATCTCGTCCAAAATTGTCAAAAAATTACAGAGAAATTCATAAAAGTTGGTAAAATTTTACACTAAAATTTTGGTAGGAAATTTACAGCACTCAAAGGGTTAAACTTTCAAATGTATAGTACTGGAGTCAAATCACCTTGCCTCTTTTCACAGAGGTGACTCCTTTCCCTCTGTCTTGACACTGACACGACCTTTTGTTGTTTCACATGTCCTAATGGATACCAAAGGTCAACACTTTGGTCAACCTTCCCTGGAAACTTTGACGTGTCTTTACCAAACGAGCAGTTTTAACCCCCAGGTGCGCATCAAGACCTATGCCCTGACTTGGTGAATGATTTTTCAGTAGACTATGAAACATTCATTTTCATGCAGTTCAGATTATTGCATTTTACTGTCCAAAGCCAATGCAACCACTGTTTCATCTTGTCGTACAGATGAAAATATGCCAGGTGGTTAATTACAAGTAAGTGTACTCTCTTTCATGACAGTGCAAAACATTAAATATTCAGAGTGTTTTGATAGTGTAAGCGTGTCACAAATTGCTTCGTCACTTTTTCATGTAGTGCACTGTTTGACCTTGTTTGACATTGGTATGAACCATCTCTTTTAAATAGCATCAATAGAACTTCACACTATAAAATGGGGTTGAGAGAGGTAAGTGATCTTTGTTTGTCTGACGTTTGAACATTTTGGTATGAAAACCTTTAAATATTGAAATACACAAGACTCATAAAAAGAACTCATCTGTTTGGTGTTTTTCAGAATGCATTATTAAAATCAACAATCACCTGAATGTAGGTTGATGACAATGATCTCAATTACAGGGAACATTGGCAGTGATGCGAGATGAAAACAGAAAATGACTTTCTCAAGGGACAACAACTGTAACTATTGATATGATAATATTTTCATTACTTTTCTTTCAGGAAAACAGGCACTTTTTGTTATCTTTCTCCCACAAGTATGTTGACAAACAGAGTATAGGCCCTGCCAAAACAACACTGTACATAATATGCAGTGTTATTACTGACGGTCAAAATTCTACTTGCAATTAAAATTCAATATTCGACAAAAACGTTGGACGTTAACACACACAGGCTAGGCTGACAAGTAGAACAACATACATTTAGACATGACTTGATGAGTAGAATGCGAAACTTGTCTGAAGAATGAATAACAGGCAGAAACACTACTCTCCCAGAGTGGCAATTTCACCATGTGGGTACATGAAACTTTTTTTAACAGACAGAACAAAAATACTAGAAACTTCACCAAGCGTTACTGCTAATGGCCCTTGGGTAAGCATGGACAATATGAGATAGTCCAGTTGACATATTACTGAGTGAAAAATCTGAAACTCTCAACGGTTGCCGCTATATTTTCATGTGCATGTAAGCAGCTGTCATAACAGGCATTCTGAATAGCTGAAATATTACTCTGTAAGAGAGGAAATTTCACCATGTGGTGGGGTAAGGTCACTCTTTCTTGGTGGCTCTCTGGATCTAAAAATATCCTGCTGAAAGGATGAGGGGGGATTTTACGATGAGGAAATATGGATATGGGACTTCATTGTGTAAATCTGCAAAGGAAATTTCAAATGAACAGGAAGCTTTTCTGCTTGGTTTATTGTCCCTCGAAGCGCGGTGAATCATTGCATAAAATTGCCAGTTTTTTGTGTACATTGACTGGCACTTTAAATACCGTTAGGAATAAGGAAAGACATGAAAGGACTCGTAAAACGCATTGTGGTGTGAAAGACACAGAAAGGATTTCTTCTGTTTCTGAGTCACAGACCACGATACGTAACATGCACCACTGAAATAAATCTGCATCCCTCGCAAAGTAATAGAAGCTGTATTAATTTCTTGGATTACTCTAATACTCTGCACAATTTTTCAACTCTGGACAGCTTCAAACACGGCCCACTGGAATATCCATAGCAAAGCTCCTAACCGTAAAAACCGACAAAATACTAAAATTGTCTGCAGAGAGATAGCAGATGATTATTTATGATTAGTAATGATTTGAACGTCACAGAAGAAAATATAATTTGTGATGAATTCTAATGGTACATAAAGATCTAGTCTGAACACACTCATGCTTGATAAACAGCACAAGAAGAAAAGTCCCACAAGATTTCTAACAATTTAAAAAGTTACACAATAAACAAATTTCAAATTTTAATCATAGATACTTTTTAATGACAATATGCTTAACATTCTAATAAACAAAATACATAGTAATATCTGTTTCTTTTCTTTCCATTTTTTTTTTTTCAAAAATAATTCTTTGGAAGGCTGTGCTTGACACTGTTAAACATATCTGAAAAATTCAAAATTGAAACGATTCATTTGGAAAACTAAGAATTCCTAGAGGAATAAGTTACGATAAAAAAGTCCACTGAGCAGAAGGGTAAGTTAGTTGAATCATTGTAAAGTGGTGATGTGGGCCCTTCATAGGTATTTCATATCAATACATTTTACATACAAAAAGATTCCAGCATCCATTTAGAAAACTTTCATGCAGGCCTTGAATTATGTTTAATCTGTTTTATGACATTATAAAGCTAACAGTACACAGCCACGTCTTATACTGGATGATTCTGTACCCAACTGCTCAAGGAAAATGACATTTCTGCATATTCCTGTATTATAAATTCTGAAAAATTTCTCTCTCGTAGAGGAAAGTCGTCACACGGCTATTCCGTTCTGGGCTGTAAATTCCTGACATTTCTATGAATTTAATTTACAACAAATTATAAAACCTCGCTGTAGGCCAAAGCCCCGAGGAAATAGGTCTGTATTGATACCTGCTAGGGTTAGTTTCCTCAGGGAAGCAGCATAATTTTCTTTCCTATCAAGTCAGTATTGCCAGTGTGAATTCAGATTCAATTATGGCACCAACACAAAATGGCAAAGTCATTGAGAATTATGGCTTGTAATAAGACTACCATTTAAGCAGCAAAACTTGTATGGACGTAGAAATTTCACCGGAATAACTCAACATTTTCTCATTGGTAAATTTTACAATTATTTCACTCACCTCAGTTTCTGCATAAATATTTGGTACCATTTTTTTGGGGAAAAATTGTGCGATTATGCCTTGAACACACTGATGACTGTATTTTTAGCCTGACACTGAACACACACCCAATATCCAATGGAACAATAATTATCAGACTTTTTTGATAATTTGCTAGCACTCTGACGATGTGAAGTCATTGATGACTTGGTAATGACTCAGCAAATCCAGGGAGTGTATAAGACTGTTTCTGAATTTGTTAGAAAAAAAAAGAGATCTAAAATCGGGGCGTTGTGACTGACTCACAATGACAACAGCACTTCAACCGATCATGGCAAGGTGGAATGATTTTGTAAAGGGTCCGACTTCTATGACATCACTGGAATACCAGACAGTTCTTTTTTCTTCTTTCTGCATGGGGGAATGATACAAAAAATCCATAAAAATTTGAACCATACACAAATCTTTAGATATGACATGTACAGGATATTAGAAATATTATTTCAGATCAACGAAAATAGGTTACCAGATACATATTTTCTGAAGCTCTGATATCATTGTAATTTTAAAGGTGTTTCGTTTGATGAAAACAGTCACAACGTGAAAAGATACAAGTCAGTGTAAGGTGGAAAGACTTGGAGAAGATGATGGGAATATGTGCGCTGTTTATAGAAAAGACTCTGAAATGCAGCATGTTGACAGAGGTAGTAAAGAAAATTAACGGCAAAATAGTAGTAAATTTTTGTAATATTGTCATTGTGTTTGCTTTGTAAAACAAGTTTGTTTTTATTAGTCTTCCCAAATTATGGCGAAATAAAACGAAGTAACCATGCCGATAAAACCTATTCTGTACTATGTGCAATGTTATTGTTGGCAAATGAGTTCTAGTCTGGACTGTAAATCAAATTGTAAACAATAACACTGGACACTACATATGTATACATAGTGTGCTTAGGAGTTGAACACCCAGGCATTTGATTTGAGGTGTGGAGTAAGACGATGTGTTTTCGCAGACGGATCAACAATACAGGTAAAGACATCGTACACATCATTACAGTTACTGAGTAGGTGAACCTATTATTATCCCTGTCTAGAGGTTCACCTAGGTTGATTTTAATTCAGGGGCTCAAGTGCAAAACATGCATATGATACTGGCAAAGTTCCATGGCTCACACTCTAGGCCATGGCCAGTGTCTGATTTTTATCCTTTTTGTAAGGTTTTCTCATTACTCTCTACACAGGGTGATTCGTGACACACAGTGCTTATAATGGCAGTCACATGTCCCTCGTTTTGTGCAAAACACACAACTCTTTAAAAAGCTGTCAAGACCAACGTGTTGTTCTATATTATCTCACTCTGATGCTTTTTCTCAACACCCAGATCACAGAGAAGACTGACTATTATTAACATCTGGGAGTGCTTGAGTCATAGCATGCTGTGGGTATACAGTGTCATATTCAGCTATCATACAACTTGATACAGAGTTATCTGAAAACATGTGAAAGCACCGGTTCCCCGGCCAGAGAGCGTCACCAGAAGAAATGTTACAGCTCTTGCATGAACGGGAGACAATTGCTGAGCTCTTACATCCAGTAATAGCAGTTGATTTGGATTTTAATATACGTACAACGCTACCGAGATTGATGGTGTTAACAGGAGAACTTGGTCCTTAATATTTTGGAAGGAAAGTGAACACGTTTATTAAACGTTGTGTCTCCTTGAGTTGGACGCATGATACCATAAGCATGCAGGGCAGCACTTGGTGAAACTACAGTATCTTGATATAACGATGAACGCTTATCCACACGATTAAATGATCAAACTACATTCACTGCAAATGTAACAGAACTGGTATGATCAGATGGAAGAGAACAGAGTTTGATTGAAGATTACATAAATGTCAAATGCCTGCGCTTCCTCATTTTCCAAGATATGGTTGATACTGTATCTACCGAGGTTGGTCTAATCTGTGATGAAACTTTGGTTCCAGTTCTGTTTTTCACATGATTTTGCAATATGTAATTTTTTTTAGATCTCCCATATATGCATATGTATATATGCAAATGGAAGGTATTCGTATAAGGTGGAAAAATGGCGTCTGTGTGTATGTATGTAAGTATGTATGTATGTCTGTTAGTCTGTCCGAATCAAAAACTCCTAAACCGTAGCACCTACTGTCCTAGTATTTGGTGTGAAGGTGCACCTAGGGGTGGAGATGTGAATTTGTTCAAATGAACATGTCAGTGCCAAAAATATGCAAATGAGGGGGGGGAAAAAAGGAAAAATCCTACAAATGGCTAAAACTCAGTAAGCATTGGTCAGATTTGGTTGAAACTTGGTATGCAGATTTCTTTAGGTATTCTAAATTATGTGTGCAAAAATTGGGATGAAATTTGCATGTTTGTATTTTTAGGGTATTTTTTCCGTTTTTAGTCAAAAAATCTTGTTTTCTGAAATCGCTCGTCTGAATGCTATGAAACTTAATATTCATGTTCCTCAGAATGACTTCAGTCATGCTTGTACAAATTGTATTGATATTGTCATATTTGTAATTTTGGGGCAATTTTCCCAATTTTTGATAAAAATTTTTTTAATCCAAAAACTGCTGATTTGATAGCTTTGATACATGTATTTGGTATACAGGTATCTAAGATTAATCTCAATATAATGTATTGAAGGTATGTTGAAACTGGCAATTTTTTTTATTTTTGGGGCAATTTTTGCCTTTTTTGGTCAAAAAATTTTTCTCCAAAAACTTCTGATCTGGTAGCTTTGATATCTAGTGTACAGGTTCCTAGGGTTTATGTTGATTAGATATATTTAAAATTAGGATGAAATCTGCAATTTTGTATTTTTGGGGCAATTTTTCTCATTTTTGGTCAAAAAATTTGTTTCTCAAAATTTACCAGTCTGATTGCTTTGATATTTAGTAAACCGGTCCTTAGGGTTTTTGTTAATAAGATATATTGAAATTAAGTTGAAATCCGGAATTTTGAATTTTGGGGGCAACTTTGCGAAACTTTCAGTTTTACTGGGATATCTTTCATTTTGTATTTTTAAGATTTTTTTTGGTAATTTTATACCTACTGGAACTAAGAGTATATAATGTGGTGATTTAGTAAGCATTTGATATGGTAAACTGTATTTGGTGTTGAAATGCGGCAAAAAAATCCTGGCAGATTTTGAAAAAATTCCTAACAAATGCCAATAAAAAAATTCAGCCAGAGAAGGTTTGACAAAAAGAAAAGGTGAGAGAGTGGGGAAAAAAGAATGTACAATGGATCGGATAAAAAAGATAATGTACAGGTCTCATCGATCTTCCAGACACCATCCCTTATCAAATGGTCCACCCCGATGTATTTTTGTGCACAATTAACCATGCAGTGTATTTTAGTTTAAGATGTCAAGTTAGGTAAGGATTTGAAAGGAATAGTCAAGTTCACCACAGTTTAACTTTATCTCTTGTGTCATCATCCTTGTGTAATTGGTTAAGTTTGTAAGTTGTTCCAGATGTGGATGTACCAGCTGTTCTGGAAGAAAACAATGTTTACTTTTTCCTGTAGGGTTTCTGAGTTGATGATTGTATGTTGAAATTTCTCCATGTATCTGGTGTGTGGGCAAAGTGTAAACATTGCATGTCATGTATTTCAGTCTATGTCAAATATCGTAAATGAAAAATCAAGAACAGTTTACTGTGTGCTTGTAAAAGATAACATATTTGTCAATTCATAAACTGCCTTGCAGATTGATTGTCTTAAATATTATCACAGAAGTAGAAAAGGAAAAGAAACTAATCAAATTGCTGTAACATATTCACTCTCAGTGCCTGTATAGGCCTATACTTAACTATTTTATCATTACATTCAGCTGTTTGTTATATCTTTATCACTCTCCATGGGCCAAGGCACACTTGGGGTCAATTTCATCACTCTGTGCCAGTCTGTATATGTCAGTCTGTCTGTATATGTATGTCCATGTTTCATACAATTGTTGACTTGTTTTGATAACTATATGGGAGCGAACAGTGATGTTGTCACTATTTTTTAGATTAACCGTATCTACTTTGGTGTTGACCTCTTGTTGATCACTTGAAAAGACTTACAAAACATAGGATTTTCCATTTGTAATGTGACTTGGGCTTTTCAACTATATATCAGTATGTTGATATATAGTTTCCTGCATCACTACTGCACAGCAAATACAAATAAAATTTCAAGCTTCCAAGTAAGATATAAATTTTTTTTATTTCTGGGACAAAAAATTATAATTCATGTATCTTTGCGAGACAGAATATACATGTGACACCAATAAATTTCACTTTCAAACTAAACCAAACGAACCAAGCCTTGTATCTAAGTATAGCACATCTACCGAGTTTTACAGTTCTGTTCATTGTGCATTCGTTCTCCATCCTGACAGCGATCCATCTGAATTCTTGTCAAACGAGGACTTTTATTTCCCTGACACCTGCACACACAGTCTAAGATTCTTCAAAATCAACACCTCTTGGTGTGGTGAGCATTGCATTAGATTGTGAGCAAACCAATCAATCTTAAAGCTATTTCCCTTCACATTGCTTTCAGAATGGCTTTATTCTCTACACGTTGTGCCCCAGGTTTCGCATGGCAATCAAGAACACCAGCTCTGAATCTGACTTGCAAGCAGAAACTAAATTCCAATAGTTTCTTCAAGCATTTTATGGAAACACTGGATTGTGGACAACCAGTAGTGTGTGCGTGTGTGTGTTCGTGTACACTCCCCTCTCCCCAGCCATTATCAACATGCACTGGCTACTTCACTCGAATTGCACTGAAGCTATTCAATACAGCAATCACTTTTGTGAAATTTATCTGTCAATCTTATATTCCATCTACTGTTCAAGAGGACAGGTTGAATAACCTGGTAATAATTTTACTTTTATTCTGATTGGCTATCAATGCCAACCAACTTCTTGTAAAGCTGACACTAGCTGAACTGCCCCAAAACACTTAATTAACATGCCAACTTTGGGGGTGTCTAGCTGATATGGTTTGATGTGTAACTTTTCATCATTGCCTTTTTGTATTGAAAAGCACCCCATGATACTCTATTCATTGTTAAATTGTGAATTATTTATAAACCGACTCCCCCCCCCTGAAATTTTGTGGTTTTATCTGATAAAAGGAGGGCTCTGATGGTTAATTATTTTAGGCATTTTGACATATTAACACGTTTCATGACACAGGCTTGAGAATATAATTGGGAATGAAACAAAACTAATCACTGGTTCACAATTTTGCCTCATGACCTTCTACGGCGCCCAGTATCAGCTGGCACAAATCACATCAACTGTTACAAGAATCTGTCTGAACATGTCCTGTCCACATGTGATGATTGATGACATGATGTTACACCAATCCTGTGCTATAATCTCCACCTTGGAAATTATTCACAATGTGAATGGAGAGACACATCGTTCAACATCAGCATGACCTCTCCCCAAAGTGCATCATGTGGCATGGACCCACTGGCATTCTTCATGGTCCAAGCATGAAAGCCTGTTCCATCGCATTAACCCTGGTATACGAACTGGTATGACGATATTTTCTGGAAATTCTTGAACTGACTGAAGAATTCAGAAACCTCTCATACCAGAGGGCATACTGGATATTGTACATAACCGCCATAATTGTCCCTGACTGTCTCAGACCTGGATAACAGCTGAATCTATTGAGCATAGCAACTGGTCATTGTCACTTTAGCTGGTGACTGATTATGGTTGATAACCTAGCTGGAGTTTATTTCTGACAGAAACAAGTCAAAACTTGGTGGGCGTTTTGGAGGAACAGGACGGACTGTGTCATTGAGGAAATGACAGCATATCAGTTAACAAATAGAGAAATCACAAAATGAAGTTTCAAATTGATCAATTAAGGAATATTGCTGTGCATTGATAAAACTGTGAGAAAGTTCATGGTTTTTCCTCACAGTCACCTTTTCATTTTGTTCGTTTGGTTGATCATTTGGTTTGGCTGCCTTTACTGTAAGATGGGGTTGACATAGCTGATCACTTGGGAATAGGAGTGAAAAGACTATACGTTTAGGGGCGAACCATTTGATTTCTGAGGGGGGGTGTGGAGGATTTTATGAAAAAAATATTGATCCTGTAATGGCCTGAGAAAAAATTGTTCAGACAGACAGAAGTAACACAAAACATTCTCTCATATTCTCTGAGGATATGCCCATTTCAACCAACTTCCATCCCCAAAATTAAATGTTCTTCTCCTAGTGGACAAATGGAAAATGGTTTTTGCATTTAAATTTGGCCTGTAATGAACTGCTTTTAAATGGTTGTAAAAATCGCACACAGATTTGGCAGTTTAGTTGACTCAATCTTTCCTTGTTCTGGTATGGACTGGATACTGGAGACATTTGAAAATTTTAAAAGCGACCTAGCGGCCGATATAGCTCCGCTGTGTTTATGTAGAGAATAACTATTTTTGACACATGTTGATGAAGAAGGTGGAAATCTTTGATAGCTCAATGCAGTGGCCAGAAAAAAGTGGCTAAAATAGCTGCAAAAATACAAAATTGAAGATTTCATCATACTTTGAATATATCACATCGGATCATCCCTAAGAACATGTCAACCAAAGCTATCTGATGAGTAGTTTTTTGAGAATAAATTTTTCTGACCAAAAATGGCAACAATTGGCCCCCCCCCAAAAAAAATTGCAGATTTCATCATAATTTCAAAAGATCAAATTTAGTTCATCTATAGAAACCTGTATACCAAATTTCAAAGCTGTTAGACCAATACTTTTTGAGAAACATATGTTTTGACCAAAAATGGCTAAAATTGCCAAAAAAATTCAAAATTGCAGATTTCATCATAATTTCAATAAATATCATTAAGTTCATCTATAGAAACCTGTATACCAAATTTCAAAGCTATCAGATGAGTACTTTTTGAGAAACACATTTTTTGACCAAAAATGCAAAAATTGCCCAAAATTACGAAATTGCAGATTTCATCATAATTTCAATAAATATCATTAAGGTGATCTGTAGGAATGTGTATACAAAATTGCAAAGCTATCAGATGAGCAGTTTTGGAAATACACATTTTTTGACCAAAAATGGCAAAAATTGCCCCAAAAATACAAAATTACAGATTTCATCATAATTTCAATATATATTACTTAGTTCATCTATAGAAACCTGTATACCGAATTTCAAAACTATCAGACCAGTACTTTTTGAGAAATATATTTTTGACCAAAAATGGCAAAAATTGCCTTAAAAATGCAAATTTGCATATTTCTGCACAATTTGAACAAATCTGAAATAGATCATCCCTAGGGACATATGTACCAAATATCAAAGCTATCTGACTGGTAGTTTTGAAGAAGAAGATTTTTAAAGATTTTTTTTACCAAAAACAACAAAAATTGCCTTAAAAATACAAATATGCAAATTTCACCACGATTTGAACAAATCTGACTGAAGTCACCCTAAGTAAACTGCATATCAAATTTCAAAGCAATCGGACAAGCGGTTTCAGAGAAGAAGATTTTTTTACCAAAAACACCAAAAAATGCCCCAAAAATACAAATATGCAAATTTCACCACGATTTGAACAAACTGAAGTGAGGTTACCCGAAGTGAAGTGCATATAAAATTTCAAAGCAATTGGACTTGCAGTTTCAGAGGAGAAGGCAATTGTTGACGGACGACGACGGACGACGACGACGACGGACGACGACGGAAAATCAACCTATTTGATAAGCTCCGCGTCGCTGACAGCGGAGCTAAAAAGTGGATACACCCCAATTAGTTTTGGAAAATCCAAAGTCCAGAATAATGAGACTATCTCCTTTTTTCTGACAAATACTGACTCACTGCTATTATCGGTTCTTTGCTGGGAATCAAAAATGAGGTCAAGCATTGACAAAGCCTTTATTGAAGTGCAGAAGATAACAATAGCCCTTCCTATAGGGAAGTTCCTTTGGTTAAGCCTCTGTGGACAATACAATGAACAACAGTATTTATTCAGACAGTTCACAGAACACATGGCAAGTATATTGATCATACAACAACAGCTTTGAGAAGGCCATTCACGATTGAATCAGCAGCATGCATGCACACAGCCGTGGTTTAAACCAAAGTAGAGAATAGATCAACGTCAAAACACTGGCATGACTAGCACAAGTGTGACCTGTGATTCAGAGTTCAGTGGGTCACGTACCCACGTCTGATTTTATTTTGCGCAATGACACAGGCTGAGGCAGTGCAGAAAATAGCTATGTTACCAAGACGTGCAGCTATGCCAGAGAAATCCCCTGCATGCCTAAAATACACTCACCACTTCCTAGCATTTCTCCTCCGGGTTCAAATTTCAGTTGCACAAACCTCCTGCATAGCAACAATCAGGTGACACCACAGCTCGTGACTGATAAGTTTAATGGCAGAGTTAACAAGACATTGATAATGCAGACAGCAGCTTGTCCACCCACGTAAAAATCTGAATACCCATGACAAATCATTAGAAAACTTCAATTCATCAAAAGAAGAAGAGTGCCAATCACACTGCACTAAAGTAAAATATATATAGATTGTTGATAATGGAAGAAATAGCCTCCCAATTCATTTCAAATGCTCATCCTTCTTATTCCTATTTAGATATTACAGACATGCTATCTATCAAATATCTGATTTGTTAAGGTAGATGGAAGATGTACCCAACTCCCATCAGATAGAAACTCTACATTTTTCAGTCCCATGGATCAAAGGACAGAGCAGCTGACCTGATTACGTCTCATTTTCTGGACAGCCTTTATGAGTCATACATCACAGACTTGGTCTTGTTATTGTTATTTTTGAACATTTGGCATGAATTTCATCAGCTTGGCTTTTACTGAAGTTCTCACTCACTCAATTACATACAAATGAGGATACAGAAATATTTTTCTATGTTCCTTCCCCCTCTATCCATCCGCCAACATGTACCAAACTACTACTCAAAAAGAGTGCTAAAAACTGCTGAGATATTTTCCCATTCTTTATTTCCTTTTCAATATAATTTAATGGGAAAACTCTTCTGTTTATTGGACCACAGCAGATTTGCAAAACTCTACTTTTCCCAAGTTTTTTGTTTCATTCGTTTTAATTTCCTTTAATAGAAATGCTGTACTCTTTATTGGAACACCAGAGAATATATCGGCACTTACAATAGCTCTGTGAGTGATTTTTAACACTTGACCCTAACGTTTACCCTGTCAATGATTTCTGATTCATTGTTAAATACAGGTACTTTTTATGAACTTTTATACCTAGAAAGATTTTTAACTGTACACTTGTAAATGAGGGCTACCACAGGTTGTTTGGGTTCATTCACTTTACAAGAAGACTTGATTACGGCTCTGAGAAATATTGGAATTGCTGTGAATCGAACTGAAAGCCCTGAGAAATATACTCAAATGTTTTTAAATTTATTAAGCATTTAACACACTATCTGGCAAAGCGAGTAGCTGAGAAGGGATCAAAGAACATGCAAGTGGGTGATAGAGTTTGAATGCAATATGAAATTGTTAAAACATCATTGATTATTGGAATAGTAATGTACTGACTGGGCTAACATGAACATTTGTCACGTCGATGAATGAGAACTTATTACATAGTGATGGTTAACGTTCACTTAGGATAATGATCACTCGGTAAACGTAGGTGATTAGTCATGCATATTATGTCATAGATAAATTATTTTCATCATTCATGCGCAAAATTTTTTCATGTCAAACCTCTACAGACGCAGGGAATTTTGAGAGAGAGGTCAAAGAGAGAAATGCCATGCAATAAAATAATATTCAATGCGAGGGGAATTTATCTTAATATTTCCTCATGCAAGCATTGCTCTTTACAGCATATTCTGCTGATTTGATTAAAAAACTTAACAAATTGCAAAAACCTACCATGGATGAATACAAGAATGTACACAAACTTCCATAATAAAAATCTTCCTAACCATTCTTAGATTTACCAGGGGAATGCAACAATTGACCTACAGAATTTCTTGGAAAACTGCTTTACAACTTTATGACGTTTCAGCATCCAACTTCTTGTAAAATTTCATAACCGAATGGACTAATATTCCATAGGATGAAGCACGGAAGACATCTATCACCAAGGCTTTTATCCACACCTAATATACAATGCCTGGATCAAAAGGGTCAAAGTTACAGACAGGCACCCGTAATTCAGGCTCCAATATTATAAATATCAATATAAACCACCTTTTTCTTTGCCACTTATGCAACCACATATTAAAGCTTCCCTAAAAACCCATAGATTTTGTGTTTGTGATATACAGCTTGATGTGTGTGATTGTTAAAATTTACACATGTCTGACTCGATAACTTTGCGAAATGCCATGACTAATAGCTACTTTGTGCTCCCTCCGTTATTCATCACCACAGTAAAAATTGTGATCACCAGATCAGGTGTTAATGGATTTCTGTGTCCCAAGGCACTGGGATATTTTTTCTTAATAAGACTGACGGTGTACTTTGTCTGAATAAGCTTAAAAGCCCTGTGTTTACTCAGCTTCTTTTGAGTAAATAACAATCGTGCCATGATTGTTTTCTGAAGTTTATGAAAGTCAATTGACAGCAAACCTTTAAAACTTCTTTCAATTATGTCTGATGTCAAATAGGTAATTGATATCAATCTAAAATTTATACAAGCTAGCTTGACATTTTCTTTGTAGGCTACTTTTCATGACTTAACAGCTCCGGAGACAGACTAGAACATTTCAATATCAATATTGTAAAACAGGCTGGTAAACTTTTCAACTCAGTAAACAGTCTCACCTCCAGAGGGCAGCCTTTGATTAATTTCAGTTTTTACTTAGATTCATATTGGTACACGACTTAGCTTACATTACCAAACATTACCTTAATTGTTCAATATTATGAACTTTAATATTCTGGCTTTCTCTGAGGCATGAGTTTTACAGGAGGATCCAACACTGACACAACAATGTCAGAAGCGACAGCTGAACTACATGAGTTAAGATTACACCTGTATCACTGAAAACCAATTTTTATCAATTTCTAGCTTCGACCAATATCTCATTTACCAGTTGTGGTTTAAACCTTTCACCACCAGACTCAAGTGCATCCCCCATTTTTTCAATATGCTGGGTAGACATGTACACTGGGGAATTGATATGAACTGGGTATATAAACAGAAAAGCACTAATACACTGGCAATCTCAAGCCTACTTCTGTGTTATAATGAATGATTACATTAGTGTAATATCATAAAAACAACAAGCTAACACGAAGCATGTTACTACAACTCTACTGGGACCATTTTTATAATGTGAAATATTAGGCTAATTTATTCATAGTTATTTGAAATGATCTTCATCTGTGTCTCATCCAAGGAAATTAACAACGGAAAGAAGGCCACACAAGTGGTAAAAACAATCAAAACACTGAAATGGACATTAATCAAGTATGATCATCTGATAAAACCAATCTGTGGCAAGTTTGTTACAACTCCCAAACCAGGGACACTATTTTACCAATGCAACTTAACAATTAAGTAAATTTAAATCATAGTTCCTTTTCCTCTACATATAATCTGTATGTTCCTTCCTTGACAATTCTTTTTTTTTCAATTCATGAATACAGTCCTACTTCTCAGTTTTGTTGACAAAGAGAAATAAGCAACCCAGTGTTCGATATAGCTCTGCTGTCATATTTATATAAGATAATAAGTTTGGCCAGTTTGTCAATCCAAGGAATACTGATGAACATAGGACATATGGATTGGGAAGTCCGACCTGTGATCATTAGCATCTATCAGTGCTGGCTGTGACTGTTGGCGCACTCTGCCCGAGTATTAACATTTCACCATAGTGTTTGACCAAACCATTCCCTAATAATATAAGTATGCAAATTTTATCATAATTTCAACAAATCTGAATTGGGTCTCAATACTAAGTTTAAAAGCAATTGGACAAGCAGGAAAAATTGACCCCAAATACAAATATGCTACAAATATGCAAAATTACACCATAATTCAAAGAACAAACACTTTCAGAGAAGAATTTTTCAAACATGAAAATTGTCAAAATATACAAATATGCAAATTCCATTATGACTTGAACAAACCTGACGATGTTCATCTCTAGCAACCTACATACAAAATTTCAAAGCAATCTTACAAGCAGTTTCAGAGAAGATTGTTTTACCAAAATTGGTGAATATTGCCCCAAAAATACAAATATGCAAATTCATCCACAATTTGAATAAACCCGACTTATATTACCGCAAGCACCCTGTATATCAAATATGGGGCGAGCAGTTTCAGAGATTTTTTACCAAAATTGGGAAAATTGTCTCAAAATACAACTATTTTAAATTCTGCCACAACTTGAACATCTGTGCCTCAGGTCACCCCTGAGAACCTGCATACATAATTTCAAAGCAATGGAACTAGTGCTGTCTGAGGATGAGATGAATGTTGACGGACGACGGCAGAAAATCCACCTATCTGACAAGCTACATTTTCATTGACAGCGGAGCTAACAAAGCTGACAAACACTGCCTGTGTAATGTTTCACCAACAACGTAAGACCTTTCCCTATTTTAAGGTAACATGTGCAAGGCAACATGCACCCTGAAAATCATAATTTAATCAAAGAAACTTTGATCTTTGCTCTTCCACATAAATCATCGATAAATATAGGGGTGTCACCATGCAAATGTTTTTGGATCAGAAAAACACATAACCACAAATATGATATTTTGTGATATTCAAAATGGTCACCATTATCTCCATTAACTTATTGGAAAAAATGGCTAAATTAAAAATTTCTGCTCAAATTCTGAAATGAGAGAGTATGCATATGAGAGGTGACAGATTTATAAAATTTGAAAAGAGGAAATTTGCTTGCAAGGCACATTTTATTCTGAGAGCCTAAAGTTGTTTGCAGTGTGAAAACAAAAAAGATTACTAATCAAGAAAAATATTCACAAGGAAACTGCCACTTTCTATCACTTACATCTTGATATACAGGTGACAGAAATTGAGAACAAGTGTTGTGAAATGTGTTTGTTTATCAAAATTTCCATGTCTTACTATAAATTCATTTCCTTGTTCATCAATATTAATTGTTGCTAAGGTGGAGAGTCCAGTGTAGACACCTAAAGAGGCACCAATTAGCTGGCTCTAGAACACTGAATTATCATCACCAGCCAAAACACAATTTACTGAATAAATTAATCTTCATTGTGTAACGTGCTGATGTTGCTAGTATAATGGTACAGTCATTCTAGAATACAGAAGGCAGGAATGTGACAAATTATGCAAAAAGAAATTTGGTGTCATTAATGATTTGCTTGGATTTCTTGCTCGATTCCTCTCTTCTTAATTTACACATTTATTTATTTATATTTGTATGAAGTTGAAATCCTTGCTTTTACAAAAAATTTTCAGTGGATTGCACAATCTATAACAATAATTCCAGTGAAATACCAAAACATAGTTCCTATTTGTTGTTGTAGTGAAATATAATGCACATTTTTGATTTTTTCAAGTTTCAGGATCAAATATTCAACTTAAAATGCAAATTTTCCAATAAATAATTTTGTGCTATATCACTAGATTTCTATGGTTACAAAAGGAGCTATGTAATATAAAACAGAAAAATATTTACTCCAAGGACATGAATGGAGTAATAATAATGTTCTATGGCTATAAAAGTAGTTCTCCTGTATACATGGAGCTCAGCTGCACTTCAAACTCAGCTGCACTTCAAAATTTCCAATCACAGACAAGACTGCTAGTTAGAGTTATCATGTTCTCTTGCTTCAAAGAAAGATTGCATATTTTGCTCTAAACACTGATTTTACAAGTATTGAAAAAAATACAGCTACTTTTCTCTGATTGTACTAAGGTTTAAACTTGGACTTTATTACAAATTTCCTTTCATCGATCTTTTTTTTAAACATCACAAAAGTGTAGCAAACACAGACACATCACAGACGGAACAACTGATACACTTAGCATTATTGCCCACTTGTGCATGTCACACGGAATGTATGTGTTTGCTAAGTTGTAGGGACAGCCTGATTTCAACCTTGTAGAAACTGTCTAAAGTACTCCTCTGTGTCAACTCAACAAAAAGCACAATTTCACTGTGACACACACACTTCAGCTTGAAGCCTGACACTCGTCTTTTGAAAGTGGACTTTTCAAGGTCCTCGGTGCAGTGAAGTGGTGGTTTTTACAGGATTTACAAAAAAATTGATGTCTGTGAACACAACCCCGACACGTGTTCACAATTCCCTCAGAGTTATTTTCACTTGAACAACTTATGTAGTGTTCTCCTCATTTCTTGAATGCCACCAGAGTTAATACCTAAACCGACAACGTTATTCTCCAGTACAGCACTGCCTCTTGGCTGGATTTTCTGCACTTTTCCCCACAAGAAACCCATTCCCGCTAAAAGCTAAAATCTAATCAAAATGGACAACCCACACATGTTGTGAACTAAATCCCAGTTCAGATTGTACATGCACAGTGCAACTAATAACTCTTCACTGTAATCAGCATGCCTTTCTGTAGAGCAAAAAGGTGTGGGCAAACAAACACCTGTCTCTTTTGATGTTGAAAGGTGAAATACTGGGGTTCAGAGGGTCACTTGTTTTACAAGAAGTCACTGTATTGACTTGTTTCCTGTTAACACCATACCATGCATACCACACACCCATGACACTGCATATTCTGTCACCTGCCAGCAGTCCCCTTTCATCAATATCCACTTTTATAAGTATCCATGGATAAATGTACCTGGTTGTGCCTTCTCGTCATTTCATACCTGTCCTATTTGATGGGGAAATTTTGAACCATTTCCTAGGAAGTATATGCCTTTTATCATGGTGTAAAATTACACTGAAAGCTAATTTAGCTCAATCCCGGTCAGCATCTGTGGTTTCGTCAGTATCAAAATAACATGTTGTAAATGTCTGTTAACTAATCCAGCTGGTTGAAATTTCTGCTTCAGTTTTTGCAAAGTTCAACGTAGTTGTAACTGTTTACTTGATATTCCTCTGTTAGGTCACTGTGGAGCGGTGTCATTTTTAAACATAGATTTCTACATTAGCAAACATCAGCTGACAAGACTGATAAGGAATTTGGTTATTTCTCAACAAAACCAGTTCTGCTTTAAAGTTTATCCCTGAAATTCCTCATGAGGGCGCTCTTGAGAAGTAGTCCGGATGGCATGAGAAATATTTGTGTTCTGGGCACAGGTTATCTCACAAATCTGGCAAAACAAATGTCCCTAAATCATGTAGAAAAAAAGATCGATCACTTAAAAATCTCAATTTCATAGTGAATAAGAGAAAATAGACAGTGAAAGATAATGCAGCTATCGATAATGGATTGATGAGTATGATGGTGTGATGGTTATTAACCAGGGGTATGCGACAATACTTCCTGATGTTACGAACTGTGGGTATTTTCCATAATGCTATCATTTAGAAAGAAAGACTTGATGGATGAATTGTACTCCAGAGTATCATCTTTCTAAGTCTGTAATTGCCATGGGAACATCAATAAAACCAATACCATAAATAACATACAGTGGATGATAAATTTGGATTTTTTTGGTAGAAAATATCCAGTGTGTGACAAAAAAAACCCACAAATCATATTTGGTAGTCTCTGTTGAGGATTGGGACTTTGCATTAGGGGTTTCTGACATTGATCCATTACAGCCCTCAAACAGGAGAGCATCAGGTTAAAAATTTACCGCTCTGACAGCGCTGCTATGTTTGTCTAACATTATCTATGCAATGTGGTCTCTGTAAATAATATTTTTCTCATGGGCTATCTTCTGTTTTTCTCAACGACATCACATGGCTGGTGCTTTGCATATGTCTGTCCGTAGTTCGTGTTTACCCAATGGATTTCATAAAGTCAATGACAGCCGCCTATTTTCAAAAGCTCAAGGCTGTTGCCAGCAAGTGTGGGGGCCAGCAAGGGGGAAGGGGGAGCACATCACCCACGAAAACATCACTAACCTGCAGGCATTATTACCCTTGGTAACACACAGATGATAAAAATAATTTTTTACAGACGCTTATGAAATGAAAAGTCACATCAATAGGCAAATTGGTGTAGCATACTATATTGATCAGTGTTTGAATTAAAAAATGCTATTTGGATCGAATATAAAATAATCTGCATAATACAAGTGTGTCTTTGACGTTTGTTTTGTTTTCTACACTTTTTGGACAATATGGTACATTTTCTCCCAGCTTTCAAGTAGTCTTGATTACACCTTGAATACTCAATTATTACGCAGAATGGAACACTTCATCGTATTTGAACACACGCTTGAAATGTTTAGATACACCAAAACCACTGTAGATAATTTAATATGAAAATCACAAGATTAGAAGAACTATTTTATTGATGGCTTCCCATGAGACGTAGATATCAGAGCTCATCTACAAGGACAAAGTACAAAGGCCAATGTCAATACATGTACTTGTAAAATAAGAGAGCAGTGCATCAGTAAATACACTTTACTGCACCTTGAGAGCAGATGTTCTGTACACAGACAGAAGTTGAAGGTGACTGTAATAAATTTTCGAGAAATGTTTAATAACTTCCTCTGTGATAGCGATTTTCAGTCAGAACTTTTATGTGACTGCCTATTTATCTGCATGTGCCATTTACTGAACTACAGATGGCAGTATTCTAGATTTATCAACAGCCATATAAATGCTATCGTTATCCTGTGTACAGCGCCCTCTCTGGTGAAATGAGGCTTTTTCTCTAATGAACAGCCGTACATTGGATTTCTATTGGACTTACACAATTTAGAATAAGGGGACATTTTCCACCACAGAACAATAGTGTTTCCTCGATACAGCTCTCCTCTTATGAGATGAGAAAGAAGTACTTGATTGGGGAGAGTTCCTGTCCCTCCTAATTTTCTTTTGGCCAGCTGAATATCATTACGTGTGTAATTTGCTGTTTTCCTATGTGTTGATATAATTATTACAATTTTTTACAACACAAGTCAGCAAATTTGCCAGGTTGTTAGGTCATACATTCTCTCACATGTATGTACAAAAAGTTTTTTCACGTGATCGAATATTTTAAAAGTATTTGGACAGGGAACTCTTATTTTGTTCATGGGCTGGTATACCATTTACCCTTTGGAATAAACATCGCGGTGTCCTCTAGGCACATGGTTGGCACACCATGGAAACATACAAATATAAAATATCTACAAATTTTAGATGTGAACAGTGACTAATAGTTATTCAGATTACTATAATGTTCTATACAAAAGTTGTAAAGTACATTGTACATCTGGCTACACAAACCGAGTCTTACCTGATTCATTCTGTGGCACAGTCCTGTATAACTACTTCCACATCCTCTGACATCAAGCTCTCAAGTTTCTTCCTTGCGGCCCTAACCTTATCTTCTTGCTTTTTGATATCTGCATCAGTTACGACAAACCTCGGGCAAAGCGGCTGATCAGTATTTAGGTACACGCCAGGATTTTTTTCTATGGTCACCTGTGGTATGAAAATGAAAAATGACAAAATGTACTCGGTGGAGATTCATAAATGAGAATGCTGAAGCACCTTTATTCTACAAAGTTCATATGTCACCATCAGATCAAGTTGGTTGATACCAGTGACACATAACATGTCCCGTATGTTACATTTTAACTAAGACTATAACATTTTGAGGCCCTTGAAAACAGAGATACTGTAAACATGATTTTTACTAACATGCTATAGGTGAAAATGTGTGTAGGTTTTGCCTCAATACTGCCTACCATTCACTGATTTGACAGATGGAGAAATCAGGTAAAGTTAGTTAAGACTAGTGAAACACAATATGGTGCATTTTACCAAAGACATTGAACATTTGAACGCCTAGCCTGTGGAAACATGGATACTGCATGCATGATTTTCACTGAGTATCGCTGCTATGATATACCAAGTCAAAAGGTAAAAAAATACTGTAGTTTGTGGTGGAATACCGCTTTTTTTACTGACTTGGCAGATGGGGAAGGGATACTGTCTTGCAGGAAAAGGGATAACCTTTTTTTAATATAAAAAATTACAAAAGCTGGCATGAATCTCAGAAGAGAAAATCAATGAAGATGGAGCACGGTGTTTATGAGACAAGCAATCATAAACTAGCTTAAAAAATTTAGATATTGTTCATTCTGTTTATTGGGCATGTTACACAAATAAAATTCATAGGTAGATACGACAAAAATTGGCTGTCACATTATCTGCCAGCTCAGAATACTAAAATGATTGAATCGAAAGTCAGTTACATTTCCCTGCTTTGACAATACACGGTTACGACAGAATTTTTAGGGTGTTATTTAAATACTGTAACAGTCAAACTTCAGTCTCCACCATTCAAATAATATCACTTGGACGGTATTAAAGACACAAGTTAGATGTATAAACTGAGGAAGCCGTTTGCTAAAAAAGTCTTTCTTTTTATTTTTGCAGCCACATTCAAATGTGTGGTTTGTGTGCTCAATTCATTGTGATGAAAGGTCCAGTTTTACTACCATTAAACATGACACAAATGAATGGCACCGTTTTAAATTTTTAATTTGCCAAAATATATGGTAATTTTACTTTTCCGTTGTAAACATAGATAACAACACACATTTGTACATACTTGGAAGTTTCTATGGAGCTACAGCAATTATTTCTGAGGACACATATCAATACAATATGTAAATGTTAATGAGTAATCAAGTGGTGTGACATGTGTCTACATGCATCTGTTTCAGCAGCTTGTCTCTGTGGAAAGCAGCTCTACCTATCCTATCATTGACAATACATTGTCCAACATACGATTTTTGAGGAACTGACAATTTTAATACTTATAACTTAAATATAAGTTCCTCTTGTATTTGAAATTGATGTTTGTTTCACGAAAAAATGGATATATTCATCTCAAACTATAGTAAGTTCTCTGCTTCCTCTTATGAGAAAATTTATTTTACAGGTTTTAAGGTCAGCCATTAGTAAATTTCATCAAAAAAAAATACTTTAAGGCCAAAGAGAAAAAAATCTTGTTCATCGGATTTTTTGGACCAAGGTTCAGGAGCAACGAGTGAAATTTTTTTAAATTGTTTTTTTTTGACCAAAGGTAACTGCGGTCCTCAGACGTTTTTTGCCGGGATGCAGACAAGGCAAAATAATTTTATCCCCTTTTAGGCTAACCAGAAATATCTCAGACAAGATACACTGATACTGGTTATTGAATGCAACACTATATTTCTCAAAAATAACAATTAACATAGGGAATTACATATACAGTTGGTGTTTGCACAACATATTCTTGAGTATTTCAACATGCTCTCAGAATAAAAAACAATTTCCAAATCGGGCAAAGTTAAAAGCCGCGATTCCGATGAACAATTTATTTTTCTTTCTGGCCTAACCATCCATTTCTTGTTGTTCATAAGAAGGTACAGAGGAACATTCCAGAACCATGTTCCTGTACACACTAGGTAGTTGCCATAACAATTTCTAAGGCCATGATCATGAAATGGAGCAAGTCTACTGAGAGATGCTTTATCAGTGGTCTCCACAAAGGAATTTTCAGAGGTGGCCCACCCCTCTGTTTTTTCATGTGATCTATTCATATGTAAATTGTGACACAAGAAAGAATACATTTTCACGACAAAAGAATATGCAAAGTATGTATTGTAATATAATTTTCCAGGCTGGGAAGACAATCCTGCCAGACAGTGTTATTTCTCCATGTGCCAAGTCACTAAAAATACCGTCAAGGACTGTGCTCACATTTGGTTTGAATTGGTCCATTCGAGAAAATATTTAAACCAGAAAAACAAGAATGACAAAAGCAACAAGGTCTCCAACTTAGGTACTGGAGGTCATCTTTAGGAACATGCATATCAACTTCTATAGCAGTGGGACAAGCAGATCCTAAATACATACGCAAGTGTCAACAACAAAAAATAGACAGAGAAGGTTTGATAAAAGAAAAGGTGGGAGTGGGTAGAAAAATGTACAAGGGATCTGGTAAAAAAGTAATGCTACCTCATCAGTCTTCTAGACCCTACCCCCTCCTGAATATAGCTCAAAAATAGTAATTTTCCCAATTTTGTCATAATTTCAACAAATTAGAAGAGTAATGCCCTCGCAAAGATCCAACCCAAATTTGAGAGCAATTGGGAAGGTGGTTTCAGAGAAGAATTATTTTTACTGAAAATGAGAAAAATCACCAAAAGTTCAGTAAAAATACAAAATTAAGGATATCTTCACAATATTCATAAAACTGCAGAAGGTTCACCTAAGGTACTTGCACACAATTTTCAAAGCAATCAAAACAGCGGTTCTTGAGATAATAATTCTTGACCATTTTCACATTTGTAAGCTCATTTGCATAATTTTGGGCAGACTTCATTTGAACAAAATCCCATCTATAGCCCAGGATGCATCCACACAGCAAATACCAAGCTGAAATGTGCAGCGGTTTGCGTGTTTTTGATGTTGACGGACATACTGTACGTACGTACATACATTCACAATACATACAGGCGCCATCGACTTCAGCTTATATGATAAACTCACATTGGTATAACCAAATGTGAGCTTAAAAGCAGTGTTGAGAAAAATTTATACGGATTTTCACCTACTTGGCTTGGTATGCTACAGTAGGTTTGGTCAGTAAAAACCATATTTACAGTATACATATTTGGGGCCTTTAAATATTCAAGTTTGTTAAATTGCAATGTATGAGACGTGTTATGCTTGCTGGTTTTATCAAACTTGATCTGATAGAGACATATGAATCTGGCAGGATACTGGATAAGGGTTACGGAAGGTAATTGGGTATGCATTGTTTAGGTGTGTTTAGCTCTGTAAACAACCAAGAATCCAACCCCTTCAGGTTATCTGCTATATGAGACACAAAAGTGATACTCTTATTTATTAAAACCTGGTAACTGACTGAAATGCATTTATAAGAACTGTAGCGAAGGATCTAGCCAGCAATTTTCATGCTCTGCAAAAGGAAAAACACAAGCCACAGAATGACTGGCTAGATTTAAGACTATGAATTCTGAAACAAAAAAGGCATTGTGTAATCAAACTGTGACAAAACTGGTGAAGTGTAGAGTTTGCTGACTGTAAGTACCACTTTAAGGTAGAATGCGCCTCGGGGACAGATATTCGGACTCTCAAACTTTTCAATTCTTTTCTGATCTACCACTTGTGGGGTTCGTTTTAAAGCTCTTGGCGTAAGAAAACTTTTTTCCGTCTTAGTTTTTCGAAAATCGAAAATTTTATTTTTTCTCCATAGAGTTAACACAGGGATGGCGGCCATTTTGAATTTCAAACATTGGTAAATCTCGAGTAATTTGTTTCTCCAAAATTTGCACGGTGACCCCAGATTTTTATTCTTGATTTTGAAAGAGAATGGTTGAAATATTCTTTGAGGAAAGTTTGAGCAAAAGTTTAAGTCTTTCATTTTCGAGGTGCATACTGCTTTAACTCACCTGTGAAGCAGCCTGTCCCGTAACTGGCTGGGTGCTTAAATGAAGGTTTGTTGCTAAACTCTGTAGAAGTGATTCATTTGTGTAGCCTGGTCCTAGACCTGAAAAACAATGAGTTATCAAGTCTGAAATGTGCTCAATCTCAGAATGACGATAACGACCAATTTAAGAAGTGCGAGTTGCTGTCATGATTTTCTTCAGATCAGTTCAAAGTAAAGTGATATCCCTTATCATTACAATACCAGTCAATTCTTGGAATTTATACTTCATTACCCTGTACATCACATCTCATAATAATACCTGAAACGATAATGTTGTAGCATACCAGAGGAAAAGATCAACCTGGAAAACAGCTTGAACTGAAAAGACTCCTCTCCTCCACAGTTCCCCTTTCCACTACCTCCACAAAACAGGTCGACCAGTCCAACAATACTTAGGCGATGTACATGCTTTGATGTTTTATACTTTGAAGGTACGTTTTGATGTAAACATAAGATTGTTATCTCAATGTGCTTTAAAAAATTGAATCACACAGAAGTTTCCACAAAGTGAATAATTTGAGACATCAAACACAAGATGTTACCTAATGTCAGACAAGAAAATCCTAAACATGGTGCATTAATCATGAAAATCACCTGTTCCTCTTACATTTTTACATTTTAAGAGGTTTATTTGCTCACCGGTAAGTCCTTCAGGTAACTCTAACGTCTTAAAAATTTCTTCTGTTGTATCACATGCCTTTGATCCTTGGAGTCTCTTCTCCCAAAACAACTGTTGTAAAATATTTCAATGACATGAAGTTACAGATTTGACCAAATATTTCATTGCATGGCATAAAACCATACAATTCAAAAGTATCCCTTTTCTTACAGCACATGTCAACATTTCCAATCAGTACATAGTGAATCAGGAAAACAATCCTTTCTGATAAGTCATATAAACATCAAAAGTGAATGAAGATTGCTTTTGCTGACAACGTATGGTGACATCTAAATGTAATTATGTGAGACTTTGTCCTTTGGACTGGAAGTTCATTTGCTCATTCCAAGAATAGTCTGTCAACTATTTGGGTAACAAGATGACCTCAGTCCTCACAAACTATAATCATTAACATGGTTTCAATTTTGGATATAATGTAACGATACCCCAAACAAGTTGAATCTTCAAATTGACCTTGTACTTAATATGCAGCATGACAAGATTAAAGATAAAAAGTATTGGTCACCAACAACACAAAAGCTTCGACAGCACAAGTTGAAGAATTGCTGAGCTTATCCTCCTATGAGCTGATTTGTAGCCACATTAGACAAAACTATTCCCCTAATATATTACGTGGAAATAAATGATTCTCAGGGATGTAACATATTACAAGATTGACAACGCTTTTTAACCCTTTGAGCGCTGTAATTTTTCCCGCCAAATTTCAGTGCAACATTTTTACCAATTTTTATGAATTTTTCTGTAATTTTTTGATAATTTTAGACCAAATTGACATCACTTTTCATTGGCTTCATTTTGTCATCAAAATTTTGACTGGAGTATATTTTAATAGTCGCGCCAGCGGCTTACTGACTACGCATGCGCTTATTCATAATATACTATGCGAGTAACCGGAAGTGTACCCTTCTTTCGTGGGCGCCGCCATGTTTTTTTGAGTGCTCGTAAATAAACAAATTCGAAGCGTGCTCTCTATTATTTTATAACATGCCATTAATAAAATATATCTTTTTATTAGCGAGTAATTATTATTATCCACCCTGTCGCTGATACAAAATTTCTTATCACGCCTAAAAATTAAAAGAAGAGAGAAAACTGTCGTGCATATGAACGAGAACATTCGCAAAGAATGCTGGGATTGAATCTTAGAAAGGCGCCCTCTGTGTCAATAACTATGTGCAAAATTTACCCGTTTTTAGAAGTAACGCTGGGTTTCAGCTGACAATATCAGAAGTTGGGTGGTACAGTTACTATTGCAAAGTTAATGATGGCACAATACGTCCCTTGTTAAACAGAATAGATAGTAATCATGGTTAAAATTGCAAATTTATGTAAAACTTTTGTACACATAACAGAAAATCTATACGTACAGGGTCTGACATATGCATAGTGTACATGAACTGTCATCAGAGGGTAGGCCTAAACCGGTCATACTTGTACAAACGTACTATATAGAAAGTAACAATTAATTCTATTTTATCCTTTATGATTACTAATCATGAATCGATACAAATAAGAGTTTTAATCTCAACGCCTGGCGCGACACCAAGGGCTGAGCCCTATATATTAATAAGGTGACAAATATTGACTTTGGCACTCAAAGGGTTAAATTTTATTCATGCGGTTATATAAACCACTGAGTTTGTTCTGATGCCGATTTCCCAAAAATGCTCTTTGTTTCATCATAAACCTTCTATGCTAGTCAAGGGACAGCCTTTAGCTCTGGTATATTATTACTGTACAACAGCTGGTGTTAGCTCTCGTCCAATCAGAATGATGTATTGGCCCACTCGGTACACTGATATAATACAACAGAGAATTCTACGGGCATGTGCTCAGTGTAAAGATGCGCCTGAGTGTTGATCACTGCATGTACATGTACTGTACGGTCAGACCAAAAGGACAGTCATTTTTAGTGACAGAGATCCAGAAGTAGATTTGTAAGTGCTAATAAAACACAAATACCACCATATTATAGCATATGTTTATGGGCGAGTTTAATTGGTGCTTTATCTATCTATATAGTCAAGCAAACATGTTTTGACTTTTATTTGAACATGACTGTACGGTCAGACATTTTTCAATCACTATTGCAGTTTCACATTTGAACTTATGAACTCTCTCATGGAGTTGATGAGTGAAGAGAAGCTACGACAAACAGATAATCTCTATCAGTATGTTAATTTATGACAAATCCGGAGGGAGTGTACACAGATCGATCAGACTTACACCAGATGTGGTTCATTTTCTTTAAATCTTCTACAATATATCAAAATGTAAATGAAGGTAACTGACGCTGCACTACATTTCCTCATTGCATGATTCATCCCCTGTAATTGATGTTCATGTCATTCACCTAGTGGCCACAGAAATTCCCATTTGCACACATCAAATTATCTTTCTTCAAGAATTTTTTTTCAGATTTTTGTATCAATTTATCATTTCTGTTTATCTGTCCCCTTCTGTACCGGTGAGAATATTCAAAAGCAAGTCTGTCACAAAAAATTACAGGCCTAAGATCAAGTATCTCATCCATGATCACAAATACATCCATGTAAATTTCTACAGATGAAGTGTTTGTATCTATAAAATGTCAACAAGACTGGCACTGCTTGAATGAAATAGTTTTAAATACTTCATTTTGATTAAGTGTGGGTTAGATTTTAAACCACGATTCTATGCATCTCTGAATCATTAAATCTTTCAAGTTGGTAAATATATGTTGTTACCATTTGTCCTCATTCTAGGAACACGGTAAAATTGAACAAACTATAGGAACATTTTTATTGGTCTCTTTCTGACGTCACCAGTTATACAAAGTCAAAGGCTGCAATTTTTACCCCTTTGCTGTTTCACTTTGGTGTAATTATATTCATCTTACTTAGCCAAAATTAAAAAATATGTCATTGTGTTTCCAGTAACCAGATCTATACTACTTAAAACCATCTGACCCTAATCATTTTTAACATTTTGAAATATCATGCATGATTTTGTAAAATTTTGCTGTTCAAAACAAACAAAAACAAGTTACCAATCCAACTTCCTGGAGGCATGGAAACACGCATATTTTTTATTTGGATCCTTTTTTTTCAATAGCATGGATATACTCACATTCACAGAATAGAATGAAAGCGTTAGAGATCACAAGTCCCCCTGAACTGGGAACTCAATGTCCTCATGCAAATTTTACAGTTGACATAATTGTATCAACCAGAACTTGTTATAAATTCTGGGTATGTAAACTATGATCCAAACAAGACTGGCTTGACCTTACATAGCAATGGAATAACTACATGTACATATATAAGCAGTGTCTGCAGACATCTGTACATCTCCAATGAATACACTCTCACATGATTACTTTCATATGTTTATGCTTTTATCCTAACCACTAAACCAGGGAGACTGATTAAACTACTCCTTTAGCAAAGCAAATGTGTATTCCATACTATGCATAATCTGATATAAATGAACATGCTCTATCGATATTACATCATTAACGTCAGACTGTCATACCTAAACAATGTTCATCAATTCTCTTTGCAAAAATGAATAGCATATGTTTCGCTACAAGCAAGATAATGTATTCACCTGTTTCGGTTGGTCTGTTAAATCCTGTTTTCCATCTGTGCGCACTTTGCTGTCCACATGCTTTGAAACACTGGTCACAGGTTGTTTGAATATTGATGCAGTCTGCCTAATCGGCAACAAAAGTGTGGCGTCATGTCTTGTTCCTTTGCTATAGTCATAATGGATGTTCCGAAGTCTTTTACTTTTCCTCACACTAGCAGCTGATATTTTGCCAGTCCGAAAGTCAAAGGTACTGAGATCAAATGTGTCACCTAAATACCTCGCTAACTGTGGCTTGCTGCGGAACTTCTTTGCACTTGGGCTGAAAATGAAAATTCAACAAAATTCAATATGCACATTTTTTACTTTAAAGCAAGAATGAATACAAATAGCATATACATGTACAAATAAGGAGCACGAGTGAAGATTAATGAACACAGAAACACATTCGTATTAACTACTGGTCACCTAGGGAGTTGTTAGGGCTAGGGATAGAGTACTAGTATATAGCTAAAGGTCCTGGAATAATCTTTATACTTTTTATTATTCAAAGGTTTGTTTCTACTGATCCACTGATCTTGTTCAAAATCAGGATCATGGCTGTTTCATTTTTCTAGGAAAACAACCAAGGGAGTGGGTGGGAGAATCAAGTTATCATAATAAGTAACTGGAGCTGGTATTGTGATGCCATGTTGAAGTTGAGCATACCAGTGTTCTCCCTGAGCAACTAAAGCTACTGGCCACTGCTCTTTAATTTTGGTAAAACAATAGAAACCATTAACATAACAATTCATATAATTGTCATGCAAATTAGCTGCTATGCCATTAGGAATTCCTCAGGAGAACATTGCATGATACAGAGGTCTTTAGAGACCAATTCGATGCAAATATCGTTGTCCTTATCATTGACATATATATGCATAATTGCGAACTCACTAGCCATAAAATGACAGAGATGTACCTGACCAGTGTGCCAACTTCCACAAAAAGGTTTGAAATGTATGGAATTTCCTTCGTATCAGTCTTAGCCAATTCATGAACTAAAAATATATTCACGCTAAAACACTAAAAATTCATATTCCACTGGCTTACAGACCATACTGTATATAATGAAGTTGTTACCGATATAATATGAATTGCATTATCCTTACTTGTTATTTCAATTATTGTAAATTGCAGTGTGGACTCTTTCATGAGTTGGAAAAGGATACTGTAGGAGTTGTGGCCGATATTGGGTTTGAACGAACAAGAAGTGGTTAACCACAGTCCAGAGGGACTGTGGGTTAACTTATCCATACTTCTTGATGAATTCTGTCATCATATTCATACAGAACATTGTTTCCATCATATATGCAATGTCCTTTCAGTCGGCAAAGTTTATCGATGTCAGCATTGTGTACACAGCACTGCTATTTTGTCATAACGTATATTATTATTACGTAAAGTATATGACACACGGTATCTCAAGGCCTCTCGACTACACTACATTACACATTCTCTTGTTGTGTCTGAGACTGGGGTTGATAGTTTTGGCATGTGTGTTAGCCCTACCAAATCATTTATGGGGGGGGGGGGAAGGGGAGGTGTTTGTGATTATTACAGGTTTAGGTTCTCGGAGTTGGACTACCATCATCTTGCATAGAATGGGCAGCATGTCACCACAAATGAGGAAAAGGTGGTTCTGCACTATCAGACTACCCTGCACAGTGCACTGAGGCTACTCAATACTCCGACACATTACTCAAGACTCAAGGTACCCCGATCCCTCAAATACAAAACAAAACAAATATAATAAAAACAAATAAATGTGGGATACGCGACAGTTCAAGTATCAGGTGCCCTGTTTTAACTCGCCTGTGTGATATTTTTACTAAAATGCTTCTTGGAAACCCCTAACCCTATCGCAGGCAAGACACCCATTCAGTGACGTCATCACAAAAATAGTTACGCGTCCGGTAAAGGGGTAAAAAGACTACTTTGCTGCTTTGCGGAACAAACCAGAACTTTATGCTAAAACATAATTCAAAGAATTAACTATAGCAATGCATGGTGTGTTCTCACGACTAAAATTTCACTCAGGGTGTCAAAATTGCCCAATTTACTTTCACGTTGCTCCGGGCCGTGTAACATAACAATGAAGTCGCGTGGGAGGTTATGGTGGGCACACACTACAGACCTGTAGTAATAAACATCTGTTTTTCCGGCTGAAAGACCCGATTTTCTGATAACTTCCTCTCTCTTCCAACCCTTTGGTAATGCAGGACATTCTTCTAACTTCCGTCGCTCCATCGACGATACCAAAAGTTTTCTGTTGGGAGGAGGAGAGTTCACGTACCACACAGGCTGACAACAATCGTCGTCCCTCGCTTTACTTTTCCCTCGTTCACCTCAGCTAAGCCGCTTTACTTTTTGAACTTCCGCACAAAGTACCTCTTTAGATACAACTGACCCAATATATCGAAAACTTTGTAAGATTTGGGTTTTAAAATATTTACTACTTTCTAATACTGATTTCCGTGCAAGATTTAGTCTTTTTGGCGACGTACGAAAGGAAACCTTATCGGTATATTATTGCGCAAATGTAAAAGATGTAAAAGGGCTTCATTTAGCTAGCGCCACCTAAGTCAAGATTCATAAATCGTTTGTTTCTTTAATATAACAAGTGACACCGTTCTGGCCCTAAGTGCATGTCAGATGGTGATTGCATTTAGAAACCATGGAAGTTACTATTCGAATTAAAGGGGAAATTTTAAATGTCATGGATAAAAATGATGATGTATATTGATAAATTAGAAAGCACATCACAAAGACGACTTCGTACGCTGTTCCCGAACCCACAGCGCTAGGACAATTTATTTTCCGGCAACCTAGGGAGTAAATAAATGGCGGGTATTACAAGTAGTGGTAAAATAGTGAATTCTTCCTCTTCGTTGACAATTTGATGATAGCTTAGCTGTCATATTTTATAGACGATCGCGATCGAATCTTGTCCAAGTTTCGGCGAGAATGTTAAATTTGTTCGAAAACAAAAGTGCTTGGTTTTCAGACAGCGTAGAAAAAAAGAAGAGTGATCTTTGGGGTAAGTTCGTCGGATATCAGTCGTCGAAATTGTGTAAACCCGAAATGTCGCTTCTAAATTGATACCAAGCGATCTTGCATTTTCTGCCACAATGATCAACACTTTCATCCCTGATAATACACTACCCATATTTCCTTTTTACCAACAGTCAGGCAAGGAGGAAAACTTGCAGACAAAGGCACTGCTGACTTTCTGTTCAGTGAGGATGCCAAGGCAGAAGACACAAAAAGGTGAAATATAATCACGTTTCTTGGATCACCAAAACATGTATCGTTCAACATGAAGATTTGAATGTCTCATTGCTTGAGCATGCTGACTGATATTTTTACAAGTATGAAAATAAGATTCAGATGTATTTGTTCAAAAAGTCTACTGTATCAGTGTATCAAATTGTCATGATGACACAATGTCTCATTTATATAGACAATCTTCAGCTGCAATCTTCAGCTGCAGTCTATGGTTTTTGATGGTGCATGTTGTAACATATGGATAGATGGGTGGCAATAAATGAAAGATTAATTTGATTCTACTGTTGATCAGTTTGGTTCTAACTTAATTGTAAAACATGCAAAGAAAAGAATATTGAAAGCGAAGTATGAGCATATAAGATAAAGATTTCATTCCAGATTTTTGAAGCAATACCTACTGTGTGGTTCTCCTTTACCCCTTGTTCCCTGTTCATGTTCTCAACTCTGCCATTGAAAGCAATGAGAATAATGTGCAGTAGTGACAGAGCTGATAATGACCTTTTTGATTTTTTAGGATATATTTATCTCCAGCATATAATGACGATGCTGTCACAGTTTTCCATGCCAGTTACGTAGATGCATGCCTGAAAGTGGAGTCGATGAAGAAGGTAGCACTTGGGGAATATTTCCTACCTCCACCTGGCCTACAGGACAGTAAGTACAAACTGACAAAGCAGTGTTTTCATTACTGCAGCAGTTTATCCAATATCATTGTAGATTATGATGGGTTACTTCTTGATTGGTAGTTTCCATCTTTTGACGTTACCTGTCCCCTGACAGTTAGCTTTCTTTGTCGTGGCAAATCATTTATGTAACTTACTCTATATATTGAGTTTTGCGATTTCAGAGTACATGTACATGTATGAAATTATTTTCAAGAAAAACAGCACAATTTATTTCTCCACACTCTTTGAGAATATATTGAGTATACCTAAAATGAGCTTTGTTGAGTAACATTTTGTGTAGACATCTCTCCAAAATTAGTAAAAAACAACACTTACTGGCCAGACTGTAGCTCTGGAAACGCAGCTGTCTGTTGGCGTGGTAGCGTGCATCTCCGTGCGGGTCATTGAAAGGTCAACCCTGCCACTGATAGACGTGGGCCAACCAGCGGCGAAAATTGGTCCATTACGACAACACAACTTGTGTCGGAACTTTGAACGGCAAAATAAACCAAAGTGAGTGTAACTCAATAAAATGACCTATACCTGCCTGAACTCTGATTATTGCTCATTCCCTAACTCCTTTTGTGAACAAAATGTCTGGTTCGTTTACGTAATTCAGCTGATTTTCCAAGGAGTACTCAAGATTTTTACTCTGACCGGCCATCACACTATTCACGTTCGAACGCGCGACGTCCATATTAGCATATCAATAGAAGTCAAAGTATGCTGCTGGAGTGAAAATCTTGAGTACTCCTTGGAAAATCAGCTGAATTACGTAAACGAACCAGAAATTTTGTTCACAAAAGGAGTTAGGGAATGAGCAATAATCAGAGTTCAGGCAAGTACAGGTCATTTTATTGAATTACACTCATTTTGGTTTATTTTGCCATTCAAAGTTCCGACACAAGTGGTGTCGTCGTAATGGACCATTTTCGCCGCTAGTTGGCCCGCAGCTATCTGTGGCGGGGTTGACCTTTTGATGACCCGCATAGCGATGCATGCTACCCTGCCAACAGATAGCTGCGTTTCCACAGCTAGCCAGACTGAAGATAAGTTGACACAAAGAAATTTTGTTTGGCGTGTTAGTAACCCAAGGAGTCCACTCATACCATCACATTCACTTATTATTTAGAGCCCCCTAAGAAAATCCATTTTAGTTCGCAACCAAAGGTGTGTCCTCTAGTCTTCAGCCGTCCTTACTTTCAATCTTTGTAAAATTGACTTTAGCAACCAGTAAGATGTTCATCTCCAATGGAGATATAGAGTCGATAACTTTCCCTTGCCATTTTGTACATTGTTTTATAAACTGCCAGTTATCAGACAACAGATTACAATGAAATGGGAAGAAAAGACACCTACAACACGAAATGCACCAACTCAACCAAGTGGTGGTGGAACTTCACAAACTGCGCAAGGTGATAGTAATCAGCGGTCAGCCAGAACACATCAAGATGTACAGGCGTCATCTACATCACAAAGGTAACTAACACTATATCATGACCCTCATCTTTTTGTCCCTCACAATTAGATAACTCAGAGTAAATGCATTGTATTGTAAACAAGGACTACATACATGGCATCCCTAACATAGAAATCTTATCTTGTAAATATGGCAGAGTGATACCAAAAAATCTGAAGTTGTTGTCAGTGTTTCCTCTCATGATCCAGTCAACAATATTACATAGAATATTGGACCCAGATTTCAAACAAAATAGTAGAGAATGTATTAAAAGATAATATGAATAATTTCATTCACTCTATTTAATGCCTAATGTGGGACTTAAAATCATAAACGGATCCTTACATTTGTGTCCAACAATGATCAGAATTATTTTGAATACTAGTAGATCAGGGTAATTAATATTTACAATTTAAAATGACTCATCTTTGATTTGATTATCCAAATATAATGCCTATTAAAGGTATACTGTCACCTGTTCCAATTTTGCCACAGTTACCATGGAAAGAGAAAATCTAACCAATCACAGATTTTAAGCGGGTGGCCACTTTTTAAAAACAGCGCCCTTACATGGGCATTTTGAATACCAAGGAACGCCCCTTTGACCATATATGGGCATATTTAGATTTCAGGTGATTGTATACCTTTAATATAGGCATTATTGAATAAATTTATATATGACATGGAGAATCGGATGATTTGGAAAGATGAAAATGCTGTCTTGCAGATCTTTCCAATGCACAACCGTATCATGTTGTGTGTGTCACCAGCACAAGAACAGAATTGGTGCTCTTTTATGTGTAAAAATCATAAATACTACTCTTTCTTTCAAACAGTACATCAGCAAGTACAACAAGGAGTTCAGACTTCATTGGAACTCATCTCTGTTATCCAATTGCACAGAAAGGTTAGTGCATTGACAGTTGTACAGAAACTTTCTAATACCTATTGTTAGTGTTGCTTTATCAAGAAAAAACTCCACAACAGTGTTTCTGCGAAGTACCGGTGTTTGTCGTTTTATAGGACGAAAATTGTCATCCTGCGGTCTTTTTGAAAATTGTATGGAACACATAAATGCTGATTAGATACACATTTATGCTTGCTGTGGTATGAAAATATTGTCAAATGAATAAGGTAAAGCTGACAATTATGTTCAGAAATGCTGCAGACAAGTGTCTTTCAATTCTGAAAATTCTTTGGGGGTGATGGTAACATGCATTTCAGTTTAATTGTCCTATTACTGTAACTTTAGTTGTTAAATCGTCTGACTAAGGAAACATAAAATTTGAAATTGTATGTTCTCTGAGAAGGTACCACAGAAATTTAAGTTTTTCACGTGACAAGGGACAGTACAAGTGTTTGACATGCTAATGGCTTTAACTTCTCAAATAATGTCTTGAGAAATTCATATAAAGTTCCAGAATCAAAGTCCAGCCAAATGAACATTGAGCACATTTTCTAGCGTAATAAATGTTAGGAAACTAACAAACTCTTTGGAAACTTATGTGCCAGAAAAAGTTAACATTTAGTTTAACCTTTTCATGTCACCACTTTGGTAAACCGAACGGTTTTGTGTAGCTGCTCCACTTTCTTCGATGACTCTTGGTTTGTGTGGCTGGTTTAGCCTCACACTGTGGCAAGTGTATGCCCAATGCATGTGTTACTGTTCAGTGCACAAGCCATGCGCTATGTACATGGGGGAGCTTTTAAAATCAAGTTATGAAAGTGAGATCCAATACTTGCCCTACCAAGTGTCAATGCTTCACTCTGAATTTTGTAAATGTATCCATATGTAGCGAGGGGGAGAAATGAGCTTATGACACTAAGTGTAGCGCAGCTCTCTATAGGTTCACTCATAAATCACATGTCCAGACAACTTACCATCAAACAAGCAAGTCTTTTTTCGACCACTTTGACAACATTCCGTATGATCTGTGCCTGATTTCAGATATTCCGCATGTCGATGATCTTCCTGCAGTCCAGGGTCCATTGAGAGACTTTTTGCCCGGCAAGAATGGATGTACAGTCAGATATAAAAAATAGTACCAGAACTTTGTAAGATTTCCTGTAAGAATTTTTTGTCTGTCAAGTTCATGATGGTTTGAACTTACAATACCCTCAAAGTTGTTAATGTTGTGTAAATTTCACAAAAAATAAGCTTTTGTCCTGATGATGAATTTTAGCTAAAATTTTAATGATTCAAAAGCACAACAACCACAACAGCTAAGAGTATAAGGGAGTCAGAGGGAATCTATATATGGGCAATCTATGGGCTCTAAAGATGCCCAGTGTTTGAGTGAACAAAGTGAGAATTTGCATTGTTTTGTGGTCAAGAAACAACTGAAATAAATGAAAAGTTTGTACTGCCAACTACTCTTTCACCATGTTTAAAGGTGCTGAACAATGTAGAGACTTCTCCTACAGTTCAAGATGACATAATATTGGCTAAAGAGTGACCTTAGTCCATTAAATGCATTCAGAGAACATTCCGATAGCATCAGTGTAATCATAGCTACTGTGCTGTGAGTTGAGCGCCCTCAATGGTGAGGCAAACAGTATCATACCGGTACATGACTGTCTGTGATTACAGTCGCTAGCTTTATGCTCATGTCCTATCATTTTCCACCACTTGCACACAAGGGTAGAGGAAACACCGGATAGTATCCAAGTTTTGTTGGTAGAAATGTTTTGGGTATTTACACAGCTTCAAAGAATATATTTCAGTCGATTAAGTTTTGCACTCTAAATTCAGAAACACTACTGGAGGAAAACAAGATCAACTTGAATGAAATATTTAAGGAGTTATGTTGAAGTTTTTCTTTCAGATAGACATCATCCATTCACTGTAATGTGGATAATTATGTTAGTTTTGCGCCTTTTGTAATTGTTTGTTGATGAATAAAGTTTAATATATCACGTTTTCTCTGGTGTTTGTTAAATGTTCCTAGTTCTGACTCAGACTAGACCGAGCCTTACAAGGATACCATTTAAATCCATCATTATAAACCATCAAAACAACAGTATTTCAAGAGCCCCCTCTGATGATTTTGAAAGTAGTTTTGCAGTGTAATCTTGAAACAAAAATATCCATTATTTCACTTCTGTGTCTCTACAATTTAACCAGGAGAAGGATTTGATCACAATCTGTCCCATAGAGTCTCAGGGTCATGATTTCTGAAGATTCAACTCTGAACTCACCAGTGAATACTTTAATGAGGAACTCTTGATAAAACTATTTTTGTTCTTTGTAACTTGACACCACGGTATACTGAGTGCAAGCAAAAACGTTTGTCAACATGATGTATTATGTGAAGTATTTTTATACAGTTTTGGACACCTGTAATGCACCCCCAGTTACAGTGAAGAACAAAAGCTGTTGACAAATGTTATGTACAGGGTAAACATGCCAAAAATCTGCATGGTAAAGCTAAGTACATAAGTATACATTTTTAACAAATATATAAACTTTCACCTACACTCTGTGCAAAAAGTAGTCAGAAGATGCAATTTGTATCATGTTTGGTCACAGTTTGTTCATTACAAACATATGGCTGTCTGTAATTGCTGTAAATACGGCTGCTGAACTTTTATAATGTAATGAATTGACTTTAATTGAATAAACGAGTTTCTAACCAACACCAGGAGATGCGAATTTTCAAAAGTTGCTAAAGGAATCGGAAAGCCTTTGGGGCAACAGTTGACCCTCTTTAAAATCTATTGGTTCATCCCTAAAAGTGATGTTTGACCTCTGACTCCTCCCCATCGGGGCAAAGTTCACACAAAAATGGCGGCGAATGCAAACTTCCGCACGTTCCAGGAGTTAGCTTCCCATGCAGATCGCCCGGTCTTCAGTTGAGAGCTGGTGCATAAGACACACCAGGAGGCCGTAATAATGGAAGAATATCTTAGCAAAGCCAAGGAAAGGGGCATCGGAAACACTGGTGCGGTAAGCGACGCCCAATTCCTTCGCTACATGTACTCTGCTCGCTCACGCCGTCGGCTCTGCTGCGATTCATCGCCCAACCACTCTCTTTTCTGTTTTGAAAAGTGATACCCCAGGGGGTGGTTAATTGCAGCAAGCGAAGACCGAGCGTCTGTGGTCGTGATGAAGTCGCTAAGCTTATCGAGCGACAGCGTCAGAAATCAATCCCAGACTGAAGCCTGGATTCTGCGACACCCATTAGTTAATATGCCCAAACTGACTCTTTACAAAACCAACTCGTCCTAGTCACGGACGGCAAATGATCAAAATTGTCAACAGAGATATAGCGTTTCGAATACGTGACATCACTAGTAAAAATGTGCAGTCGTGTTTCCAGGATTTGATTTGAAATGGTGATGATTATTGTGGAGGAGGTGACCTCCACCATGGTGAATCTTAAACTTTTTCGGCATCTTTAAGGATGTTGGCTGTTTCGGTCTATTCAAATGATCAGAATTGAGGGTGCATGGCATTGATAATTCTGCTCTCAACAAAAAATACCAGAATTCTTTCTTTGAAATTAAGTAACTAATTTAGTTTGTTATTGTTTCTCTCTTTCCTTGTACTAAAGAAACAATTTAGTAAACATCAACCATGACTTTGATAAATGTTGTTGTCTCTTGTGTCATGCCAGGAGAAACGTTGGTTGAGTAACCTGTATACCAGTCTTGAAGAATCTTGGCATTGCAGAGATTCTAAAGAAGAGAGCCTTAGCAATGTGGCATTAGAAACGGTTGAAAAGATTCTCAAAGGTAAAAAATAGTATTACAGTTATGCTCAACGGAAAGTAGACGATGAGATTAAATGATACCTTACTCAATTACTAATTTACATCAGACACTTTATTTCTAAAACTACACTAGTACCTCACAATATTGCTTGCGAGCGGCAAGTTCTCAAAGACAAGAATAACAAATACCAGACCTAAATGATTCCTTAACTTAACAGTCGCTTGCCTGCTTCTCTGCCGACATGAGTGCCTTATCTCTTTCCACTGGTTTATTGCCGTAATCTTATACCACGATACTAATTACACAGCGACAAAAAGACAACTGTAGTTCTTGCTGAAATGAACGTCATCGCCGGGGTAGACCGGCGACATTTTGAGACACTGCTCAGTAAGTGTCAAGTAGATTGGATTTTTCAATCTTAAAATCATGACTTCTGCTTTTGCCAATTTTCATTTTCTTTGACACTAAAATGCCTTAAAACAGATTACCCCTAATTCTTGTATGAAAATGCCTCGACCTAGCCCCCCCTAATTCTTTGTAAAACAGGTCCACACTTACGATTGATAACAATGGGTATTTTGCCAAACCATGGTGGTGAAAATGTTACAATCAACTGCCACTCTGTAATTTGTGCTAGAATGAAGATAAGTGTGGACAAAACATTTGGATAAAACTGACTTAATTTGGCAATGTTATCACGCATGGGGGTCTCTAGCTATGTACCATATCGCCAACTTTACAATTACCTAAGCTACTGATGATTAATGTGAAATACTGTCTATGTGTCCACTGTTCTGTGTATCTCTTCTAGCAGTCAAACAGTGGTGCAACTATTCTCATGCATACTCTTCCAAGTACATTTGATTGGGATGTTTAACGTTTTGTGTTTATTATATCCAATCAAATGAGACTTTGTCTATCTGTTATTCAATGGCTCAAAATTGATGAGGGTAATTACAGATTTGTGTAATCCTCTACAAGATTTACTCGCCAAACCAGAGAAACCATATAATTATTGTCTGTCTCAAGATATCTTTGCAAGAGCTTTTCAGACAAAACGTTTGATTCATGAATGATGAAGATGTTTCATTATTTGCCTTTTATATATCTCTTTGAGAGGCACATATGTTACTTCATGCTTCAGCCAACTTACAGTTGTCTTTTTGTCGCTGTGTAATTAGTATCGTGGTATAAGATTACGGCAATAAACCAGTGGAAAGAGATAAGGCACTCATGTCGGCAGAGAAGCAGGCAAGCGACTGTTATGTTAAGGAATCATTTAGGTCTGGTATTTGTTATTCTTGTCTTTGAGAACTTGCCGCTCGCAAGCAATATTGTGAGGTACTAGTGTAGTTTTAGAAATAAAGTGTCTGATGTAAATTAGTAATTGAGTAAGGTATCATTTAATCTCATCGTCTACTTTCCGTTGAGCATAACTGTAAAAAAATTGAATCAAACTTAATAAACGTATTCTTTCTTGTTAGTGTTACCTTTTTTTTAATTTCTAGAGGCAATAATACAAGGTACCACTACAACTTGAAACTTTTTAGCTGTCTTCATTAACAGCATAAGCGCACTATACCAAAAGGGGATTTTCTTTGACCTTCTGATCAGGAGAATTTTTTCTGATACAGAGACTTTTTTTGATAGAGTAGTTCTGTGAATTTAAAGACATTTGCGCATTTAGAAAAGTGTACCATTATGTTCATTATCAAATTTGAGATTGGGTTTACCATTGTTCCGAAAAAGTTCACCATTGCTTTCTTTGTATATTTTCACATTTATTCAATAATAGTGATACCCTCTGTAGAAAAGCCATACAGCAAATTGTCACTTTATATGAAAAATGTATTTCTGAAGTGTGGATCAACTCCATTTGAACTGTTTAAGGTCAATTTAAGTCATGTCCCGGAATTCATTCATTACCATTTTGAAACTGTTACACATTTTAGACAAAATCTCCTGATCGGGAGATTTCTGTCATTTTTGAGAAAAACTGTCATCGAGTAGCTGTAACTAAATACTTGTAACATTTCTATGAAGTCTCCCGATCGGGAGATTTCTCCCGATTGGGAGAGAATCCCCTTTTGGTCTAGTGTGCCTTGCTGATTAAGTATTGATACAGGGTATTTTCTTGTTTGATAGCAACTGTCTATGACATACATGACAGCTCAAGCAAAACAATTCTAACATGCCGATAACGTAATGTATAATTGTCATTTTGCCTGCAGAGTACAATGGCATGGAAGAAGAGGATATCAGTAGCCATGAAATTCCTATTACTTACAACATCATATCCGTGAAGACTTTGATGCAATCACATAATTTGTCGTGCTGCTCCAGTCTCAAAATCTCATCAAAAGAACAGAAGAGAGTTGTCAGAGAGACTTCAGTGGACGGTAAAGAAGCTTTCCTCCATCACGCTTCATATTGTCACATAGCACAGACACCCAATTCCATCCGTACTGGCTAGTATGGTAGTTTGCACCCAGTCTTTATTTTATGTTTGACCTACAGCCAAAAACAGGATGGTTGAACAGTCTCATATACATTATGTTTACTTTTTTGTAAGTCCCCCACAAGTTCTGTAGTTAACACTGTAGATAAAAGAGCCGACTCATTTGAGTGAAATACCAATCATGTAACACTCCACTCCACTGTTTATCTTTGTGTGTCTATAAAAACAGATTGACATCAGTACGTTTACGTTGTATTATGGTTTGTTTGGCCAGAGTGCTGTCCTAATTAACTTCAGTCTCTACTATCAATTCAACAAGTAATTTAGCAATTCCCTTGTGTGTTCTATCCAGACACTCAAATGAGTCGGCTCTTCTTATCTACAGTGTTATCTACAAAACTTGTATGCTACGTACAAAAAAGTAAACGTAATGTATATGAGACTGTCCAACCATCCTGTTTTTTGCTGTAGATGTCCATGGGTTGCTTTGACCAGGAAGGCCTAAGCCAAGTATTTTTGGTCCTGGAACTTGGTTCATTTGACTTGTTCATGTACATCATGTACCAGTATATATCTTATTGTAAACATAACACCCTACTCTCACATACCCATGTAAAATTGCATCAAACACTGTGCCAGTTACTTTTGCTGCTTCTAGGAAAAGTACTAAAACCTCATACTTTTACGGACAGCACCTTTCAGTACAGTACATGTGTAAATACTGATATATGCCACTGTTACTAATTGGTAAAGAACCAGTCTGTTTGTCTGCTTTGAAGCGTTTTATATAATAAGGATAACACTGCAAGCATTCCGTTCATTGCAATTCATTGCTAAATGGTTTCCATGGCATTGGATCATATCACTGTGGATAATTAATTATATCTGAGATCTCAGCTTTTCAGCTTTCTCATAATCATCAATTTTCTTCACACAGGACACAAGCCACTGGATCGGATTAACTGTCTTTTGATTGGTAAACTCACAGCTACGCCGAGGACCAACACACCAACAGAGAAAGACAAATGTGGTGATCTGTATTTGGAAGATGGGACTGGAGCCCTCTTGTGTCAGGTATTCTTGACATCTTCCAATATTTGATGAAGGCTGTCTGTCGTCACTATGAAGCCAGCGTTCATTTTCTTCTACCGTAATTCAAATTTGTTATTGACACAAGATTTAGGTTTACAGAAGACAAGAAACTTTCCCATTGCTTGAATCAAAAAGTGGATGTTTAACAAGAACTGAAGATGTATCATCTAGTTCCAACACACTAAGCTTTCCTTGTTAAAACTTAAATGTGGCAATCTGACAGAAGGCAGAAAATGCACTTCCATTATTTTGAAATACTCAATGACACCACATGAAATATTCATTTAGTAAATATGAAATGGTATCTATGTGATTGTTTAGTTCACATTCATATCAAGTTTAGTTAAGTTGAACTTTGTCAAATTTCAATGAATTTGCAAATCAAATCATCTTCAACCAGTTTCATTTGGTTTTGTATGCCATCTATACAGTATGAATGCATAAATTTAACTTTGAAATATCAGAATTGCTCTCCATATTGTGAGTGGTTTTGAACTAAAATGTCTTATATCTTTGATGTTGTCATGCCTGAGAAAAGATGTTCAACAAAAAAGTAAGTAAAAAAAGAGGATTAAGTAAGTACTCATTGATTTTTTATAATTTGTGTTTCAGTGTTTGGATATTGATGTGGCATGGTTAGATCAGTATGTCATAGCACTGGAGTGGAATTACATCCCATCTGATCCAAAACAGAAAGGTAAGGCTGGCCACAGTTGTCTCTGTTCCACTCCACGCTATTATTTTGGTTCAACCCAAGTATTGACACAATGACAATGTGGCTGTCCTACATCCTCAAAACTGTTGGGTTGTGATCCAGGCTATCCTAGATTATTATTAGATTCATTGCCTTTATAAGAGGTCAACCCGCCGGGTTCTTTCGTCTCATGTATAGTTCCAATTTTGCACAGTGGTACCAGAGCAAAATATGAAAATAGTCGAACAACAAACAAGCCTCGCAGGAAAGGGGCCAACAAAACAAAAAACTGCAAAGTAACGTATTAAATACTTTCACTATAGGGAACAGTTACCTGGAGATATCAGAAATGTGTCCACAAGGCTGTGAACCATCTCCAAAAGCGAAACATGGTTTACCAGTTGTTCCATCAAAACTAGCTCAGCATATTCTACAGCACAGGTCTGTAACTTTCTCATAATTCACTATCCAAAGATCATTTTTACTATCATTTACTGACTTCATTATTTGCTTTTTACATAAATCTTATACATGATTTTTGAGCAAGTTAGCACAAAATGATTACATGCTGTGTTGGAAGTCAAAATTTGCACTGATGTTAGAAATTTTCATTGTTTCAAGTTCAATTAAAGTTCACATTTGATTGTAGATTTTATGAATAATTTGGTTTTTGCTAACTTAGTGCACATGTACCGTCTGGTTGCCGTTCCCCCTCACCTTTGTATTTTTCCTCCCTCCTTGTTCACAGGGATGCATACAGTATTAAGCTGATAGACCTCCATGGCGCAATCACTGCTCTCAGTCCTGTACACAGGTATGCCACTCAATTCATTTCTCACTTATGCCGCACAGTCGGTGTTTTAAACGACACTGTCTTGCAATTCAAACTGACATAGATTGTTTTGAAATTCTCTGGTTTGCTAAGGCAAGTAAATTAAACTGCAGTTGCCCTACCAGGAATAGACAAAAGTTATTTGAAATGTATGATCTGCCTTTACTCACCAATATGGTCTTTTAAAAATTGCTATATCTGTTTTCATTTAACAAAAGACGTGTTTTTCCAGTTATCTCATCCAGACTTTGTCTTGTTTGTTGAATGTATTTCGTTACAATGAAAGTTAGCTCCCAATATTACTCAAAGGTAAATGAAATATTATTAGTAAATGTTAGAACAAAAAATTGAAGATTAGTCAGGTTTTGATATCAAAATTTACAATTTGAATGTACTATATTGAAGGCATTAAAAGGAAATTTTATGTAAAACTTGCAATGTTGCCCTAAAAGCAATAAAAAATAATTTTGAAATCCAAAAAATTGAATGGATTGTAAACATATACACACATGTACAGCTTTGTTGTACATAAAAGAATAAGTCCTGCATAACTTAACAGCACCCCACACAATGAAATTGAAAGTCATAGCAGTGTGTTTTCTTCTTTCAGAATTCGGGATTCAGTGATGTTCTTTGTTGAGATCACATCTAAGGATTCACATGCCAATGTATGCCTGGTTGTCAAGGTAACTCATCAGAAAGAGGGAATGCCATTTTAGTAACACCAACATTAGTCATGTAGTGGTGTACGTGGAAAATGCTTGTCTTGCCCAGCCATTGTTGAAACGTAATAACTTTCCTGGTTTTTTTTTCAACTGAAATTAAAGTCCCACAGTGACAAAGAAATGACTCACTGGCAATCTATTCACAACAGATGTAAAATGTTATTTATCTTGTTGACAGACACTGTGACATTTCTTGACGAGTACAAGATGTAGAAGCTGGTCAAAGAATTTGCAAACTTATCCGTTGTTCCATCAATTTCATCATTGCATTGAAAATGGATCAAAAAAGGTGTTGAGCAATTTGTTCGATTTATTTCAGGGTGCAGAGTTTGCTCACTGGCATCATTTTATACAAATAAATGAAGAATATGCATTTACAAATGTTTCACCAACAACGCTGAACAAGGTATGTGAAACTCATCGAAGTTAACATATAACTCCATTGATATTTCATTCTGTTGTGTAAGTCTTCCCATACTTGGTGTTCAAGTCGTCAATATAGAAGTGTCAGTAATTCATGTTGTTGTTGTCATATTTAAGCAATTGCAGAAAATTTTGCAAAATTTTCTAAAGATTTCTTTTTGTTAAAGGCTAAAATTTATCCAAGCCAAGTTCAATTGGTCTGCTGAGCTGACATCAAACGTGGTAAATTATGCCCCAACACTTTTTCTGTTCTTCAGACAAATTTTCCAACAGTATTTTGAATAAGGAAAAACAGTGCAACAGATAGGAATGTCAATGGTTTGTAAATCCAGCTATCAGATGCATATGTTCATAAGTATCCAATTTTCCTTCAGGGCAGTGCCAATTCTTTTCTAGTATATGCATTTACAAGAAAGTCACGGCTGTCCAAGATAAGTAGGGAAGACTGCAGGATCACCACTTTGTGGGTAAGCTTCCTTTCACTATTTATAGATTTTTGTTTTAGTCAATACTTTTGTGTGCACTGTTTACATTGGTTTCAAAATTTCAAAATCAAAAGTGAAAATATCCCCGGTTGTTACTGACAGTGGATCTCTGCTGCAATCAACTACATCCTATCATTTTAGGAAAGTGTTTTAAATGATTATGTTCACATCTTGAAATATTGCAGGAATTGAAAGAAAAGTTTACCATCAAGAAGGTGCAAACATCTGGATCAGCTGTGGGTGGTGATGCCATAGATAAAGATGGTTGCCATGGTGATCAGGAGCCTGGTCCCAGTAAGAAAGAAGATGATTGGAGTCTTCCATCTAGTGAGAGTCAGTTTGACTCCTACAGTAGACGCACCAATGAAGAAACATTGTCTTCATACCAAGTGAGTCATTAGAATAAATTTTGCAACGTTGGCTGTAACAGTAGTTCAGAATTCAACATGCAATTTGTCCAAATACAGATTAGTTGAAGTAACAAGTCCTTTCATGTCCAATTATCTCTCTGTATATCTTTGTGTATCCTGGGTAATCAAGATTGATTTTCAATGAATTACGCTTCTATTAATATAACAGGTTAAAAAATTCTAAATATCCCTGACACATGTTTGGACATCATTTTTCAAATATGGGTAGTACTAAAGAGGTACATCATGGTAAGCTGTTGATCTCGTGGGACACATCTGAGAAAAAACATGTGATTCAAGAGTTCTTAAAAAATGACTTCATGATCGTTAGATATCAAAAGTTATCAATTCTCTGGGTTTCTATTGACTTTTTATTTAGCTTTGTCAAAACGATGTTGTTGTACAGGTATAGTCTTTCACTACAGAGTTTTACAACCCAGACTGTTTTTCATAATACTGATTGACCTTTAAACATATATTTCTGAAGTAACAAAAGAGTTTTGTGGATTACATGTGGGGGATTATATTCAAGGAACTTGAACATGCTGTCATTAAACAGAAGATTAATTTACATTTGTATATTTTCTCCTTCAGGGAACCATTACCAAGGTTACCAATGCTGGAGCAGGAATTTATGAACTGGATGACAAAATACGGTAAATGTGCAAGTTATACCTGTGTCATAACAAACATGTCTACCAGTGGTATTGTTTGGATGAACAAACTTGAATTTGAAATGGTTCGTTGATGTGAGAGGAGTGAATGGTTTCATTGAAGCTCTTCCCTGGGTTCTATGTGGCATTGTGAACTATCATGACGTCACAAAGCTCATTGCTGTATTTAGGAATACCAGAATGGGATCAGTATTAAATTTTTGTTTTGAGAGAGGCTAAATATTTTCATAACATATTTTTCATGATCAATATTTTCTGGTCAGTTCTCTACATGACTTTAACCTCAAAATTTTTACTGTTCGTTAAATTTTTCTTTCAGGTTGTACATCTGTCACCAGCCGTGTGCCAGCAAAGGCAGGGGGATGAGAGTGGGGGCAAAGGTCAATATATACAGCTGTCACTTCAAGACTTTCAAACAGGTAAAGGTGGCATCTAGGAGATGGTCACTGTTAGTAAACCATGGAGAAAGATCTGGGATATAAAGTAAAATCATAGTAAACTGATGACCTTAGAAAAGTTCAAAATCACATGCAGAAGAAATAATTGTACAAGTATGTATGTGTAGTAATGATGTTATCGTGATGATAAAAATCTACCATTTACAAATATTATTGGTCAATAAAAGTCCAATAATATGAATATTAATTGAGTTCTTGCTCAGTCGAAGTAGTGGAAAAAATATTATTTGTCACAGTAAACATGATTTAATAATGTCTTCTGATATCTTTTGACAGGCACCTTGTCTTCGAATGTGTTGCTGTACCCTCAGTTCAGTTGTCATTGTCAAGTTCTCTCCCTTGGCAACGCCGTATCAGGTGAGTTGACCATTCAGTGAACATCGCCTAAGTTGACCTCAAAACCTACATTTCAGTGTGCCAGCGAACTCGATTATGGTATCGCACTGTGGCTGAATTGCTGCAGTCATGATATGTGCCAGTAATGAAAAGTACCTTGTGGAGATCAAATGAAAAAGGGTTGGTCAACAATGCATCTACCAGTGTTTTTTCTTTGGTTGGGGAAGATGACTCGGGAACCCTGGTAATATTTCTGCTATCCCCTAATCTGATTGCATTGATACACTAAATGGAAACCCCAGTAAAATGACTTGGGCACTCCGATAACGTTTACCTTCTTACCATCCTCAACAAAGACACTGTCTACAATTGAGCTGTTGCAGTTTTTTAATTTGATTAACCTTGTATTGATGTACTGAAAATCTGTGAATTGAAGACATAGTCACTGTTAAATCTTTAGCAGAGATTAAACAACCAAAGTCTTTAGGTATTTACTGTTGTAGACCCAAAGAAGCACTGATGAAATGCACTTTGCACTTTACGTAGATTTTCTGAAAACCAACCGGTACAAATATGGTGTAGAGTCTATAATACATGAACTCATTATTGATGGTAATTATTGAATAAATATATATATATATATATATATATATATATATATATATATATATATATATATATATATATATATATATATATATATATATATATATATATATATATATATATATATATATATACACAATACCCAGGAATAGATACAGTTTGTATCGATGAAAGACAACTGTAATGCTTCAAGTATTAGATGTATGCATAGTAAACTACCATACCTGATTTCAAAGAAATATCACATTACATTTGGAAATGACACATATCTATATCTGTGTCATACAATAAGAATACTCTGATCTCTACAAAAGATTTCCTGGTGAAATTTTTACCGGTTGCATTGTTTTAATATATTCTCATTTCTTTGCCAGCCATTTATTTGTCAACAGAGTGTCTTCATACATCTTCTGTTCTTCTACCATCTGAATCTTGTCAACTACCAATGGATGGTTGATGCAGCTGAGGAGATGAAGGAGAAATTCCTACCAAGTCATTTGAGGTGAGGATAATGGGTACATCCGGATGTTACTAGTAAGATGAAAGAATTATTGTTATCCCTTTTATAACATTTTTCTCTGAGTCAACTTAGTTTATCTATGTAAGTTTTAGTGAGTATATACCGGTAGATTTTGCAAAATACTATACCTCATCCAATGGTCCATATGCTGACAATACTATTTACATTCTTATGTACACATACACAAATGTTAGTGTTCCGGATGTATGAGACAAGCCCTTGTATATTTCAATTTGAAATAATTGTAATATTATGTCCTATGTCAATCATACATGATGAATGGATTTCCATGCATGGAATAAAAAGAGATGCAATGGATATCATAGGGAGGCAAAATATCAGAGAAGCAAAAGTTAAAAAACAGTTGAACATTAGTAAAAGTATCACTATCACGAAAAACAGCATAAAACGAACATGCCAAGATTTCAAAAGTAATGACAAATGTTACAAGTGCAATTAATGCATACCCATTCAAATCATATCCTATCTGTACCTTTGCTGTCATCTGATATCCAGCATTTTTAGCTCATATTTGGTTTTATATATAAATACCAAAAAGAGCTTATATGATGAGTCTGAGTGGTGTCTGTATGTCTGTATATTTGTGGGTATGTATGTGCGGATGTATGTCCGTCACACACAAAGGCTCCCATACCACCAAAGCTACCGTCTCAGTATTTGGTGTACAGGTAGATGTAGGGGTTGAGATGTGAATTTGTTCAAATGAACACATCAGTGTCAAAAATGTGCAAATGAGGTAAGAAAAAGGGAAATACTGCAAGTGTGCAGGAGTGGTGGCAGTGAACTGAATCAGCCCACACATCTGAATAAGAGGATTTTGACCTTTAACCTATTTGTATGCAGGGTACCTATTATGTTTGGGAGTGGTAGCAGTAACTGGAACAGCTAATTGGTCATTTCCTGTCATTGTTTATGAACTGTGACATATTAACAGATCTGCTGAAACCATAGATGTCTATTTTTGTACATCCATGGTTGAAAGATTCTCTGCTATGCATGTTGCTAAAGTTGACCTTCAGTACCTAAAGTTTCAGACCTTATTTACTTAAATTTCTGGTTTGTCTTCATTCATGTACGTCACAGCAACAGTGTTTTGATGGGAGTGCAGCTATCAAGGCAGAGAGTGAGGTAAGCAATCTTTCAGAAATACATTTGGCTGTAGTACAGTAATAATCCTATGTCTCCATAGGATAGACTACATGATGTGTACTGAGAAATATATCAACATGGCATTCAGTGTGGAGAGACTCATTTTGGCATAAAGTGTAATTATGACATGATTGCCATCAGAAAATGATATCAGTCTGTATTTGCAAGATTATGAAAAAATTTTCAAAAATTCATATCAATGCTTTGGTCAAGAACACCACCTTGGCCCTATAGATGTGCTATACCAACATTTCATAATTTTGCCTTCATTGCAGCTCGGATCGAAAGACATTTGGTGTGTTTTACAATTTACTTCGGATCCCATCACCGTCAACACAGCAACTTTTACTGCCACAAGCCGACCGGAATATTTACAGGGAGTTTATGGACCCCCAGCACCCTTGCTCGGTGATGGAATCTCAGTCAAGTTCAAGGGTCAGTCAGTTACAATTTGCCAAATCATAAAAATACTTTGCAATATCAATATCAATAGGGTAGTGCCATAATCTATCACCCCTCAGCACATTATTCGTCAAAATTTGCATCAAACTGAAAGCTATATACCAAAAGACAATTATTTTGTTTGAAAAGAAAACATATGTTTTGTGATTTTTCACAACTGCTATATTGATTTGACAATGCTAAACTCATTTGATATATATGCTAACAAATCATGAAACAGAGAGATTTTCTGAACTTATACGAATCTTACATGTCAACAATATTTTGGCACTGTAAAGTAAAGGAACAGTCATGAGAAATCCTGATTTGACAAGTGACCAATTGTTAGTGACTTTCAAATTTTCAAGTTTCTATTCCTACAACACTTGAAAAACAGGGACGCAAATTATCATCAGTCATATTGTATGTAATGAAGAAATTACAATGAAAATGTTCTCACACAATAGACTTGTGAGAAAAGCCTCTGGCTCAGCAGTGTCATACAAGTAGAATTTATAGATTGACTTTTCATACATTGCCCTGGCCTTGATTTTTTTGTTCATCTCAGGCAAACCTCTTTGGGATCGCAACCATTGAAAAATTAAAAGCTGTGGTAAAGAAGAAATCATCCAGGGCAGAGACGTGGCAGGTACCAGAGTCTGTATCACCACACAACACCAAAGCACTGAATGAAGCACTGTATTGGAAACATCAAATCTACCAACCTAAGGATTTCAAACCAACCATGGTAAGGGAAGAAATGGACATTGGGATTGACATTCACAATTTAATACAGCACTTGGGTATTTTACTGGCATTCACAAGTGACACTATAACAAAGAATTGAAGAACAGTTTTAAAGAAGGAAAACTGGCAACTTTATAATGTACCGGTATTTTTTTGACAACCCATGATTTTCACCCTTTTCTTGACAGCTTTCATTTAAAACCAGGGAAATGCTAAAACATTAGACAATCGCGTCTTTCCAGAGTTACTAGCCTTGAAAAGGTACCCAATAGCCCAATGTTGTAGCCCAATATGTCTTTTGGATAGATTGCATAATGTGTTTTGTGAAATTTTTTGCCAGATAATTTTTTATGGATCAGGGCTAGGGACTCGCATGTCCACTCACAGGGTGCCAGACAGTGCCAGCTTTAGGAGTACTAAATGATACCTTCAACCATGAAGTCTTGAAAAGGATTTTTATAATCGTGTTTTTCAGTTTTCTTTTACTGTTTTCAGGTATATGATGTTTAAAAGACACTTTCATGAGCCTTTTTCTTTTAGCTACTGTAGACTATAGTCTATAGAAGCTATTGGGATGGGTATCCGTCCGGCGTCCGGCGTCAGTCTGTATGTATGTATGTATGTATGTATGTCCGTTTGTGAGGCGTCCGTCCACTCAAATATCTTGAGAACTGCAATACTTACTGATTTGATATTTGTTGTGTAGATGAAAAATATGATTTTGAGAAACTTTTTTTTTTAATTTTTTGATATTGTTGAAAATAGGCAAATTAATGCCAAAAAAGGCGTTTTTGGTAAAAAATCTTCTTCTTCATAACCGCTAGTCAGACAGCTTTGTTATTTGGTATACAGGTCCCTAGGGGTAACCCAACTTAGATTTGTTCAAATTGTGATGAAATATGCAAATGTGTATTTTTAAGGAATTTTGTCATTTTTGGTCAAAATTTGACTTACATTGTATGTAATTCTTGTACTGTACAAACCCTATCAATTCACCCAGAAAAAAATAATTAATATGATTTCAAATAATTGAATTAATTTGGAAATCATCAAAGCCAAAATAATTTTATTGTAGAATTATCAGAAAGTTCAACTTTTTTTGACAGTTCAGTGAAATGCTTACCATCTTGGAGGATTAAAACATGTAAAGGCAACTTTCCTGAATCCCAACTTTGACATATTCTGAACCGTCATTTATTGTGCCCTGTATGTTATCTAAAAGAAATTGCTCAAAATAGTCAATAGAGATAGAGATAGAGATAGAGAAAGTTCTAATTTCCATTTATAGTTGACTTGGTAAGGATAAAATAAAATTACTTTTTGAGAAAAAATAGAGTGGTCAATTAAAAGAGCGGTCAAAGTGATAGGGTTTTTATGGTAAAGCTGGCCTGTAAGATTCCTCATGTGCTATTTATAGCAATTATGCAATCTGTGTAAACAGTGCAATGAAAGTTACATGATTCCTTATAATGCTTTTGATGACCTTGAACTTCTTAAGTTTCAAACATTTGTCTCTTCAGGGTGCTTTCTCTGAGTATGTACAGTCTCAACGTATTCAACAGAACTTACTTCAAATGTTAATTTGAAAGTTAAAATGTGCTTGGTTAATAGGATGAAAATAGTGATAAGGTAACCAGCTTAAGATTCTTTATAACCTGACAGATATGATGTTTTTTTATGACGTAAATCTTGATTTAAGCAAGTCTTGTTTACTTTAATTAGAATGTAATTAACTCTCGTTTATTAGCTACTATAGACTATAGACTAATATAGTCTATAGAAGCTATTGGGATGGTATCCGTCTGGCGTGCACCATCAGTCTGTATGTATGTATGTATGTATGTATGTATGTATGTATGCGTGTATGTATATATGCAAATTAGCGCAAAAAAAGGCGTTTTTGGTAAAAAATCTTCTTCAAACCACTGGTCAGACAGCTTTATTATTTGGTATACAGGTCCCTAGGGATAACCCAACTTAGATTTGTTAAATATGCAAATCTGAATTTTTACGGATTTTTTTTTTCCATTTTGGTCAGGCCATCCTGAAATGAGCTATCAAAGATATCCACCTTCTTCATCAATACATGTGTCACAAAAGGTTATTCTCTACATAACACAGCAGAGCTCTGTCAACTGTTGAGTTGCTTGTTTTTTTCAAAACCGCTGGTCAGACAGCTTTAATATGTGGTTTACAAGTCCCTAGGATGACCTAAGTGAGATAATTTCATACAGTCAAGAAATACTTAATTTTGTATCCATGTCTATAGTAGCTTCAGGGACTTTGGCCTTCTTTTTGTGTATGGTGTTTTAGTAGTTATCGAATCATAGGATGTTTACATAATGTTTAATTGATGCAAAGTTACTTTCTCCGTGTTCCAGTTGCTGGTTGGATATCTGGAAGCCAATAGCCAAACCGGTCATCTGCAATTGGTTGACCAAACAGGTAGTATAGACTGCATCATTGCCGATCACAGTGGACCTCTGAACAAGCACACCTGCACTGACGAGTGTCATTACCCAACTATGGGTCGCGACACACCATTTCATTGTCCATACGTCAAGACTTGGTGTCAAGGGCAACTGCTACGACTGGACAGATATCAGATCGTCACTGAATGTTTCACCATCAGCAAGTTCCCATCAGTGCAACATGTTGGAGATTCTGTGTATATCGATAAATCTCACATCAGGTGTTATCTGCAGTTTTCGATGTCAGATGCAGTGAGTTTACACAGGAAGCAAAACCAACACAGAAAGGCAGAAAAGAGAAAACTTGGAGACGAGAGAGCGGGAACATCTGATGACAAACAGGGACAGTGTGCATCAGATATTGCGCAATCAACTGACGTTGTCCAGTTGCTGGTTGTTGCTCACAAAAACTCGCTTCATCTGAGTCAGGTGGGCAGGACTCAAGACAACCCCTCAAACCTGTGTTGTCAAATAGCTGTCACGTTTCTTGACTCTACCAAGGTAGTCCAGAGTGATAGGACAAACTTACTGCAGGAGGTTGACACAGCCAGTCAGATGCTCCGTGGGGGCAATGGCCTGGATGTGAATATAGGGATACAGGGTTCAACTGCCGGATCTGTTTGTGATCAACAAAAAGGAACTGATGAAGTTGATCAAACGCAGAGCTGTGGGGCAACCAGAACGACAAATCTCAATGTAAAACAAGTGGTTTTGATGTTAGGGCAGGAGTGTATTAAATGGTGCAATTTACTTGAAGTTGGGCACACCTATGCATTGATAAAGCCAAGTTCAAAGGTGAGGTTTCTCAGGGATGACCTTGTGTATGTAGACAGATTCTTTTCCATTGATATGCCTTTCATGTGTTTTAGTGTACAGAATTTTCTAAATTCAACCATGACTTGTAAATGATATGTTTTCAAGCCTTTACTGGTTTTTTTCTAAGTGAACATGAACCCGGAATATTCTTCTTAAAGATCATCAGATCTTGAGTTAAAAATTAAATTAAATACACTAAAATACACTGATTATTTTCATCTGTCAGATTTAACCATTTTATAAAGCCATTTAGCATCATACAATCAGAAGCGGTAATCTCACATCATGATTGTACCAGACCATTCTGTCGAAGATATTCCATTCCCAAACTTTTTACTGTTAAAAACATAAATGGAATTTTTTGATTAATTTACAGGACCTGTCAGTATTTCAAGCCCAGTTACCTACAGCAGCATTACAGAGAGCGGTGTCGATCACAGACTGCAGGACCAGTGTGTCTGTCTCAGCCGATATGATCTTTATGCCAGCAGTCTGCCAATCTGCATTCAAACAGACAGACTGCAGTATGCTTGCAAAGTTGCCAGACCAGGTGAGTATGTATACCTGTACTGTGTACTCGATAGCAACAGCATTATCCTTCAAACAGAATCATGATAGACAGACTCATTCATTATTATGTAAATATCAAATGAATCTGCAGGTCATCATTTTATTGATTTGCTTCAATTTGTTCACCATGGCATTGTAGGACTTGTATACTTTGAACTTGGGGATTCACTGCTTGTACAAGTTGTACTTTCATGGAACTTGGGAATTTTCTTGTTTACTCACAGCACCAATCAGAAACTGATCAATCTGAAAATCCACTTTTGTGTATCGTATCTGCATGTCAGGTCTTTGTCATGAATGCTGATGAAACACAATTACGCGACAGAGTGTCAGCTAGACTCAGCTGTAAGCAGGCAAACAAGATTCAAACAGTTCATGATGTCATGAAGTCAAGGTATGTAATGCCCCTGTAATTTTGCCACCTTTTTTTGACCATCCTTTATAACTCACTGCCCTTACACTTGCAGAAATTTGTGCAGATTTTCCTATTAGATTAGAATCTATTTGCGAGGGAGATTTTTGGATAAAATTTGTTTATGGAAGTCATCCTCATCATATTGTTTGCCGACTTCATTATTTTTGGTCATTTTTGAACTTAAAATTTATTTTCAACCAAATTTCTGCAAAAGTCAAATTCATTCGTTTTTTCTGTTACATGATTATAATATAGAATAGTTAGCGTTTTTTATTCTCAATGTTGTCAAACATTTATAAAGTTTTGCTTATTTTTTCAGTTCCACATCGGACACATCTCATCAGGTATCTGTCAAGTGTAGGGTCATCTCCCGTACTTTCTACACTCCTGATAGTAAATTCAGAAGTATTATTGTTGATGATAGCGATGCTGAGAAAGTGACTTCTCTAGGTTAGTGCTCCAGTTGTTGCGTCAGTAAAAAGTGAATCAAATACAAAAACAATCTGTGGAACTTGAATTTAGTTTTGTTGGATTATTTGCCCTACATCTTGATTTGCTGTTATGATACTGCATTGTTGACTTGCATATAGTATACTGTTTCAAATTTTTTTGTACATGTAATGAATATAAACATAGAACTCTTTGACAATATAGTTGTTCTTTCCAGGTATTTCATTTGGTGTGATTGTGCTTTCACATATGAAAGTACAAATGTTAAAACTTTCCACTTCTTGACCAGAATAAGCATCAGCCATCAGCGCATTTAGAAGTACATGCCATGGATTAACATTTAAAATACATAAAGATTTACTTTGTTATTGTTTCCGCTTTGTCCACAGGTGTTTCCACCCTTGACAACAGAGCCGTCCGTTTATTGGTTGGCGACTTGTCGTCTCCAGACACTTTGTTCATCTACCTTGACTTGGACAGGATCTCATACCCACTGGCCTTGTTACCAGGTGCAATTGTAACTTTCAGGCAAGTTTTTGACCCAGCATTTATACTTATCCTTCTGTGTGAGAGAAGTTTTACTTTTATCTCAGGTTCACAGAGTCCATCTATCAGATTTCTTTCCTATTGTTCAAGTTTATTCTGTATATTGTCGCATCGGTGCAATGAGGTTGCATATTCAAATATCTGCAGTGGGTGCAAGAGCTAGAAAACATTAATTTTGTCATAAAATCAAGTAGCAGTTATAATATTAATGTGTAACATGTACTTACAAATATTCAATGATAGTACTTCAGAAATGTTTCCTTCGTTTGAATTTTAGCCAATGCTATTCTCAATACCTTAAATATGATTTTGTCAGCCAAATGAATCATAAAAGTCTCAGGTGGTCGACCTTATTTTCAATATGGCAGATTTCTACAGGTAAATCACAAAAGATTACAGAAGTCATAGTTAGTTTTAGGTTCTGCACGAATTTCATGCCTGAAATGCCAAAAAGATGAAAAGATGAATGAGTTTTAAGCTAGTTTCATTAACAAACAGAACTTTTTGCCATCACAGTGATTATATTAGTGTCATAAGTATTTATCAGATCACCATCTCAAACTTGCTGTGGTGAGAAGTTTTTACCCACATTGCAATTCAATATCATGGGGTTTGCCCCCCTGGCACAATGTTTCTGACAAAACTGTTCTTCTTGCACAGACACTACAATGACTTGTATCCTCTTCTCACATTATGTAGAATTCCATTTGGCTATTTACAAAACTGAAATGTAGACACGACTGAAAATGCTGTTACTCAAAAAAGTTGCAATGATTGACTCTGTGGATCACTGTCGTTTTACTTTTTCCCATATCAAAATGTCATTATGGATGAATAATACAGGTGTTGTTTTCTGTGCACAGATATCTCAATAAATGTACATCAAGGAAATCTAACATTTACTGCCAGTATGTAGCCAACTCATCTGTGACAATAGAGAAGCTGCCATCATTGGGAGATGCACCTGTAAGGTGAGTCAAAAAAATCTTAATTTACATGTGATACTTCACAACCAGTAAACTTTTCTCACCGCCCTGTAGACCATGGACTGTTTTGTTTTTTGTATGACTGTACAAGAAGACAAACTAAAGTGATAAAGGAGAAAATTGACATCTTCAACTTTAATAGTTTTTGTATTTTTATTTTATGATGAATCAAGCTAAGTGATATTCTGTGCGTTTCTCTCATCAAACATTCAACATTCAAAAAAGAGATCAGCCCGTTTTTACTTTGTGATATTATGCCACCTTGCACCTTGAAAGTGCAACATTGGCCATAGATGTACGTTTGGGCCACTGCTAGTAATATGTTGCAATGTTTTCCAATTTTCAACGTTACCAACATTCACTTCATGCAGAGCTTCAGGATACAATTTTGCATTCTAGAAAAGTAAGCATATTGATAAATCTTCACACTCTTTCGTTCATAGTAATAATGATGCAGTGAGTCACGCAGCAGACAGCAGTGACAACAGTGATCTCAGCAAGCTACCACGGCGTTATCTGTGTGAGTACGTACAGCAGCGACTATGTAACACAGACAGAGCCCATCAAGTTGTATCACGGATACATGCCCACATTGTTATGGTGCAGCATATCAGTCTTCGGTAAAGGTCTCCTCCTAAATCTATGTTGCTAGTCATATCCACTCTGCAAGTTAGCATTTATATACAATGTAGTCTCAGTAGCTGTAAATTTTTTGCATAATCCACAGTATATCTGTTCTGTCTGCCAAAAACAGTTCCTTGTTTTTACTTTCTAAATCATACATAGAAATACTGTGCTCAACTTGTTAATGTAGCCTGTACATGTGTAATGTACAATGTTATTGCTGACATCTGAATTTCAGCCTGGACCAGAATTCATTTGTCAACAATACCATTCTCTGGTGTAGTCAATGCATTGTGTTTGCAAGGCTAATACTTTGCACTGCAACCAACTGTAGGGAGAGAAATAAAAGATTTGTAGAAAGAAACTGATAAAAGTATTTTCAAAAGTTACAGCTAATTTCCCTCTAATGTACTATGTGACTTGAAAGTGAATGACTTAAACTTTTGCTCGAACTTCTTCAACAGAACTTTTAACCATTCTGTTACCAATTGAAGAATAAATCGTATAGGGATCACTGTGCAAATTTTGGTACTAGAGAAACAAATTAACCAACATTTACCAATATTTGAAATTCAAAATGGCCACCATCCCTGTGTTAACTCTATGGGGAAACACAAAATTTTTGATTTTCAAAAAACTAAGATGATAAAAGTTTTCCCTACTCCAAGAGCTTTAAAATGAGCCCCCACAAGTGGTAGATCAGAAAAGAATTGTAGAAATTTGGGAGTCTGAGTATATCTGTCGCTCAGGCTCATCCTACCTGTAATCTGACAGATTTATGCTTCACACTCTTGTGTACAAATGATCCATGTCATATAGACACTTCAGAAATAATCTGCTCTAATTATTCAATTTCCGAATTCTCACTTTTCTGAGTTTTCCAAGGTTTCTGTTTCATCTGATAACTTGCATTCCTTTCCTTCCATATGATCCCTAACCAGGTATTCCTGTGCTGGATGTGGTGATGCGTTCCAAGGTGGACAATGCAGAAACAAGTGCAATGCTGTCTCTTCCAAATCTGCAGTATTTCAAGCCAAAGCAAGGTCAGTTGGGAAAAAGCATCACTAACTTTACATCTGCTTCTGATTCAGATAAACAAAAATTGATTTTGAAAGTGTGATGAATGTGCCAAAAATGTGAAATTTATTTCTATTTCAAATTAGTCTGAAAATACACAGTTATCAAGAAATGAGCATCCCAGCATTCAAATTTCATTCACTTTAAAATTTTCTATAGTGTATTGTTCGATACATATCAGTAACTTTTATATCAAACACCAGATTTACCCTTTCACACAAATATTAAATTTCTCTAATTTTTTTGTTCTGTCCAGTTTTATCATTGATGATGGTACCTTTGAAGCACGTGTCCACTGTAATTCTGATCAGGTGGCATCGCTACTTGACCTTTCAACCCAGCAGTGGCAAAGGTTACAGGAGTACATCTACCAATCAGGAGAGGCTGTTCACAGGCATCGTGGCAATGAATACAGTGTCGTGAGTACTCATTGGCTCCTGATTAATGAAGATCTCTGGAGTTTGTTATTACAATATGTGATTCTTTTACACATACACTCAGGAAGATGTTGTTTTAAATTTTAGCCATTGCATTGTGATTGTACAAAATAAAAAAAGTTGGCCATTCTAAAGAAAGCAAAATATTTCCTTGATTCAAAGTTTGCAATTTGATCACACTGTCCTAATCTGAATAGCTTTGCATCTATTTTATGCCCATGGTACTGATTGATTTCTAGTGTATAAATTTATGATGCTTGATTTTCTCTGCATGATCTTTCAACCTTGATACAGACAGCATAGTTGAAAACTGACAAACACTCTATAATGTATCAATTCTGTTGATTTTAGGAGAGTGAGCATTATGGAAGAATAAGTCCAGCAGAGAGGATGCTACAAAAACTCTGTACAAGCCAACATGTCTGCCGACCTATCATCTTGTACTGTAAACAGTTTCATCAGCATAGTAACCCTGGCTTCCGGTCTGCTCAGAACAGCAATGGTAAGTGTTTATGAGACCTTTTGGTTTTTTTGTCATTCAATTGCTTACTTGTTGTAAAAGGGATGATAAATCTGCCTTGGAACACTCTGAATTTCATTTAAAGTTTACGTTATAAAGTTTTTGCTCAGTGTTTATACTGTCTTAATTATAGGGGAAATTTACCCTGAAAATTAATTTGGCATATTAAACTGATATGGTCATTGAAAGGCTTTCCAGTCGATTTTATTCACTTTCACTCACTGGCTAACAAACAGCGGTGTACTAAAATATCGGAATGACGTCGTAAACTTGGTCATTGAAGCAGTCGACGTGTGTAAGTGTAAGCTGCACACTTACAGTGTATAGAATGGCTACAGAATATAGGGAAGCACTCGGTGTCGATGTTAAAGTCGAGCAGAAATAAAGTTTTCTGCGAATACCACTTTGAGAAGGACTGCTTTTACCGAAAGTTGCAAGTCCAACTACTGAACTACTAGCCTAAAAGAAAACTGCCCGGGGCATATCCAGCCCCAAGTGCTTTGCTTGTACATATGGGACTGTGCGTACGCTTAGGCACTAGAAACGGAACGCTGTAGACAGGACCGCTGGTTCTATAGACTTATCATGGCTACATTGAGGTGTTCTGTAACACATTAAAAATGCTCGCACTCTTAGAATTAAAGTCGATCTCTTTAGAGCATTGGCATTACTTCAGTGTCGGCATGATTTCACAGCGATTGGGTTGACAATGACAGGCATGATTGATCGCCGAGAGTAACTTGAACTTCGTCATCGGAGCTAGAATAGTCACTTTCCGAACTCGAGCCGCTGTAACTTTCTGACGATGTCAGTCTTGGATCATCGATTGCTCGTTCAGGTTTGAAGTTATTACCGATTATCTTCGCCATTATGCTTTTTAGTCGAGCGCTGAGGTTTGCGTACCGCGTACGCGTACTCTACTTGGCGTAGAAGAGCTTGGTCATAAGTGACCTCGCTTTGAACCCGCTGTGACCAGTAAGTTTGATACGTCACTTCCGGTTTCCGTGCGTTCAGCTTGTGGCCACTGCGCTAATACGCGCAAGTGAAAGTGAATGAAACCAACGCTATTTTGTTTATTTTTCACTAAATAACGACCTGATTACCTAAGAAAGTCTGGGTAAATTTCCCCTTTAATTATATTCTTAATTCTACCTGACAAGACAAGTTTAGTGATAATATTGTCAAGAAGATGCACATTTCCTTACTGCCTATGTATTGCGTATGTGCTTCGTCTTGCAACAGAAAAAGAAAACAAAGGATGAAAGAAAATAAATAGAGAAAACATTTTGATTGTTATGATATTGGACATAAATGGTATGGAAATTGTTATCATAACAGCAACAATTTTTTGAGCCTTGTTTAAAGTGTCTGCACCTTACCCATTAAAATTTTTCAATTCTTTGCAGAGTACCAGATTCGAACCTGTGATGTCGGTGAAAGGCAGTACCAGACAAAATTCCTGCCTCCGATTAGTCTATTCTGTATCTCACTGGAGTCAATGGATTTCAAGGCAGTTGGAAAACAGTTGATGTCAGAAGTTTCGTCATAGCCATCAAACATGACTATACAGCCATATAGTGGCTTCCTTTACTTCATAAGCTGCAGGCATTGTGAGTTTTGTTGGACATAAAAAAAAACGATTTCATATGAAATTAAAAATTGACAGTACTGTACTCTTGTTCTTTGTTCGGCTTAATCTGTATTACAAAATGTTATGCAGAAAACAAAGGAAGATACCTTTTTGTAACCGAGCTCATGTTTCATATAACAATCTGTACCTTGTACAGACACCTGTGAGATGGAACACTTATATAGAAGCAGTTGCTACCAATTTTGATCTTATCAAACTACTTTCAAAGATTTACGTTTGTAATAAAATACATATTTATCATAAATGCCTTATAGTTGTATTGTCTGTCATATTTTAAATTAATGTCAATGTCGCAAATTTGGTGTATGAACTAAGAAAGAAATAATTTGAATTTAGTACATGGATTTCGTACCAAAGGTTTTCCAACTTTGCATCTATTACATACGTACATGGTTTTTTAAACCTTGCATGTTATTCCTTGTAGCACTTTGAAAAACAGAATCTTCGAGGTAGCAGGAACTCGGCTAAAACCCGCGACTGCAATTTGGTGTATGGATTATTTTGTATCCAAAAAGTATAGAAAAGACAATATGCAATACATCAATATTTACCATTGTTACTGAGTTATTCTCATTAGATTGTATGCTGAATGGCTATAACAAATATGTTAGTTGCTTGAGGGCCTGAGTCTCTCCAAAACAGTCTGTTTCACAAGGCCGTAGGACAAGGGAAACACTGTTTTTGGCAACTCTCAGACACAAGGGAAAACAAGTGGGTGCTGTTGCCCAATATGGCCACTCAGTCTGTTTGGTATACCCTCATCCAATTTTGTCACCAATAAATTTAACTCTTCAACTACCACCACGCAGATGGCACTGCCATTTACTTTACCGCATTCTAGAATGTGTGCATGCGTAGATGGCACTTTCAAACTTCCACAGTCAACAGTTTTTCCAAGCAAGGTGTGTTACAGGCCTATGTACATACTTCTATAAAAATATTCCATTTGTCAGTGTTTCTAGTATGAGATGCCAAATCAATAGCATCAGATATTGAAAAGAACTGATTGGAGAAAATGAAAGGAACTTTTGACCAATCAGACGACAGAAGTCAATAGGGTTACATAGAAGCCTGAAATATGGTGTATGGATTATTTTGTATCCCAAAAGTATAGAAAAGGCAATATGCAATACATTATTATATTTAATACCATGCCCTGCCCGTTGCATTTTGATTGGTCGAGCTGAACCACGTGACTGGCCACAAATACACAGTAATGGTCTGTTTACATGCCCGTGAATATGAATAATAAGATTAACAACTCAACAGCTCAAACGTAAATCATAATCAATCACAAAATAAAATGGAGCACTTGTAAGTCAGGTTGAGATACTTTTTTCTGAAAACATCTCCGGATTTGCCAATTTTTTACAGCGAGCGTGACAGTGCGTCGCGTATTGCTCAGTTTCTTGGGCCCAGTTGTCGTTCGCTCCTGAACTTTTCGGAAATTTTGACGGTTTTCTTGGGTTCGTTGATAATATAATGGAAATAACAGTCTCCACTCTGACCATTAACGTTTATTTGTGTGCGCGGGCTCGAGGAAAGCCAAATTAACGGGCTCGGCAAGCCTCGCACGTTAATTTTTGGCTTTCCTCTCGCCCTTGCCAACAAATAAACGTTAATGGTCAGCGCGTCGCCCTTTTTTCTATAATATTTACTATTGTTACTGAGTTATTCTCATTAGATTGTATGCTGACTGGCTATGACAAATATGTTTGTTGCTTGAGGGCCTGAGTCTCTCCAAAACAGTCTGTTTCACGAGGCCGTACGCCAAAGGAAACACTGTTTTTGGCAACTCTCAGGCCCAAGGGAAAATAAATGTATGCTGTTTTCCAAATATGGCCAGTCAGTCTGTTTGGTATACCCTCATCAAATTTTATTTGCTTGGGATTGTATCTATACATGAATGGTATAACTGGTATTGCTGTCTTACACAAGACAGCTAATACTCACATGCTAACAGTATGTAGGCTTCTAGAATTTAGACACCCTCCTGCCGCCCTCCCCCCCCCCCCTGCATTTTTGAAAGTTTGATCATAGACGGTAGAAAATAGATTTGTGCTTTCTTTGATTTGATGTAAGAAAAATCTGGAACACAGTCCCCCAACTTGTCTGGGAGAATATCTTGTTGACATACACTGCAAATAAAGACAGTCCTTCTTCACCAAAACTTTGGAAAAATTTAGTTGTTTTCAATTTGATTCATTGGACTTGGAAATGGGTTTTTAAAAATTCGAATATATTTAGGGAAGAACAAGGGTTTCCATCCAGCAATAACTGCTCCTATATTTATCACACGTACTTTTTAATGTTAACCCCTATTTTGACCAGGTTCCTAACATTCGTGTATTCTTTGCACTAAACAATGTCGAATCATCATGCACTATTTCGACTCCGTTGTTTGTTTCTCTCCCAGCTCTTAAAAGGGTTTCAGAAATTAAATGAAAGTATTCCGAAATTGAACCAAAATAGGTAAACTTTGTGACATCAACAATCTACATGCAATAAACGATGGGAAAAAAACCGATTTTTTTTTTTGGGGGGGGGGTATCTGTGAATGTATTCTACATTCGAATCGAACTCGAAAATCGCGTTTCCCGCTCTGCGGTTTATTTTTTAAATAACTCTTACTTTACACTGGTGGGTCCTTGAACAGTAGCAGTGTACCAGTACGATGGATTAAATAACGCGAAAAGACTAACTGGCGACATTATAAACGAGAGGGTTAACATACGGGCACTGAAACCCGTATTTACGCGGCACTAAAGTGCCGTACTTCGTGTGGAAAAAAAATGGTGTTTTGGCAAATTGTAATTATTACCTCCTTATAGTTATCGATTATTGAAGTTCATATTTAAAAAAATTTTCAAGGTTATTTCATATCTTTATAATATTTCATGTCCACGTTACTGAAAGGGCAGACGAGACATAAAGAGGTTATCAAGAACCATGCATTCTTACGTCACAATGGCTATTATTCTGTGCGTAACTCCGCAAATTTAGCTTTCGAAGTTCAGGCCAACTAGTATACACTTAGGCCTAAGCATCGATCTCAGAACAAACCTCCAAACAACTTTATTGATAAAGTTTTAAAAGTTTAAACAAAGTGCGTTAACTTATCAAAAGCAAACGACATGGGCGCTGTGCGCAGATCATCAGTTCGCCGTGGTAGCAAAAGCCACGGTAAGGCTAAGGTATTCAAACGTATGGTTGCTGTCGTCAAGGGTAAGGCGTTTTGTTTCGTGTTTAGTTTTAATTCAACGTCAATATGTTGGTGAAAAGGTTTTTCCCAACGTGCTTAATATATTGTGGCATTATCGTTCGGTAATTTTAATTCCATTTCAAATACGCAGCCTCTAAAAAGACGACTCCCGTTAAAAAGTCCAAACCCAAGCCAGTATCACCGGTGAAGAAGGTACGTGCAAAGTCCGTCAAGGCAGCGCAGAAGACCGCCAGTGTTCGTATGCGGCGAGGTTCCGTCAGCGCAAAGCGTCGCCTCAGTTTTGGCAAGTCAGCAGTTCCAGCCAAGAAAGCGGCACAACAAAAACGCACCAAGGTAATATTTCGACTCGTTGATAAATACTTCAAAACTTCTGCTCGAACTTTCCTCAATGAAACTTTCAACCATGCTCTTATGATGATCAAATCGAGAATAAAAATAGGGGGCATCCTTTAAAATTTGGTAATAGAGGAAAATAACTATAATATTTTTATTTTTTTTAAATTCAAAATGGTCGCCATTCCTGTTTTAATTTAATAAAGAAAAACAAAATATTCGATTTTCGAAAAACAAAGGCCGTGAAAATGTTTCTTAAACTTCGTGAGCTTTAAAGAACAACAAGTGGTAGATCAGCAAAGAATTGTAAAAGTTGAGAGTCCGAATATCTGTCCCCGGGACGCATTCCTAAACAACCACATGTACTTCTTTTTTGAATATTTGATTATTTGATGACATAATATTGAAGTTCTTGTTCTTTGTCTGCTATTTTTTCCTCCTGTAAAAACAGAAGGCTGTCCCGAAGGCGGGACCAAAATCTAGTGGTCGACGAAAGGGATCCGTTAGCCGTCCAATCACGAGTGCAGCGAGAGCGTCCAAGAACACTGCCGTATCCAAGGCAACTTTTGCTAAAATGACCTTGAGAAGTGGCAAGGTCAAAGTCAATAGGTTTTAAAATTTGTAACAGAAGACCACAGGTTCTGCTGGCCGGAATGGTAGTGCTTGGTATCTGTAATGACTATTGTGAACGATGGAATAAAACGAAATAATTTACAATTTTGACGTCACCTAACTTTTCCTATCGCACTATTATGTAAGCCTATAATTCATTTCAACGACTCGATGAGGAAAGAATTCAAATATAAAGCCAACAGACAATCGACGAAGTATCGTAGTGGACATCTCGAATGTAGAAGAGAGATTGCTCTGTGCATTGACGACATCGTATGGTCAAACTGTCTTTATTGTTTTGTCATCGAAGTTTCTGCAACCAAGTTACATACCTCAACTGAGACAGTTGGGTGTACGGTGGTTTGATAACCGACGATAGAGTAATTTTATTCAGGAAAGGAATCGCTCATCTGAAAAGAAAGTCATCGCAGGGTGGTGATAGACTTTTCGTTTAGGCATGTAAGTCCAACCAATTTGCATGGTTAGAAGATCGCCAAAGGAAATCGTGTGACGAAAAACAATCTTAGAAAGGACACCAAACCAATTTCGTAATACTGTTTTTGTAAACCAGCCAAACTAATTATCCGCAAACTTTAAGAAAGGTGTCATGAAAAGACAAGTAAATTTAGTATGATATATTGAAACAATTAAAAGGAATTTTGAACAACTCCCAATACTCATGACGGTAGCCTTCTCAAAGTATGGTGTAAATCACTAGTGAAGAAGAAGGGCCACCTTAAAAATACATACGGGAGAAAGATATTGATGTCATGTAAAATAAATAGCCATAAATTTTATCCACTTTTATGTAAAGTCACGTCAGCTTTACATCAAAAATATTAGATTTGTATATTTATCACTACTCTATTTATATACTTGGAATTCGACAAATCCAAATACGTAATGTGCACCTAAAATGTTTGAAAAGTCACCAAGAAGTGCAAAAATACAAAGCATTGCTATAGCAATGATATCTTTGGTTGTTTTTACAATATTCATGATATTGCAAGGATGTTTTCTTCGGAAAAAATAGCCTAGAATCCGTTGCAAATTTTGAAATAAATAAACTAACATTGACCGATATTTGAAATTCAAAATGTCCGACATTCTTGTGTTAACTCTATGGGGAAAGCTTTCAAAGAACTTCATATTTTAAAAAAAAAATAAGCTCGCGTCCTTACAGCGAAGATGAAGAAATTATTTAAGACCTTTTAATAGTATGCACTAAAACAGTAAGCCTTTTGAGGAAAATGAAGCACGCGGAAAAATACATGAGCTCCCTTCGACACAATTGCTCAAGATGAAATTATCACAAAATGTAGAAATTTCCAATGTATTATCATCGAAATACGACCAAAGTGAAAGGTTTGGAACACCTACGCAGCGCAAAGATGCGAGCATATACGCATGAACTGTACAGTGGCAGCGCGCGTATGATTTCTCGCGCGTCCATATCGGCACAGCTAACGGTAAAAGTTTTCGCGTGAAAGTGCGCGATCTTAGCGTTGATATTTCACGCGGTGCGAGTAACGCGCTATCCGACGTGAAATTCTCAAACTTTTCCATTTCTCTGTTTCCATCTAACCTTACTCCTATACGGACAAAACAAAGATGTTTTTACACATTTTAATTGTATGACACGATATTGTGACGAATTCCTTATTACCTCTCGGAAGAAAAAAGTGGCTGGCGAAAGCCGCGAGATCTAGCTAACGGCATTATGACGTCACTATTCGATTCTCTGCTGTTCTTTTGTTCTGGACAGGAAAGGAAACTTCACTTTCGAAATTCTTTTCACCGGTAAACTTCGCAAACCGATTTCGCTCGCAATTTTTCGATAACTTTAAGAATTATCAGCACAAACAAGATGGGTACCACGCGAAGATCCTCTATTCGCCGCGGTAGTAAAGGCCACGGAGCCGCCACCGTATTCAAACACATCTTGGCTGTTGTGAAAGGCAAGTTTTTCGGAAGTTAAATGTTGTAGTCGTTAGGTATAGATTTTTATGGTTCCGTTAGACGTACCCGTCGCTCGTTCTTAGTGCATCTTTAGTTTCTTTATCGTTGCGTTGTTTCCTTTGCTTATCATAATTTTTCTCCGTATTTTAAGGTGAAAATACTTGTCATTTGCCATCATGAAAATAAGATATTCCTTCGCAGAATTCATTTTCGTTAGGTCAAGACTAACGGTTCAGTAACGCACTGTTGCTCGTACAATTTTAATTTAAGTTTACTTATCGCAATGTTGTTTCAAGGGCTGGACTTCTGCTACATGGTGCATTATCATCCATGTTCCAATGTTTTAAGTCCTGAAGATTTTTCCTCTTTTATTATTTTAGCCTCTGAAAGGGCATCTTCACCCCAAAGAAGAGCACCGGTTAAGAAGTCTCGTGGAAGGACTGCCCAGAAGAAAGCCGGTGCACGTTCACGACGAGGATCTGCTAGCGCACGTCGAGGCTCTGCCAGCGCAAAACGCCGCCCAAGCACTGCTTCAAAGCAAAGAAGGGGCTCCACTGCTTCAAAGAAGAGGAGGGGCTCCACTGCTGGGTCAAAGGTGAGTCATGCAGTCACTCTTACTTTCTCATTTGTTTGCTACAAAAAATATATTTAATGGTTTTGTTGTTCCACCAAACCAGAAAGAATTACTGTAAGCCAACCCGGGAAGCCGACACGACTACTTTGAACTGTGGGTACTACGAGAAAGTGGTAGCGTTGGCTGCTTCCAGCAGATATTTGATGAGATTTTATGTTGGCTACGTATATACTGCTTGCGGTTGGATTCGTCGGCTTGTAATTTCTGTAGTCCAAATCGTGACAATGGTTTATAACTGTTATCAAAGTTTGCAGTTCCTGTAAAAGTTATCTTCGAATGTCTTGTAACTACATTCCCCTGTGAGTAGCGCGCAGATCTGCACATTGTTTACGGATTTGTTCATTCGAAAAGAGAGCAAACGGATTGACTTAGATTAATATGTAATCTGAATCTTGGTATATTTTCTTTCCTCAGAAACCAAAGGCAGCCCCTAGGCGGAGCCGGCGTCGTTCATCCGTAAGAAGAGCGTCTCTTTGTTAGAAGGACCTGTTCGAGAACCCGGATGTAAAATAAAAATTTCTGCTGGCCGGAATATAGAAATATTATTTGAAGTGTGTTAACTTTGTGATCGATTCATGTGAATAAACAGCACACACTAAGAGAAAATGTCCGTATGGAGTTTTTATTCAAATATCATAGATGTCAGTTACAAATTGGAATAAAATTGATAGCATAAAATATATATTACGAAATACTGATACGCTGTGTAAACAAGGTTAAAAACTTTAAAATTGAAAATAAAATTATAAATTAGAAACGTAGTTGGCAGTATTTGGGATCATAGTCAAAGGACCAGATGCAGAGGTCTGTAAGTTTATGTATGTTTTTGAAACTTTACAAAAGACCTCAAGTAGGTGCATTTTCGATGTCACGTGCCATGGTCATGTTACATTTTCACATTTCAGTAGAAATGTAGAACTATTGACATAAATGTAGATTGTTCGCGATCATAGTACTTATGCCGAATGGTAGTAGGCAGTCCAGTCCATTCTATGAGAAAAGGGGTATCACATCAGTTGGGGCCTACTGTATACACAGTTTCGTTTAAAAAAGGTTTGAGGATTTTCTTTGTGTTGTTGTAAAAAAACTTTCCGAGTGCAAAAGATTCCAGATTGTCGACATAATAACACAGACAAACAGTTTTCCTCCGTGGAAGGATAAAGTCCGACGACAAGAATCGCGTTCATCGTGCCATGGTAACAGCTTATAAGTAAGCTTTCTTCTGAACAGCCTGTACACACCTGTCGGCATCTAGGTTCACGGAGATAAGTTGTTTGGTCTCAGTGGTTTCAGAATCGCAATATTTGCTTGTCTTGGGTTCTCTAGAAAGTTATTCTCCCGAGCGATCGCTCTCTACTGAAATAGATTCTCGTCTTTCCGTGCGAGAGACTGACGACGGTCGAGCCTGCTTTCGTCTGCGTTTACGATCACCTCCCTTCAAATCTTCACTATATGTGCATTGACTGTCAACGTCACCTGCGAAAGGGGGGAAGTAATTCTTCAATTTGATCTCTTGGTCAATGGATTTTCCCCGTAAAAACATTTTTTTCAAATGAAAACAAATGCACAGAATAATTGAGATTGCGCCCATCCCGAACGTAATGTTGGAAACATATTGTGTTCTCAATAAACCACAAGTCCTTGATTTTATATTGGATGCCCCTCTCCCTGTGATTTTTAAACGATTTCAGGTGATGGCATTGAGAACCTTTTGTTTTGTATTTGCTGTCGGCCCCTCCGCCCTCATGTGATGTATAAAATTTTTCCAGTACTGATGTCGAGAATCTCTGTATTTGTCTTGATGTCGAACAAAGCTATTGAATTTTAGAATGATAGCCCCTCCCCCCCGGGAGAATTGGGCGTTTCCTAGCTTACCTGTAAGCTCCGATAAGGAGTAATGCTGATAGCATGCTCGTGCAACTCGTCTCATTTGCTCCACCCAGTTATGGCCAACCGCTTTGCTTGGTTTACTCGGGTTTTCGAACAAAATGTCCTTCGGCCACCACGTCGGTTTTCGCTCTTCTTTACACCACAGCGGCTGAGCTCGTCTCTCGGTTTCCTTCACAAGGACAGGGAGCAGTTCTCGCAGGTCATAATAGGCGAGGCAAGTCAGGCACCCGTTGGGGTGTTGCCGTAAGTCTGGCAGCTGTGGCCGAGTGGATGATGATTGTCCGGGTAACGGAGGCGTCGTTTCCGTGGAAGGCTCCGGATGGATGGGCGGTTCGGCTCCGTGAACGACATACTTTCTCTTTTTCGTAATCTTGTCGAAATGACTTGAAATCACAATCACGTCCAGATTGGTTTTGGCGTGGAATTTATCGGCGGCGCTGGTCAAGGATGCCCATTGTTTCTTGGTAGCAGCACTCATGCCTTCCATCTTTGCTGATCATTTGAGAGTGAAGAAATGAAGGTGCACCCAGATGTGCTTGAATCGTCTATCGATCGGATCGCTTCTCATTCGAGTAAACGCATTTCTGACGCAATTATGTGCTGAGTCCAGGTGCGTTGACGCCAAACATTCACCAAGGATGTAATAAACAAGAATTTTTCGCTGTTATGTTTGATAGAATGTAGGTCCCGTACTACAAAGTTCAGCATCGACGCCTTGGATATAAATTGCGTATTCTGACGCAAATATCTGTTCAGTACCCACTCACGCTGTTGTGAAAAGAGTTTAAAAAGTACGGGACGTGCGTTCTGCATACTCGCACTCTTATCCCGTATTTAACCGTATGTAAACGTACTTTGGCCCAGTGCCTGGCCGCTCTGGTGTTCCCAGCATATCATACATCCAAAATCCTACACCGAAAATGTTCTGTTCGTAAGGTTAGTAACCATTCGTTGTGCACGGTCCATGACTAGGAAGTCATTGGTAACAAATTTTTGCAATGGGAACAACGTTTTGATGGCAGATTGAAAGTTTCCAATGCGATGTAGTAGTCGTTCGTCTCAATTTCGTTAGTTTCTCAAATATTCAGACATGATCTAACTATTGTTCGATCCTAATTCGCCATTTCTTTTCTGAGGAAGTTCCGGTGTTTTTTTTTCCATTACCACGACAGGATTGGGCAAAACGAATCCTACTACGGGCCTAATACGAAGTCCTATCAACTTCGCTAGCCAAGGGTATTTATTCGGGCAGGGACTGTCACTAAAAGCAACGGTGGTTGGCGAGACTAATGTAGTATATACTACTCTGACCTAACCAAGCTATGCGGGCCGGACGATGATGTCCTCTAGGCCTTCTTTATACTTTTCCAAAAGATGGAAATATTTGGTCGCTTACTTCTAACCAAAACTAATATCACTTGCATTTAGTGTGATCAGATTTTCGCTAGTTTGGTTTGTCTGGTCAGGTGTAACCTCCAACAAAATGTTACAACCTCCAGCCATCGTCGCTATACATCGGCCCTCTCCATTCGGTCCTCGAGAATATCTTTGGATTGGATCGACATATTACAAATTTTTCTGAGGAAAACCGTTTGCTATAGCTGAAAAAAATGACAAAGGTTTAGTCTCATCCGTCAGCCAGGCATTGATCTTGTCTGTTAGGACGCCCTCTGCCGAACGACAAGGAAGATATCTGAAGGAACAATGCTATATTGCAGTTTGTAGACGCCTGAGGGATTTTTGTCCTTTTCTCTAGTTTGTGTGCTTGTTATACGTTGATTTTGAAATGTGGATGAGACTTACTCACGACTTGTCGAGAAATCACCGTCTACATGTTTAAATACCCAAGATTTTACACAATTTCATGGTTTATCTTTAAAATTGAAATTGGTTCATATAATATATTGGACGATTTGTATACAGATATTATTAACCATATATTGGCCATTGACTGCAACTGCATGCGGAAGTTTGAGCGAAGTACATATAATAGCAGTTGTCCCACTGAAATGTGGCCGCCATCATGCAGTTATGTAATCCCTCACAACACAAACAAACAACAAACAAACAAAACAAAACAAAAAACCCAAAACTATCAGGATGGTGCATCGTCACTTAGGAAGCCGTCATTATTTATGGCCTGGGGGGGGGTCGGAGGAATCTGAGGGGGGTCACTCAAAAATCGAAAGCTACAAGGGGGGGGGGGTTGCTCAAAAGTGGAGAACAAGAAAGGGGGCTACTCATTTTGTTGACATGTATTGAAGCATTTAGTGGAGTTACGAATTAATACAACAATAAATAGTAAAGATATGTATATTCATACCCGTTATTTGTGTACACACACACACACACACACACATAATATATATATTACATATATATATATATATATATATATATTATATATATATATATTATATATATATATATATATATCATAATACAGGTGGTTTCAAGTAGAAACTAAAATCTCATTACACTATGTGTTTCACGTTATTGTGATCTTCAGACGAGAATGATCAGCTATTCGACGTGGCAAGCCTTATGTTAGAGGCTAGTACTGAGTACATTTTTCAGTATTTCCTGATTAAAGATTGATATACTTGCCTGATCATTAATGAGAAACGTCTGCTTTCTATATTCTACATTGTATAGGTTACCGATAGGGGAAAATGTGTAAAGCAAGCTTATTCTGATGCTATAAAGTTTAAAACCAGTTGAATGCCTTGACAACAAACCCATCTTTTATTGCAGGAAAATAATAATAAATAATAAATGTGAATAAATGTATGTCTGTCGCTATTTTTTCGGTTTCAAAAAATATAGTTGAAATCAGTGAACTGAAATATAAGTTTTGGAATACTGTCTCAGATTTATTTTCCTTTGAGTTTTTTATACGAAAAAAATACTCCCCAAGTGCCACCAAATAACACCATTTTAACCTCTATTTTTCAAAAGCTCCAATGGCAGGAGGGGGGACACCCCCTCCTGACCCCCCCCCCCCCGCGACCGCTTATGCGGTCGCACCACATCTTCCCCCTCTTGAAAAAAAATCCTACAGAATAACTGCATGTCACCAGAGCACTGGATACAGACCTGTACATCAGCCCCTGCCACAGCAATAGGCCAAACCCGGAATTCGAATCGACCACGGTACAAACAAAGCCATGTGCGCAAACGCGCACAGACGTACGTGTATTTCCATACGCGTTTAGTACACATGTGGGTTTGTTTGTACCGGCATCACGTGATTATTTGGGCGTACTGAGTATGTAGAACGCCGTACGCATCGCGCCCTTTTTATTCCGGAGTAGAACCATTGGAACCTCCTTCCGACAAAGACCTATACCACAGGGTTTAATCAGGGTCTGTACAGGGCCTGTCGCAGCAGCAATCCATTTTACTGTATAGATATTTAACTTTCCCAATTTTTTTTTTTTTTTTTGGGGGGGGGGGAGTGGGGGTCACTCAATTTTCTGTAGCAGAGAGGGGGGTTACTCAAACACGTCATGGTTGGCAGGGGGGGTTACTCGAAATTTTGGAGTTTCGAAAGCAATTCCTCCGACCCCCCCAGGCCGTAAATAATGACGGCTCCCTTATTTTAACAGAAAGAACATATTGTCGTGGATCATTACACTGCACTGAATGTCCTTCCTTTGGATGTGATATTTTATTTGTAATATCACCAGTTTCTGAAAATGGGGGGGGGGGAATTCAAGATAAAATGAAAACTGTCAGGTATAATTGCCTTTTCTGTCACAAATGAATTGAAATGGTTTTTCGTTTTAAATGGACATAATTCAAATAATGTCTGAGAAAATTGCCAAATATTTTGCGACATCACTGGTCAACAAACCAAGAAGATATGCAATTTATACACCAGCTTTTATATAAACGATCTAAAGAATTCACCTGTCAATATATATCTATGATTTAAAAATACAGATGTTAGATTCTTCGAAAACCATAAATAAGACCTGATAAATAAACAAATAAACAATTTGTAGTTGCAACCAGAGAACTCAGCACATAGCCGTTCTGTTTGATGGACTTCGGGAAGAAGCTCATACTTCAGTTTCTGAAGATCAGGGTTTCCAAATCTTTGCATAGCTGCATTACATGTTATGGTGTAATCATTTTCATGACTTTCCAAGACTGAATGACATTTTGCCAAAAGTTATCATCGATACAAAAAAAATCTCGAGCATAACTGCTGCAAAAATATAGTGAACAAAGCAAATCGATCAATAACATCAGTATAGACCACCATTCATATTTCATTAACAATCAGTACGTACACTGCATCGGCTATACTTAATCCCATGTAAAGTCTCGATTCAGGAGTTGACTGGCTTGTAAATTGTAAGGCTGGTAAAAGGCACGGACTTTCTCCAAAATACTTTCATCTATCTCTGGGTGCTTTCGACCCTTATTTGCCCCCAGACAGTGCATTGGGAAGGAAAGTTTAGAACAATAGTTGCCCTTGTTCGAGTTCACGTAAAACTGCCATTCTTCGAAAAATCTTGGAAGACCCAAAAACTTCTCCGCTCGTATGAGTGTCGGTGCTGGGTTTGACTGTTTGAAGCTCGTGCCGTCGACGACAAATATTTCGGGGAAGTATTTTAGCCATCGCTTGAGATGCTTGACGTAGATACCGGTGTCGATCAGTTCGTTATCTGCATCAATACTCCCATCTTCTCGCAGCACCGATGCAGCGAATGTATCCCGGATTTTGTAAAATCCCGTGGTTTTGTTCAGCTCAAACTCGTGCGTATAGTCTGAAACTGCTCGACCAACAGGGTCGCATAGAATAAGTATGATCTTAGTCTTTGGGGATATTTCGTTGTGTATCCTTTCGGGGACATTCTCTGGGAAGACGAAGTACTTCGGCGTCGTTTCCATGGTTATCTGAATCTCAGTCGAAAACGGCATCTTCCTGCGGTACCATTCCAGACTCCGGTCGGGATATTCGTCAAAGTAGTGTTTCTCAGCCGTCACAGCAGCGATAAGGGGATGCGTGCTCAGCCACAGAGTCAGAGCGGTAGTTCCACACTTCTTGGCGCCAACAACTACAACGTTTGGCAGCTTTTGTTCACAACCTCTCTTCTTCAGAGCGGGCATTTGTCTCAACCCCCACATTTTACTTTTCTTGTCAAGCCAGTAGCAAGTCGTTCTGTAGATATTATGAACTTGCAGAAATACATCTTCCAGTGTTCCATCCTTCAAGAATATATTATCTGTCTCAACTGATATATTTTTAAGGTCCATTTTTGGCAGATCAAGGACAAGTTGAGTTGCGTGTAAATTTTCCTGGACATGCAAATTGTTACTGACGTTGCCATGGTTTTCACCTGGGCTGAGCACGATACGATGGATCCTGTTCAGTAATTTCTTATTGTCGTCGAGTCTGTCAGGCGTATTTGCAAGTGTGTGGAAGCTTGCTGAAATGAGGATTATGGTGCCAACAACAACAATAGCGATGGCCGGAAGAGAGTAATAACTTCGCCTCCCTGAAATAGAAATTTAAACAAGAATGACTCTCTTATTATGATTCCTAGCCTGATCAACAGAACATAATTAGGTTTTTCAAATACTTTGGACTAGTTACGTAAAGCTAAGATCCATTTAAAGGGAAGGGGTCGTCGAAAGTGTACCTGTGCGATTTGTATTTCATGCACGATATCTAGATGCACCACGTCAACATATCTGCAGCATATTAATTTTATGATATACATTATGACAAGCATGTTTTAACTTTCATCAATCGCCGACGTACCTTGGATATGATGTGTGGATTTTTTGTATGGATCAAATACGACTTTTGAGTGCCGTTCCGACGACCCCTCTCTTTAATGAGAGAGAGAGAGAGAGAGAGAGAGAGAGAGAGAGAGAGAGAGAGAAGAGTGAGAGAGAGAGAGAGAGAGAGAGAGAGAGAGAGAGAGAACTGAGAAGTGCTATATATGATGCTCATTCTCATGAGACCATCAACTGTATTGTGTGTCTGTAACACGAGTTTTAGGCATAAAACTATTCTAACAGAACACACACACTCATATATATATATATATATATATATATATATATATATATATATATATATATATATATATATATATATATATATATATATATATGTTTACATATACTCGTTGCATATCGCATTATATGCTTGCCACAGTCAATTGTAAACATAGCTGGAAGACTGCAAACAAAAGTGTGATTCACAGTCCACTGTGCCTAGCTGCATTTATTTGAATTTATTTGTCAGTGCTTTGTCGTCGATATCGCTTTTGTCAGACGTATCTGGTGCAGACTTATTTGGTGGAAGGACGCTGGAACGTATTAGCACTGTTACGTAATCATGCAAACAAACCGACATATTATCCGTGTCTCAACCAGTGAACAAGTGAAAGTACGATTTCTGGTTGATCTAACCTATGTAGAATCGTGCAGGTAATAGGGTTTCGGGTGTCAGAAACGTCGCTGGTTTTGGCCAGGACAACTTTCAGTGTATGATCAGAAAAGCAGGGTTGACAGTTAGCTGCCGAGGCTGATGTGCAAGGGCCAATAATTACTATAAAGCAATTGCTTTCCGGAATTACTCTAATTAACTCACCTTCATAGTTGCATAGAAAATTAACCAGATTGGCTATCGACTGCATCTGCGTTCCCATATCATTGATCAATCAGGCAATTACCATGGTAACATTGGCATAAGTTGAACAGCAATCACTCGATCGAAGGAAATATTTTATGGCGTCATTGGTTTGTAATTTGAACCGGGTATCGTTTTTAGCTGTACACCTTGAATCATGCAACATACATGTATAGCATTATGTCCATGGCTGTCGGAGGACTGAACATTACTCCTTCCTCAAATCAGAAACCGATGAGTTTTAGCCATAGTGGCGAAAGGCACATCTGTGCTTACGCAGCACTGTCCTTGTTGGTAAGCTTTGAGGTGTGTATTACGGTAAAAGATTGCCAGCGGGTGACACTTGCACTGATAATACTTTCCTATTGTTATGCAGATATACACGTAGGACGAACAGACAAGACACATTATGTAATCAGCATACATCGAAGACGGATGAGTAGAAAGTGACAACGTGATGATTCCTCTAAACATCCGCGCCCAAGAAGACGATGTCGCGTATTTTTTTCAACAACTGATTGTCAACAGTTCTGTAAGTCGATAAGCAAATATCATGATCATTGTGAAGGAAGGAAAAAGAAGACTTTCTGTTCATTTTTTAAATCCAATATTGATAATCGTCAAAATCCAATCTTAACCTCTCGCAAGCCTCTGATCTTATCAATCGTCCAACGCCACACCTGTCGTCACGTATCGGGTTGAATGATAAAATATTCACGGGTTTCAATTTCCGTGGGCTGTAAGCAAGTCAGGGTGTCTGCAGGTGTCCCTCAAAATTATATTAGTCATATCGTTTTATGAATGACCGATAACTTCAATACTTTATCGGTTCATTTTTCGTTTCTACGTTTCTACGTGTGTGTACAGATGATCGAGCACTCCCCCCTGGGTAAATACTTATAGTGACATGTGACAATATGCATGTTCTCGGGGAATTTAGACCTCAGGTTGTTGTTCTTGCGTATGTGAGAAAACTAATATGCATGGTTTATGGTTTTGTTGTTGTTTCAAACATATTGATATCGTTGCAAACACAAGTAAAAGAACACCGTGGTAAGTGGGTTTCGATGTCTGTGAGTACCGTGCTAGTATCGTCACCCTTTCTTACAAGTCGTTGCAAACCAAGCCATGTTAATACCACCCGTTTTAAACTTTTGATAGTTTTTAGCTAGTTTTGTTCTGTATATCCACTGCAAGTTCTTGGTATACTCCTAAAAACAAAACAAAACAAAACAAAAACAACAAAAAAAGACATTTTATCTTGTCAACACAACTTTTCTCGTAAAATGCACAGTTAAGCTTACTGTTTCCATTTTAATTTTAGTTCATACTGAAATTAATTTCTTAATAATAATTAAAATGCAATGTACACATATAGGTACAAGGTTTATAGTTGACAAGCTGAATAATGTGTATACTGTATATGTGTATCGCAACATGATTTGGGGAGTAGAACAAGAAACTGTAGTTGAAATTTACAACAAAAATAGTGAAACATTGGGTACCAGTATGCTGAACTTTCTGTTGATGAGCGCCCTCATAGTTTTAAATGTAACGCTAGTTTCAAGTTTGTTTTCCATGGCAGAGACAAATTACGAAAGGCCATGTGCCGGTAGGTGAGATGATATTGCATTTTTCCCAAGAGAATTGAAGGTTTATGTAAAATATCTATGTAAACAATGCAGATAAATAACCGTGTCTTCTTACACGACTCCAACGAAAAGGCATACCGAATAGAATTGCAATGCAACCACCGCGCACCCCTGACGTGTATCGGGGACGTTGCCTTCAAAACACTAATATTAATGTAATGATATTGTTTCGGTTCCTATGACTGTAGATCTTTTAGCGTTTTGACTGAATATATGTCAGATTTTAAAGCAATTCCAATCCGTCAATGTTCTGTCAAGTTTCAATCCCGATAATTTAATCTTTGTTTTCTCGATATTATTTGTTCGCAATGTTGTGTATACTACATGTGAAATGTTCAGCTTAGAGAACAAGGTGTATATTTTTAATTTTTGAACCTGAGAATTACAGTAAATCTTCTACCCGACAGTTGATCGCAAGAGCTCGATTCTCGGAAACCAAATATTGAAATATTTTGTTATTGAAGGAACAACGTCTGGAATTACCAGATTACTTTTAAGAGCGTTTTTTTTTGTTATTTTAGTCTTATAGGAAAAGTAAGTGTCTTTTGTAAGAATTAGCCTTGCGACAATATGATATCACAGATGGACGGGCCCAGGATGCAATGTTCCCGACTGTTTGCAAATGAATTATGGTTCGAACTAAAATTAAGATGGCAACTCTCATATTGGACACTACACACTCACAGGATGTGCTGACAAATTTAGTATGTACCCGACACTTTGACAAAACCTTGATAGTAAAAACGAGAACTCGTATTTCAAAAATGTGACAAGAAAGTTGCATCGGGTCCCTGGGGAAACTCGAGATGAGAAATAAATGCTAAAAATTTACAATTAAATTGAACGTGAAAGACGAGTCTGTATATTCTTTGGAAAGTATCAAAATATCGCAAGTAATAAATATTTTCGTCGTTCCGAGTAAGTAACATGATCACGCCACAATGTTTGTAAGTACTAGTAGGCCCTACCTGCTGTTTTCGCCAGCCAAAAATAGACCGCCACGATCCATGATGAAACATTCTCTAATTCATGGTTAAATTTTCAAAGATCGTTGTGATGTTCACGGAAAGAAACTAGGGGAAAACCCCACATTTTTTAAAGATAAAGTATAGGAACTGTAATCACTCATAAAATTGCATCTTCCTAACGCGCAACACCATTCCAATCCCAGCTCTTAAATCAACTTTAACAGTATAGGTAATTTTTGATGATCTTTTTTAACTTGGTATGTTTTCAATATGTTTTGTCACATGACTAAAGACCTGTTTAATACTGAGTATATACATGTAAAATGCACTGGTTATTGTCTTCATATGAATTCTAGTCCGGACTAAAATTCACTACTTAACAACAGCAATGCATTCCACACATGTGCAGGCTGAGTTAACAAGTTGAATAAGATGACTGTATATCTCAACATGCATTTGGGAGTGAAACTGGAAACTATTGACATTAAAAACAAAATAAGTGAAAATAAAATCAGATCAGTCATTGTGAAGTTGAATAAAGGTGATGAACAAATGATGTCGGCCAAGGTTTTCGATACAGTTGTTGAAACAGTGATGAAGTATGCACATGTATGGATTTGCTTTCTTTTGTCTTGTTTTTTTATGGTCGTAAATTTCGTAAATTTGGGCGCGGCTTGCTATGGCGTCAGTTATGCTTTTAGACGCATTATCATTTGTGCCCGTATCAGTATCATATATTGATCTATGCAATGACTTTCCCTCATGTAGTCATACTCTAAAAAGTGATGCGAATACAAGGTATTTTCGCATTTGTTTACTTTTATAACTTTTGTCCAGTCATCATGAATCATACAATTAACCCCAATAAGTAAAAAAATCAATGCGCGCTAATGTTTAACTTTAATTCTAATTAATGTAAATCTATTAGTTGGTTTGACATAGTTTCACTGATTGCTAAATAAATCGGTATCGATTGCCGAAAGCTTCGGCAATATCATATTAATAAGCTGATGCGTAAACGAATCCCTGAGAAGTCAGTATTTTACCAGTCTCATGAGTCTGTCAACGCCCGACCAAAGTAGCTGATTCATATGCAAAGTAAATTTTGAATATGTATCATGAGAGTTCAAGCCAATCAGAATCAAGAACATAAACAGTATCTTATCATAACAAAAGAGGTATTTGTAAGCAACGTTGGCTGCATGCCAGCCCATGTCGAATGGTATCTCTGCACGAACTCGCTGAGCGGATTGACCCCAACGATCGTGACGTACGTGTTTTTTTTTGTGGACAAAATCTGTGAGCTCGTCCTTTGCCAACGGATCCATTCCAAACCGTAAGTAAATTGCTTCTCGTGATTTCCGTTCGGTAGCTATACGATTCACCGCCGACACCATTCGAAAACAACAACAATCGGTTGATATTTGTATCGGGCAGGAGAGAACTTCGTACATTACACTGCAGCTTCTCAACTGAAGTAAATACTGTCCAAGGCTCCACGAACGAATCGCGCCGCTGCGTTATGAAAACCAACCAACATGTCAATACACGTACACATAATATATGTTCCGAATGACATGGTGTCGATCATCTTCTCTTGTGTGGGCGTTGATTTTGTGCAGTTTGTTGTGGAATACTTGCAGTTTATTTCTGTGGATTGTGTTGTATGTAGTACTGTATATACACAGTATTACCGTGGAGGTATCGTGGTATTACTGTACGTATCAGAAAATGAAAACATACACCGAGCAACTCCCCAGCAATTCCTTTGGAGTTGTTGTTTGGTTCCGTCTATTACCTCCATGGTTAATTATCACTAGTTATACATTTACGGATGTTACAACAACCGCATCCGGTATTTCAGCTACCCCACGATTGCATGTGACTTGAAGAGATTACCATTTTGTCGATTTTCGGTCTTTTGGCGTATTAGCTCCATGGTCACCGACTCTGAACCATGTCGCCTACAATAGTTGCACGGTGTCGAACGGTTTACATGCACTGCCGGCATGGTGTCAGGTTTCGTCCGTTGTCTACGATGCGATGTTCCAGTAGTACTGAAATTTGCATGCATGACCTTCCGAGTGTTTCTAATTACATAAGACGAAAGTTAAAACGTGTATATGACGATTATTAAGTATGTAACTTTATATGTCCTTTTCTTTCTTTCACAATATGCTCTTGCGTGCAGCCTGGAAGCTTCGTAAGCCTCATCATGTAAACACAAATAACTATCGATTTTCCAGCAGCGTCTAAAAGAGGTAACACCGACAATGTATAGATGTTTTACCAACATACAAACGACCCCCACCTAAGGCATCGATTTTTTCGCCCTCCCTTATTACCCCAGGGGCCAAAAATGACGATTAAAGATTAAACAAAGTGACAAGGCTTGAGGAACGTTCCTAAAATAATTTTATCATTGAGATGGCCTGCTATGCTCATCGACTTTACTTTATCAATGCCATGTACTAATGTATGCACGTCACCACATCATCAACACATGGCAATGTTTTGGGGTCAGTTTCCGATGGAAATACATGTATAGCTAATGTTAGGGTACATTCCGGCAGTTTTTATGTCAAAGTAAATATGACAAATCTAAACTACATCATTGCAAATAAAGATAAGTTCAATAAAGGACCCTAAAATCCTCATTCACCGGCCCTGCTGTGAGGCGTAAGGACTAGAAAAATAGTAATTCACCCACCCTGGTTGTTCAAATAAGCATTTAAATTTAGCACATATGTATTTTGGGGCATACGGAGATTTTTTCCGTCTTTTGTTTTTAAAAGTCTTCTCTCCTCCAGGAACCATTTGTCTGGTAGATCTCAAATTTGGTTTTTTGCTTCATTGGGATGACCTTATTATCATATGACCAAATGATGATAAAATTTGGATATGCAAATAGTTGGGCCCGATTTTGTCATTTTGTGTCAAAACATATTTTTTCAAAACTGCTGGAGTAATAGCTTTCAAAGCTATGAAAGTCTTACTTTGATTGACAGTAGTGATGGTGTGCCATGGTATAATTTTGTTATCGTTATGAAGTTATAAAACCATAGGAAACAATAATAGTTTTCTGCAGAGCAAGATTTGATCAACAATTACAATCACTTAACAACGTGGTACACATGATATTCATATATTGGGACGATCAGAAATGAATCATCTTGGTGCATTGTCATTTTGGACATGGACCCGATTGTATGACGTCTTTTGTAAAGTGCGCAACAATAAAACTACTAGATGAATTTATGGTATATTTCCAACACTATTGTCAAACGATAGCTGCCAAGCCATTGTTCACCAGAATCTCTTTACCGCATTATGAATTTCTTTCCCAAAGCAACCATAGTCTTAATAAAAACTGTCTAGAATCCACACTGCTACATGTTTCTTTCAGGGTCTGTGAATGCAAATCTACTCTGAAAACGTGGTCAGATTGATTCTAGACAGCAAGACCTCAACTAAACATGGCTGCTTGTTATGTTTTTGGGGAAACATCAAAACTTCTATGAGTTGTAAACTGCCGCGATACTGTCTGGTGTGTTCCAAAAGAATTGTTTTAGTGAACTTCAAAGTCAGCACTGGATTGAATCGAAGACCACCCTAGTTTGATTTTACACGCAAGTCTTTAAGATGTTTACACCTTCTTTGCGTCTGGTGTCTAGAGAATGATTGTTGAACATAAGTCTGTACTTTTGATTGTGTGGAACATCGTCCAAGAGTTCAGTGGCCCCAGTAGACTGACTATACAAACATGTTCTCTGTTCTCAAGTTGGTGGTGCCTTTATGCAAATTTTGACCCCAGTGGACTTGTGGAGAGAGAGTGTATTTACCTCATTGCCAGGGATCAACTTCCCTTTGACGTGCTTCGTTTATCGTAGTGGCACGTGCCTGTTTGGTCCGTTTATTCACAGTGTCGCAATCCCACTTGATAATCAATGCCTTGATGGTAACCAGCTGTCTTCAAATTTTGTATCTTGATAGAAGTATTTTGGAGGTATTTTTAGGGGAGGAGGAGAGATGGGGACAAGTTTGTGCGATCCCAAGAAGTACGACATACAGTACATGTTGTGTCTGGGTTGCAAAAAGTAGTGGTCAATTCTAGCTTTCTGGTCCCTGGATTTCTTAGCGCCGGGCAATGTCCTTTTCATTTTTCTTCAGAGCAGAGGGTGTATTTTTGTTATTACATTCCCAGCGGTAGATTCTACTCCAAACGCTGTTTGTTGTAACTGTTTTTTACTACATTCTGTATTGTTTTGCCCAAAGTCATACCCTGTGCTATCCCAGGCAATCTCACCAAACTGATAAACACTGTGTTATATCAGTGTATGTAAATTTATCCTGGAGACCGTGAACAATTGAGTGTGTATTACTGATTAATAGTGTCTGGACAGGTTTTGTGCATCTCATCTGAGATAGGACAAGATAGCCTTGTGGTACTCATCTGACAATTGACGTTGAAATGGTGTTTTCAGTACAGCTTAAAATGGCAACCACAGATCATGTCAGTCTTTGAGATGGTACTTCACCTACAAGGGAGAGTTATTTTGGTGTGACTTCACATCACACGTAGTCCACGTTCTGTGTGTGGTTTGTTTGGCAAACTGGAACACTTACAGTGACAGCGATAAGTTATGCCCGCAGAGTGGCAACTTCTTTTGTGAATCAGAGCACGTTGTCTGGGGTCTTTCATCTTCTGAGGGGAGGGGTTCAATACATACACACTCATGTGTTTGCCAAGGAGTGATTTCTGATGTAATTCCAGCTGCCAGGAACTTGTCTTTGTTATCTAGTCTGAAAACGACAAACTGAAAAGAAACAAGGGGCTAGACCATGCAAGATGAATAAATTTAATGAATTATGTTAAAAATGTCTCTGTGTTGTGATGTTGCCATGGCAACATTGATGGAGCTAAAAGAATTTTTGTTCACTTGTGCGTTTCAACGGAGTGTATAATTTGGTGTGATTTTCGTGAGGGATTCAGTAACAGGTTACCATACAATTAAAAAGATTTCTGGTCATTTGCAACATTTGATAAGGTCTACAGATGAATTTTTCGCAAATGGTACAGTAGTCTTTTTTCAGTGTTTAATTATTATGGCTCACAGACAATTTTACTGTAATATTATTCTAATGTGATTTCACCGTCTGAAAATCAATTTTGTGTTCGCTTCTTTCTTCATGATGTTTTGTGATATAACTTCCGACGTACATACATCATCACAGCTTCTTGTTCTTCCTTCTCTGATATCCTGCATTTGCATTCAGGTCTGTTCTTCTGTTGTTATTCAGTCAATGCATCGGATCCAGCGACAGTCTTTGGCATCGCCATGTCAGGACATTAATATTAAAACGTTCGAGAACGGCCATTAATATTTATACGCGCTGAATGCGTGTGAATGAAACTGCTGTGTAGTGAATACATTACCGGCAGTCCTGCAAGCCGGCTCTTTTCAGACGATCTCTAGACGTCCATCGAGCAGCTGTGGGCGAGTGGATGGAGGAGAAAAAAACAGGGCGTTTTCTTCATTCAGAGATCGTCTCAAATCTTGGATGCCAAGATGGAGGGTGAGACTGTTCGAATTATTTTTCATGTAACTCAGTTTGATGTGAGAGACATCAGTGCTTGTATGAAAGGAAAATGGGTTGTGGCATTGTTGTTATAACAATAATCATGTATGTCTAGAGCTGTACATGCATGCATCATCTACATGTATATTCAAATGTTGAACCATCGGCGATTCTCTCTTCCAGCTTGGACATTGTTGGTCTGAGTACCATCTGGCGATTCTCTGTTTATTTACAATGGAAACATCAAATTGATCCTGAAATGAAAGACAACGTTAGTCAGTCGTCAAACATTTTGTGCTAATTTATAATAGAATCCATCGTTTGTTATTAATTGATGGAGTACATGTCCTGCAAAATTGTTAAGGAATGACTCATTGCATGAAATTCAATCGCATTTCAGATTTAAAAGCCAAGCAGCTTCATTTCTATTAAGATGAAAAATGCGAAATTACTTTTTCCATTTTTCAAATTTTGTGCGATAGAAATCTGTTCAAAATGGAAATCGTGTTCATATAGATGCTATCAGTCCATTAGAGAGTTCATAACAGAAAATACTGATTAAGAGAATGATGTAAGAGAAATTGCATCAGTAAATTTCAATATATATGCACAGAACTGCCTGGGAGCCATAGCGATCAACTGCTTGACTTGTGTTTTAAGGGCAAAATACTAAATCATTTCTGTAAATTGTGTTTTTCAGTGGAAATCATTTGATTTCACGTCTGGACTTATTACTTTAGTTTCTTTTGCTAGAAATTTTACTCATTTGTAAGGGGGCACACCCATTCTGTCAAAAGTAAAAAATATTCAAATTGTCAATTTTTAAAAAAATTGAGGTGTGTGGAAATCTTCGTTTATTTGTAGGGTAAGGTTTCTCTTGGAAATTAAATTTGAAAATGAAGAAAAAATAGTCAAAAATTATTGTAATCTAAATATTATAAAGTTAAAAATTTCTATGAGTTGAAGCACAGATATTTCACTTGATGTATGAATTTTATAATCTCTAACAGTTCCTGGTCATTATACTCTATAATAGAAATTGAAACTGACGCTTTATGTCAGGTGTATTAAAATTTAAATTAACACTTAATTAAGCTTGAGTGAAGTATCCTTGTACATTTTATACTGTCTTTTTGATATGTAAATCACCATTCCTGAGATTTTCCACATGATATTTTACAGTCAGGTACAGAATAATGTTCAATACATCCATAAAAAATTATTTCCTACATTTACGGCTAGCGCTTACATGGTGATATGTGAAATCCCGCAACCAGGAGGTGGAAATTAAGGAAATATTTGTAGAAAGATGATGAAACATGCACAGATGGCAGATACGCACATTCACCGATGTCTGGCTTGTCGTAGGCGCTGCTTTCTGATATTGATTTCAGAGATCTTTATGTTGTATGTGTAAACATTTCATTTCGTGGAAAACCATGTTCAAACCGTTTGTGAATATTGTGTTGTGTTACCCTCAACAAACCAGCTTGTACAAGCATTACCCAGTATTCTCCAAATTTAGATGTGATTTCATTCATCGATATATTCAAATACAGTAATCAATACTGACACACTGTGTCTGCAGGTTTATACTTGTCACAAGGAAAGAACCAAATGAATTAATATCACTAATGTACGTCTGACTGAAAGAAAACATAATTTCTCTGGCAGTTGAGTTGACTGGCATTTTCAATGACTTGTTCAAATCCTTTTTTGAACATGTTGAATTTTGCCTGATGTTGAGAACCATTGAACGTCCACAATCGTGCACAAGTGGGCGAGAATTCCATACGTGACGTGAATTGATGAAATATGCATTCAAAAAGTTGGAAAATTGCGGAAAAAAATTTTCTTGAAACTGTTTGTCTTAGGAAGCCATTGTTTCACTGAGATTTTGAAGACAGGTTTGTCGTTTATAGCTCTCCAGTTTGATGAAGTGAGATGCGATTACTCCGTCCATTAATTTCAGAAGATGATGATGTCATCATTGAGCGACATTAATGTGGTTATCTCAAATGGTCTCATCCCGATATCTCTTGTATACATCAGTATGTTGGTATAGTCCTCATTCTTCCTCTCTCATCTTCTTCATCACTTATAAGTCAATAAATGATGTCAGCTTCTTTCACTACTATTACACTGAAACAGTGAAATCGTCATCCGCTGTATCTGCATATTTTATCTGATAATTACTTTAACGGAATTGTTATGGAAATTTCCCGCATATCTCAATAGCAGATCTCTGAACATTGTGTCTTCCACACAAGGGAGTGTAGCTTCATCTTTGCCTAGCCTTTTCACTTTATTCACACTCCTTGCTTTCCATTAAAATTTGAATCCTACGTGTGAAAGTCTGGAGTGCTTGTCTCATGGCAACACTGCTTCTCTTCTGGAGTGGGCAGGCAGCTTAGCCAATCATTGAACTCTCCTCAATCATGTTAGGCTATCAAATCTATCTTGACTATACAGTACTTGCCATGAATTTGTGAAAGAAATTGATGAATTTTTCTAAAAAAACTATTAAAGTTTCTGTTATCATTGTAGACATGGCAGTACAGGCATGATAGCGCAGTCGTCGTTATCACGGTGAGCGCCACAGAAACAGACTTACGCAGTGAATAAATATGAACACATGTTGCACCCCATATTGTTTCCTTGGTATCTTCACAGTACAGTGCTAATGCCCAAAGCATTTCCTATTGTTCATGAAAGCTTTCATTGTTTGGAAGAATTATGTAAGGTGCACTATGAAAAATCACTTTCAAAGACTCAGTGTCCGATGATTGTCCACTTCAACTCATAATTATGTGTATTGAACTGTTGCATAAATTATGTTAATATACTAATGGTATTAAATTTTGAATCATTTTTCCTAAGGGTAGTTGTACTAGTTATTCCATGACACTGATAATTGACAGCGAAGTATTTATCGCTTTGATGTGAAATAATTTTTACCATAAAATTTGACCTGTTTTGTATGATATTATCTGATTTGTGTCAGTATAGTGGAGCAGGCTGTTTGAATAATTAATATAAAGTTAATAGTACTTACAGAATGTGTGTATTGGTGGTATAGTAATGTAAGAATCCTTTAATGCAGCACATCCACAATTTCTACACATTATATGGTTGATAAAAGGTTTCAAGTAAGTGGTTTTTCATTCAGATAGGTGTGAATAGTCCAATCAGGATAATGAAGAGGCTTTTTTCCCAGACTATTATTTGTATACATTGATTAATTAATGATCTGCATGAAAAGAAGGTGGAAATTGGTGAAATATATATACACAGGGACTAATAATAGAGCACAAAGTGTACTTTATTACACAGACTCATTCTTGAGACTTTCATGAAATGGTGCATGAAAGGACTGCATTGTGTGGCGTTTTGGTTCACAGCTTTAAATTTAACATTGCTGTTTTACCAGTTAACAGAAGAATCTGTTCAATTTTGAACTGCGAGTAAATTTGACGGCAGTGGTGTGTGTTCTACAGAACTGCAAAATGGCTGAAATGCAAGGGATTCAAAATAAAATTTATAATACCTTCAGGCTCCAGTGTTTGTATTTCTACTTAAATCAAGAATTCTTTGACAGGGAGCAATAATTATAGATGTACTTTCACCCACCTAAAATAGTGTGGTCTGTATATAGATGGGTAGTGGTCCTGATACTGCCTCGGATTATGTCCCACAAATTATCACAGTCATAAAATTGAATGTTGTTTGTGCATTGAAATTCAGATGAAACAAGTCATCAGATATGGAAGATAAACGCAGTTTAAAGTGAATACACTGTATAGGCTTTCAGAGACCCTGCAAGCTGTAATGGAGTTGATAAAAGGAAGATCATAAATCATTTGATGAGACATGCCCAGTTTAATACTGTGACAGGCAAACATTAAAAAGGCGGGCTGTAGAGGATTCAAATCATGCAACGTTCACATGTCTACAGTAACTGTAAATGTGAGTGCGACAAAGCTCAAGGCACGTGGAGTAACGGAAAATTTGATCGTTTTACCACAGTCCCTGCATGGTCGTACAAATGATCAATCGTGTCCCTACAAAGCCATCCTGCGTTACCATATAGGCGTGGATGTCGCCATAGCTCTCGACCCCCAACATGCAAGTAGACATTCATAACACATTCTCATTTTCTGCATGTACGGTATATTTGCATGAACTTCACATTGGCTCAGCTTCAGTGCATTGAAAGAAATTTGCTGAAAAAATGACGATGTAGCATAACGTGTAAATAATGTCAAAGCACATGTGTATTTACAAATGTTTGTGGTCACTGGAAATATAAAACATACAAATATGTAAAAATCAGAATTTTCAGGAAATACTCATTGTGCAAAGGTATGTTTGGATTATATTGCCTTTGTGTGAACAATTATGTATTACATTGTATAACCATTGATGATCATCAGGCAGATATTCTTGTATTGTAAAGGAGAGATTCTTATTTAAATGTTAATCTGTTTGTCAATAAAATTATTGATCAAACTGACATACATCGGACAAACAATTGAAAAATTACATGTAATGCTGCCATTAATTAACATCTTAACATATTGATGAAAAATATGGTTGATGTGTTTTTAGAGAATCTTTTGTGATCATTGTATTTTTGCGCTTACAGTTAATCACTAGACAGTATAAAACTGCCTTCTAGTTTTATGTTGATTCCTTCTCTGGATCATGTAATTCTGAAATTCCAGTCGTCAATGTGCCGGTAATTTTCAGTCTGTTGGTGAAGCGAAGAGCACCCTCGGGGTAGGGGGTGACGTCATGTCTGTAAAAGCGATTCATTGAGAATCAGATCGTGATGTTGGATTTCCGTAATTTTTCAATTGTCGTTTTTCCAAGAGACAATGAAAGCATCTGGCTGCCCCTGTGAGTTCCTACCTCCCATGTTCCATCAATTATGTTCCGTGGCCATTCATCGGAATATGAAAGGAAACATGCTTGTGTGCACCCTCAATCCATCTTCAGTTGAATGGAATGATACAGTTGCCATGGCATTGCTAAGGTGACTGAGCTGTCTCCATAAAATTTATCTCTTGGTTGTCACAATGATTTAGAAGTACTGTTACAAAAATTGTAATTATGTTTTATCACCAGGAACTTTTATAGACGTTGAAAACAGAAGTGGCCTGTAATATCTGGTTGTTATCGTAGAAACCTGGACAGAGGAAGGTACATTTGAAGGACATGTAAGTATAATAATACTTGATATATTGAATAAAAAAAAAATCATAAAAAGAGAAAAATTGAAACTTAATATCAAGTAAATGCCAGTCACAGCTTTGTTTGTATTCATATCTGTTTCAAGTAAGTATATGTTGATTAAAAAAAAGACTGAAAAAAGTAAAATTGAAAGTTATTGAGTAAATTCTAGTCACTGCTATGGGGTTTTGTACACTATATGTGTTCAGTTGTCAATCGGGCAAATCATGTAATTTTGCTGTACTTTGTCAGCTTTGGTGCTGGTCATGTCTGCCATCTTGTACACTGTACATTCACCCGTCTGCGATTCCAAGACTTTTTCAAACAGTGCTGTTGTGTATCAAAATGTCTGCCCATTCACGGTTTGAGACCACTGCTACATGATGTCCAATTTCCAGAAGTACTTCAGCTGTTGACCCTGTTTGACCCCGGGCTCTCACCTGCTGTCCTGGCCCACCGGGACAGTGATGAGAAAGTCTGCATGGGGTCAAGGGTCACAGAGAGTTTAAAACCTGCAGCAGACAACATAGTGAGGTTTTCTGTGAAATAAAGACGACGTGCAGACACTGGGAAAAGGGAAGAGAGTTGTTTATTTGATAAAATGAAATGAACTATATGGATGTTTGGCTCAACAACTTTGAATATTAAGTTTAAAAAAAGCCCATGTACGTGAAAGAGAATGATATACTGTGTGGAATACGTGAAAAAGGCAGCCATATTAAGTCTTCAGTTTCATTAGTTACTAGTAAAACAATGGTGCAAGGAAGAAAAATACAGGCGGTGGATGATGTTGAAGAAGAGATGATATAAATAGAATGAGTGACATTACTATTCATTAAGTTGGTCTATTTTACTATTTATGATGTTGGTCTGTTGATTGCCTCATTTGCCATTTGAGACCACATATATGCTTAAAAAACAACATTAGTTCGCCAACTGTTTCTTGTGATGTACGTCAGTCGTTTGTGTGGAGTCATTCTGAGAAAACAGCTGTTGTTATCATATTAGACTGAATATTAATAAAAACGTCACATATGTGTGTATCTACCTTCACATCAAAAACATCGCGTGATGTACTGATCTAAATTTAAACTGCTGATATTAAAAGTTTAATGAAATAATACAATATGCATGTACATCTGACTGTGGTGTTTGTACTTGGAAAATGTCACCGATATAAAAGGTACCGTTCAATAGTGTAATCCCAGAACACACATCCTTGTTCTTTACTGGAAAATGGATGGACTGGTTTTCATATTTATTTTCATCAGCACTTATTTATAGAACAACATGGTAATTGACGTTGATAATTGGTGTGAAATGGCAGTCAAATGTCACCGTCATGTAACTGTTGTATTTAGGTCGAGCCGTCATGTTGACATGTTAATAATTTTTTTCACATTTATAACAGTCCTCTAACATGATAGGTCTTTCCAGTTAAGATTTTACCAATGATATGTAGTTAATTATTAAAGCATGATATGGGTGATGTTTACTAGTAACTCTTCATGTCCACTTGAGGAGCTGGTGATTACACAATATTTACCATTTACATGTTGTACAACATATTACCAGTCAAAAAAATAAAGTTTCAGTTTTCTTGATCTTTTTTCTCTTTCCGTGGCAAAACACAGACAGCGCAATAAGAAACGAGTTCTGAATATGACGACCATTTCAAACAAGAGTCGAAGAGGACAATGTCTCATGATATGTGATTCATCTAAAATTGTACAACATTTGTACTTTTCAATCATTTCTGTGATCCTAGGGGTCTTGGTGTCATTTCACAGTGCATCTACAGATGCCAAGACAATTAGTTCATTTTCTGAATGGAGAAAGATATGTAATTCAAGCTCCTATCCTCGTTCTCAGTAATGTGACGTGTATAAATGTACATCATTTGCCCTTTGGTGTTTCTCCTCAAATGTAGCAATGTCAGATTTCCAAAAATAGAGCGCCAAGGCCACCGTTTTATAACTACTTTTATTTTTTTCCATCCCTTGGGACATGTGTGTGTGTTTTTGTACTTCTGTCATTAATTCAAAATAAACTACCGCATCTCCCTGTGTGGCATAGTTCAGACAAGTCATTTCAATCATAGCAAAGTTGACAGATTAAACGTCTATAGCCCAATTTGAAGATGAACGCATACATTGATATTCATAATTTACATATCAAATGGAAACAGGAGGTCACTACTCAACATATGCAGGATTTTATGGTATGTGTTATGATACCTTGTGGTATATTTATACATACATGTGTCACAAAAGAATTTGATGAGTGACTGTTGTCTCAAATCGGCCAGGTTGATATTTCATTGGGCATGTAAAAGTTGTCATAAAATCGAAAACAGGATATTGTATGATTTGAAAAGTATCTAGATTGATTGGAATAATAGCAAAAAGAAAAGAAACAATAAATTATTAATTTTGGGAGGAAATAGTGGCAAAACAGATTTTAATTGGATTTGTGTATTTGTTTGTTGCTAGAATCGTACAGTGTACCAATTGTAGGAAGCTTCTGAGTGAGATTTTCAGTTTATTGACCCTTTTGATGATATTCTATTCATTGGGCATTAAGATACCGATACCATCGTGTGGGTATAGTGTTCTCTGTCCACAAGTGTTAAATGCAGTCATGTGTTAAATATCATGCATGAGTGTTACTGTGACATCAGCAAGTGGATGTGCGTCATGCAGCTTGAAGTGAATGGGCTAGCTCTTGTGTCACCATGAAGGACACATTGTTTTTTGATGTCATGAAAATTGCCATGCGCACACTAGTGATGTCATCGGTCTTTGCGTAGGTTTAAGTTATCCAATTGCGAAATGTGGATACCAAAGATCTCCCCTCGGTGTACAGTGTACTCCTGCAATGGTTCTACTCCGGAATAAAAAGGACGCGATGCGTGCTACAGACTCAGTACGCCCAAATAATCACGTGATGCCGGTACAAACAAACCCACATGTGTACTAACGGGTATGGAAATACACGTACGTCTATGCGCGTTTGCGCACATGGCTTTGTTTGTACCGTGGTCGATTCGAATTCCGGGTTTGGCCTATTGCCTCAGAAATTGCCAGCTTACTTTGTATCCATGGTGACAGGACTGATTCACTTTTAGAACTAGTAAACATGATTTTTACTCAGGTTTTTAAAACTTTTTGAGTATAAGTAAACCGTGAGAGGAAGTCAACGTCTAATGGATCTTGGTTGCCAGGTGTCTTTCTAAGTGTTTTTCAATATTTCAAACAGAATTTGTCATAAATGAATCCATGAATAATTACTTGTAGTTCATAATGGCAGATTTTGCCCTTTGCATGTATATCAGATTTGTGGATGGAATATTAATATGGATTGGAAGGGGTGTATTTTTAAAGTAACATGATTTAAATGATGGTAATGGATTTTAACAGGGCAGTTCTTATTGGTAATAAAACTCTATTCCCATTTAGTTTGTACTGTTCATTTGAATAATGAAATGACCTTGTTAAAAATTGGTCATTTAGTCCTGATTGTATATTACCTTTTGAACAAGGGGGGAAAGTTATGATCTTTTACAGTTATCAGTGTCCAAGTTTTGGTGAAAACTGTTAAAATATATACATTTTCTACGTTGTCAAAGTTCTTTCAGAAAGCCTGTTCTAATAAGACTTGACCTGTGACATTTTAAGTTTGCTTTTTCATTAAAAATCCACCCACGGAAACTGATGTCAGTTACCATCCCTCAGTAAAATAATGACAACTTATTTTTGAAACTGTTGAAGGAATTTACGTGAATTGCTGTGGAAATCCATCGATAAAGTAATATAGAGTGATACGTTGGTGACCAATTGTCTGCAGATTACTAAGTGTCTTGCTCCAAAATTAGTTTAGTGTAATTTATTACATTTTCAGAGTGTCACGACTTTTCATTAGTGAAACCATGACCAATGATATCTTAAAAGGTAGTTATGTAAATAAGTCCTGTTTTAGTCACTGGAATATTTAATAAATGTGGGTGTAGAATTCGTGAAAATTAGATAATTGTGTTTTGTATTCCGGCTGATAATAATATTAGGAGGAAAAGGTAGTATATTGGTTGTGTGATGTAATTGTGTTATAATTGCCAACTTCATTGTTTCTTCTGACCTCTTCCGATCTCATATAAGCGTTAATACTATTGTACTGTAATCTGTGTGTCATTGTGTGGAATCAACCTTACAGGTAAGGGTTTACAGAGTTCATGTTTTGACAAGTGCTATTTGCAATTTGTTGTTAAGATTAACACTAGGATAGTAGGAATACCAAATGCTGACAATCAATTGTTTCAGCCTACAAGATGTAATACCTTCTCCCTACCAGTGGGGTGTGGGAGTCAATTTTTGTATTTTCAAATATTCCAAATTGCCATATTTGTAAATATTCACAGAGAGTTGAAGGAATAAAATACCCTCACAGGTTTTTGTCTCCAGTTGGAAAAGAGAGACATTTAGTCCATACGTCCGTGATATAAAAAGCAGATAGTCAAAGGATTACACCTTTTGACATACACGTAATATATCATGAAGTGTTACTGTGTTATATGAAAGCCTGGTTCATTTGCATGTTCTGCCTGAGAAAAGTTTCACACAGTCAGTGTTATCAATTGGTGAATTGTTTTGAAACCTGTCTGCCAACTGGAAATCCTCATGATGCATAATCAGATGCCGGTGTTGCTGTCTGCAGCATATGCAGCCACAGCTGTCACCTGCTGATATGCCCGAGACAGACCTTGAATAACACAATCCATAACTGATGTGCTTTAGTTTGCATGGAAAATTTTGATTTTATATTGTGATATGGATCCATGAGTTTTCCGATAACATTTAAGTGTATGTTGAATTACCAAGCTGCTACATCACAAGCACAGGGTATACATTGTATCTTATTCTCTGATTCTGTCCATGTATTTCTGGGGCAAAGACAAGTATATATGGATTGACATGGCAATAGTCAACTCATGAATATAGAACATATGTTTGAAAATAATGCGAAATGCAAAACCTAGATGTATAGTGAGATTATTGTGCCAATGAAGGACAGGTGAAAGATTATGCAGTCAGATTGGACATGATGAATTCGCGTTTGAACCAAATTTGAACCAACATGATCTGACAAAATGACTGTTTTTTATTTATTTTTACTGAGTAATGGTACCCATCATGTTTCAAAGAGGATAATAAATATGTGTACTGTGTGCAGGTAAGGTCACTTTGGCGACACAGAGTCTGAAGGGGTGTACCTGACCAATATTTAAGAGAAAATTATACCTGTGAAAACACTACATATAAATGATAGCTGTCGTGTGGTGGATTGACATGCATAAAAATTTAGAATTTCAAAAAGCGATGTCATTGATCAACCCGATTATGAAATCAACTGTGGATGTGAAAAGGGCCTGTATTTTTCTATGGTGGTAGAAATATTGGTTGTTTCTGGAAATGTAAGGGCCTGTGAGAGTTTCATCACTAACGTGCACATGTTCATGCCCAGCTATTTATCCTTTTGAAAAAGGACAATTGTAAAATTCCTGTGCAAGCAAATGCCATAGCTTCATTTAGGAAATTTTTTTCCGAACTAGTTTTTCAACTATCTTAAATTTTAATGTAGTGGGGATATGTGACTGTGACATGTGTGTTGGAGAATACTTTTTACTTCCAAAATTTTGCTTCCAAAAATTTTTACTGGACACAAAATCTGTAAGTCAAGGTGTAGTCACCAAGTTTGATACATGTACAACTTGAATGAGGAATTTCACGGTAATTCAAATCTCTTTGGACTTCCTTCTTTCCTGCACAGATCTGGTAGCTTTTTATAACCCTGATTAACGGTCAAGGAATTCTTTCTTAACTCCAAGTGCATACTTTCTGCTAATGACTGTCTTTACTGTCAATTGTTTCTGGTTCTGTCCTTTGGTTTCGACGTATGCCAGGCATGCAGCATTGGTAATCTAGTACCCAGGCTAAGATCAATATTATTGATGTGTTTCTTGGCTTTTGAAAAAACCTACATACATGTTGTCTGTCCCAGCCGATTACTTTCTCAAAGCATTCCTTCTGGGTTCTAATCCCCCTACGTCCACTCGTGTGCCAGAGAAAAAAATTGGAGAGATTTGTCTCAGGAATCGATAAACTTTGTTGAAAACGTTGGATGACAATGGTCAATCTTACTTAGACAGATGATGTTTCAGTGAGAGGTACACTTTCCTGCAGTGGGTACGTTTGAAGTTGGATAGATTTAGGAAGTTTCCAAGTGGTATCTTCAAAGGTAAAAATCATTGTACTTTAGTTTTGCTTCTGCATTACATTTGTCCTGTTGTAAATACTTGCTTATCTGTGTGAATCAGTGATGTATTTTATAGTTTTGTAATGGAAATGTTCTTTCATGTGTCATAGTCATGGTTGTTCTGAAACTTTCTGAGTTTCCATGCTGAATGTTCCATGAAAACTTCAAAAAGTAACCCATAGATGTAGCCGGAAAATGGCATGGCTATTTCTGAATGTGACATAGATGAAAATGAGAAACTGCAAATATATATTGGGATTTGCAAGATGAGAAAGTATGGTCCTGCTATACAAGTGGAAAGTTTAAATCAATGACATACCCAACTTTTGGTCTAGTATGAACAGACCACGTAATGATACATATATTCTCCTTGTAGTCATACTGTGTGTTGTGCATTGTTCCTGGACTGAGGCACTTTTGATTTTCTAAAATTTGTGTTTCTTACATGTGGTAAACCTTTGAGTGTCGTATTTTGGCGCATTCAGTATCATTTTCAGTAGACTTGTGGTGATGTGATTACGTATTTGATATGTGTCAGTGCTATGTCCCTGTACTGTACTACCTTTGTTTTCTGTGAACAAAAAAAAGGGTTGGCTGTGGCCGCAAGAATATCATATTTGTCCTACAGCTGTGTTGGACTTCCTGAATGAGGTGAAATGGAATTTTGTGGTATCTTCCCTATATGTGAGCTCTGAACCAAGGTAAATGACACTGTAGTACTGGTACTCAGTGAAAATATCATCACAATACCACCACCTGTCCCTGTATTTATGTGCTGATTCACTGATCATTCCTCCATCTTTCAATATGAGTATGGTGACTTGCTTTCTTCTGGTTAAAAATTAACCTGATGACTATCGTCATTGACAGCAATTTCAAACCACGAAGAGGATTATGAGAATATTTTCAGTAGGAACTTGAAAAAGGAAACATAGTGGTTATACGTCATCATTTTGGGTGTTCTCATGAAGGTGGAAGTGGTTAAAGAAGACATATCTTCCCGTACTAACAAGACAGGTTCGTTTGAAGAGGATAAATATGGATCTGAAAGACTCAACAGGTTGATATTTCTTCCGTAGTGCTTCCTTCTCATGGTGGGTGTGTGGTGACCAGAGTTGGGGTTGGGGGAGTTTGATATTTGGTATGTCTGTAATACTTCTTTGTACTAGTTGTGTTGGTTTCATGTTTCTCTATTGTTATGTAGAGTAAAACTAAAGCGTGTATAACAAGATAAAACACTAATCCTGAAGGAGTTGTCTTGAGGGCGTGGTTTGTTGTATCTCTGAAAAGTTTGGATGAATTGTTTTTTTTAACACAGTTGAAATCAGAATACAGTACAGTCGGGGTTTTAGTCAAATCAACTGTAGCTCAGAGCATGTACAAGTAATTCTAGAATGATGTCCATCCTTTTTGCTTATTTTGTGTCTGACTTTCTGGGTTGTGCAAACATCACACTTAAAGAAACCAATCAGGAGGTGCTGAGTTTAGTCTGGGCAATTATTTATTCGTTTGTCTTGAGCACGTGACAAGTGACAAGACTCTGTATACATGGTCTTTTCTTCTGGCGGTTTGCCAGTACTTTGGATGAATCCCACTGTTATCAATGGTCAACTGCTCCCATGATGCAGCACTGGCTTTTGAGAGATGTCCTCTTATCTTGACAACCAGGTAATGTTTCCACCGACCCAAGTATGTCAGTAAAACATAATTCTTCATGTTCCTAATGTAGTAGTTTTATGTTGCAAGTAATGATACAAGTAATGTCTCCTTTCTGTATACATCATAGCTTTCACCCTGAGAGACTTACAAATTACCCAACATAAATGTTGCCACAGTTCTATGTGTTGAGAGGCAGTTAACTTGATGTACAGTTTTAATGGATCGGTTTGGAGGAATCGACCATGATGAGGCCTTGTCCAGTGGTGGCAGAGTGCCAACAATTCTTTGATTGACGTCAGTGTTACATAATAGTGTAACTGGCTGTCCTCAAGTCTAAGATGATATCAAAGCGTTTGCTTTCTTGTTGAAACCATTGTCATCACCTACCACGCAGAAAGTGTCAAGCAACACACCTTTTCCCCCTTGTCTAAACAAGCAAGTGTCTGTGTGGAGTAAGGCAAGGATGTGGGCAAGTAGACAGAGGTCAAGGGTCATGTGACAAATGCTGAATGTTACAGGCGTGCTGATAATTTCTTGATATTTTGAAAGTGGTTTATTTCTTTACAACAAAACACCCTCTTGTGAGTGTATAATAGAGTAAATTGTTAAGAAGGAGAAAAAAGAAAGTTTGAGCACTGTTACATGTGTTTTTGTACATTGTTGTGACGGCTGTTGTGATGTTACAATATTTTTGCTTGCCTACACCAGGGTCTTTGCTTATCAATAGATAGCCAGTTCTGATTATAGAGTGTAAGTTCATATCAAAAACTGCAGAATCTTGTGAGAGTCACTGATTTGTTGCGATATAGCCAACAGGGAACAAGGAAGCCACACAGCTGAAAAACATCAGAAGATTGTCAAGTCTGATAATTCACTCGATACCGGAACTGTGATCATCTGAACAGCCATTTTAATTTTCCTACGAATCCGGTCTGTTTTTTTCCGTCGAGCAAGAAGACATTGATAAGAAGGGTGGAGCAGGGAGATTGATAAAGGATCAATTCAATTTATCATTCTAAGGTATCTTTTGAATGACTCCAAGTAGTTAGGTACCCATGAAGTGAAAAGTTAACTGTCCTTGGTAGGTAGATCATTACAAGATATTCAATAGCGCTGTTCACGGTTACAGGTTTGTTACTAAATATAGCTGTACGCGCGCGACATCGCACACGCAGCTTGAAATGCGGACAAATTTTATCAATGTTGCATACATGGCCGTTTTTGCAGTTACTACTCAGAGTCGTTAATATGTTTTTTAGTATTCATTGTTACACTAGCAGTCACCCACTGAGATGTATTTTCGTCGTTCTTGCATGCGTAATTTTCAAAAGCGTTATCTGAAAATGCGGACAAATATTATTTTTGCATATTAATAAGAGAACAGTGACGTAAACTGTGAACGGCCCTATTGTGAGTTTATTTTTGGCCGTACAATTTACGGAGAAAGAAAAAGGATTTGAAACAGCAGTGACACACCTAGCCCAAGACTGAAATGACACGACAGGCACATCTTTTAACCTCTTCATTTTATGGTTCAGGAAGGGAAGACAATGCACTCGTCAATCTCGTTCATGCAGTAGCTGAGAGCTATACAAAAGTGTTAAGTTTTATGGTTTAGCCTAGAGATACAAATGTAATATATCACTGTTGTGCAAGACTTTATTACACGGTATTATCTGTGCTGTGTAGGCAGCTTAGGTGGTAGTAAAGTTTTTTTCTCGCCAGCGCCATTCATCAAACTCTAAAGACTTTCTTTTGCACATGTTGCAAGAGAGTTTCGTATATCAAGTACAGATAACCCTTTCACCCTGTATTTTGGTATAGCCCTATTGAGATGGGGTAGGGGTGGGGAGTTGAAAACATAGAGGACTAAATGGAGAGAACAAGGGTCTTTGGCAGGTCAGAAGACTTATGTGAATGTTTCTTCATGAACACATGTTGTCATTGGATTGGGATAGGATTTGCCAGTCAGCTGGATTCAAGGCCACCAAAAATCAAAACAGGTGCCGGTGTTTTCACAGCTTTTATGATCCAAGATTAAAATATTTCCTGTTGACGTCTATACACCTGTAGTCGTTCAAGTGCTGGGAGAGGATGCAGATTGTTTTTTCAGTCACAGGTGACCTAGACTGGATTATATTCAGAGACAGGCTGGATGACCACAGACAAGAAAATGGCCGCCTTGGGATTTGCTTCTGTAAGACATTGCCACGCTGATGTTGGTGGGAGCATGTGATAAGTTTGCAAATCATGGATTAACCCAGATACCTATCTGTCTCAAACTGATTGTTAATCACTCTAGTCATTATTCCAATCACCATCGCTTGCTGAAAATTCAGTACTTCTGTCAGTCCAGAATTTTCAGGCCGCAAAGGTTGCTGGACATAATACCACCTTCAACAACAACGAATTCACAATACGGTTGAAAAGAAAAATATATATTTTAATGCTTCTCTTTTGGCCACATGGTTATTCATTCCAAGGTGAATTGGATGTCATCCAGACGAGAGAAGTCTCTTTTCTGATAAAAATAATGTATGTCTTCCTGCCTGGCACATTGCTAAACTTAGAAACAGGAACTCTGTTTTGTTTCTTTACAGGTTGATAATTGATAATGAATTTCTGAAATGATGTAAAGGTCATAGACTGTTCTGACTGGTTTAAAGTACAAAAAAGTAAACATGTGCAAACACTTTGCAGAGTGTGGAGTCTCTTCCTCTAATTGCAAAACTAGGTTCCAGAATAACATGCAATATGCTGAACTGGATAAAAGCTTTGATTCTTGATGTCAGTTGCTGAAATATTGTCAAACTAAATTTACAGCTGCCGTCGTACGGCATGCTTGCAAGATTTACATCATTATAAGAAGCTGAATTCATCATAATTGCTGGGAGATAGACCATTCAGTAATGAAACTGCTTTTTGTATTGGACTGTAAATGACTTGTTAAGAGATGTCTGTCAGCTGTTGTTTCTATTGACGATTGCAGTTCTGTTCCGTATTCTGAAATGCCAAGAACTTGTGCTTAGTTGTTACCCTTGTATATTATCCTCCCCAAGCAAAACCCTTGAAAGTTGATACAGGAAAGTGTATTCATGATTTCAAACTTTTTGAGGGGGAGAAAAACAGATATTAGCAGATTAGCGTAAAGAAAATCATTGTAGCTCACATAGTTATTTTTTAGCTGTGTTAAATTTTTGCCAAACATTTAGCTAGTTACTGCGTTGTTTCAAAAGCCATTTTCCTGAAAGAGCCGTTAGTCACGGTACTTAATTCAATACAAATTGTATGCGTCTTCTTGAAGAACCAATTTTTAGCTCATATTTGGTATGTATATAAATACCAAAAAGAGCTTATATGGTGAGTTGGTGGCGTCTGTATGTCTGTATGTATGTATGTTTTATCCATGAGCTATTGGGATGAATTTCTGTGGGTCAGAAAAGCCTTATATTGGAAATTTATGTTTTTGCTGATATTTTCATTGCTGTTGTGGTTTTTGTGAGGGGAGGGGGGATGATGATGTCGCCACTGTTGTAGTTCTTGAACCATCCCATAGATTTTGGTATACTTTCAAACTACTTTTGGTATACTTTCAAACTACTTTTGGTATACTTTCAAACTACTTTTGGTATACTTTCAAACTACAGTAGTACTATGATGTTCTAGACCACCACTGAGAACAAATCTTTGATGATCATCCAAGAACTTACTGCAGGAACTCACAATTGGGTCGGCATTGTCAGTGCGTGATGCCACATCCTCTTCTATTTTAAGTGTATGGCTTATTTTGATTGTCAGTACTTCAATCAAGGGAATGCCTAACTTCACAGGATTGTCTGCTCAAAAAAGAAAGGAGGGCGGTCAGTTCAAAAAAAGATACTGTCGTAAAAGTTTATGCCTCACATAAAAACTATTACCTGTTTTAGTCTTTTAATTACTTTCAGTTTCAAAACCATGGCTGTCTCTGATGTAGATCTTTATGAGAGGAAGAAAGAAGGTATTGACAGGTTAATTAGACCGGGTGTATGTTTTGCAGAGTTCCTTTAAATAAGTTTAATGCTCTTAAACAAAATATCCAAACTGGTAAAGAGATTCAAATTTTTTTTTTGGGGGGAGATGTTTAAAATATCTTCAACTTACGTAAAACCTAAAAGCCTGGGATTGGTGTAAAAGTGTCTTTTGTGAGTGAAAGCTGGGACTAAACAAATGTACCGTGACAAACAAGGGTAGTCTGATTCATTAAATTACTTGTTTACAGTGACGCAACCTGCAAATGGATTTGTTTAGCTTAAGGCAGTTTTTTTGAAAACAAAGACGTGTGGCAGGGCATTTCAATAAACACACAAGACGTGTGTTTGTGTTACGTCCACTTTAAACTTGTTAAAGGTAACAATAACACAGAATCAGAATCATGGTTTACTCTTGGTTCATTGCAATATCCAGATCTCTGCATAGTTCAAAGGTTGAAGTTCAACCAAGCCGCCTTTGTAGTCTTGTTTGTAAAAATTGTGCAATTTAGTTTAACAGGCTGTACAAGTTTTCTCTCTTTTTTCCGCTTGTTCATCATCACCATGACGTCCGTTTCAGAGGATTTCCTTTAATCTCTTAATAATAGCGCTAAGGTTAATTCTTCCTCTTGTTAATTTGGTGTAATCCCCCTGATTTGTACTTCCCACGTCCCTGTTCTGAGGAAAAGACCATGGACTGTCTCTGTGTGGACAAAGAATAGTCCAAGCTTTACAGCGGCAGCCTGGTAAAGTAAGGCCTTGTCATGCAAATGTTATTGTGATTTGCATGAAAAACGTTAAAGCAGTGCTGATGTCATGATTACAGTTGGTTGTTGAGAATCTCAACCGGCATGGTAAGAATGCCCGGAAGTGAACTTTTCTTGTTTGTCAAAGTTAGGAGGGTAAATCTGTTCAATGAAAAAGAATATGTAAATGAAGAAACGTCATGCTTCCGATTTTTCAGGGGCTGATAAGATAAGTTGTGGTGGTGTCTTCAAATTGCACTAGTAGCACATGTTTACAATTTCAATCAAGGTATGTCCATGATATCTACGAACTCTTCCAGTTAACTGAATCCATCTGCTTTTAGTTCCATTTGTGTACTTTGCACATCCAAGGATCACCGGTCCATTGTATTTATGAGATGTGTATGGTGTGAATAGTATATATCCTCGGTTACATGATGTGTTGTCCCAATTGGGTATCTGCCCGTAATGGCCAGAATTCAGGTCACTGTATTTAGGAGGCAAGGCAGCTGTTACTTGTATATGACAGTAGATGGGCAATGAAAGTCTGGCCAAACAGACTGATAATGTTGATATACTCAGTACCTGGGTTTTCCTTCCATTCCTTGGCTGCTGATGTGCAGTGTCCTTGGAAGCTTAAATCTAATTGGTCGATTGTCACTATTCAGAGCAACTTAGAGAGTCTATTTGTATTATTTAATTATACTGTAAGATTCAGCCACCCAATTGGATGATAGCTACCGAAGATGCACACCAGACTTCCTTGGCCATGAGATTGTGCTCCCCTTTCTGTATCACTGCTCAGATACATTGACCAAAAGAAAACTAAACAAACTTGAAATCTTCAATATTTGTTGATGGCCAAAGTAAATCATTGAATTTATCGTCCAGATAAGTTAATTGAGAAGATCAATTTTCCACTTAATACATATGTTGGAGCCTCTGTATAAATAGCCTGACGTACTCTTTTTTGCAGAGACAGGGAGGGGATCAAAGGATTGTGAGTCCAGTGTTTAAACTGTGCTGATGTGTTGATACAGCAACAGCTCGGTTTACTACTTACAGGCAGTAACTCAAAGTTTTCAAGACTCAACAACGTTATATAGGCCATCTGGGTATACCTTTCCCAGTATTGCAACCCTGGGGATACTGGCTGGAGGTGATAGTTTTTATGTAGGGCCAGATCCATGATGTCATTGGAATTTTGACATACATAGCACCTGCTGATCTAGAGGTTGACCTATCCGATGAAAGTGTGCCATGATTTGTGCAGAAATGGCATATAAATGCAGCTCATAGTTCCATGCGTAGAGTTTTGTGTTTAAAGGTACCTTATAGTTTATTTTCGGTCACGTTGGATGATTTTTGGACAGGGCAGTCTGAGGAAGACATGGCAGCATATGGCTATCATTTTATCTGACGATTTCCCAACTGACAGTATATGTCTCCCTGTTGGAAGTAGACCTGATATTTCATTGTGCATATGTAATGAGCAGATCTCCCTATGTGGCAATGTGTACTACAGTGAAATATTTCTCTGCCTCCTTGCGGTCTGTTTTGAAGTTGAATGTTGTTCCATGCTGTGTTTTATGACTTCAGTCTTGAAGAATTTTGATGATATCTGCAGAGGTGAGGTTGATGAGTGATATTGGACAAGGTAATTCTGGAAAAGGTGATAGTAGGTTTTTTCAAATCATCCATTTATGCACAAGGCAGCGGTAAGTGCAATACCATCAGTTTCTGCTGCGGTCCGTTCATGTGAATCGAATGTGAAAAACTTTCAAGGTACTACTACCCCTGTTTTTGATGGCAGGCTGTTTATATGTTTATTGAATAGCAAAAAAATGTTTCAAGTTTGAGATAACATATGAATATGGAAATATTATACCGGTATAGTATGTACAAATTAACCATCCCAGCTCAAACATTTGAAGCTGTGTACAGTATAAATGTTATAACATCACATTGTTGCCAACAATCCTAACATGCCCTATGCAAAGGAAAATGAAAATATTTGTGTTGATGTCCAAAATAGCACCTATCTGTTGAAAGATATTAACATCACTTATAAATTCTTTTTTCCTCACAAAACATTACACCACATGTTGTTCGGTCACATAACAGTAGCTAGGGGAACTAACTCTCCAGCAGAAAATAAAATAAAATAGTTAGATTTTGTGGCGCCGCCTCTTCAATAAAAATGTAGATATGAAAGAACGGATAACTCATTAGAAGTTTTTATAAAAATAGATACGTTATTGTTGGTTATACAACTGTGTGGATGCATGTGACTGTTTATCATAACCTTTTGTGGATGTCAGTTTTGATATCTTGATCTACAAATCTCATTGTACCGTTAATTTTGAACTATATTCATTGGCTTCCCAAATGGTTCTAGAACCCCATTATAATAATTAAATTTGGAATAACACATGTGCATTCAGTGGAAGTTGGACTGGCATAGTACAAGTTGGGGTAGGAAGCGTATTTGTAAAATTGTATTTTCGAAAATGTAACAAGGTTTGCTTTGATGTGCACTTGCTTTCATTTAATTTGTGTAGTATAGCGTTCACTTTTAGATAGACAAAGATAACTTACAACCAAGTTGTTTTAAAAACATAAAAACGCTGATATGAAAATTCTGATTTTGAATGATCCTTTGGCAAAAGAGGATGTTGTTGTCATCTGCTAGCTTATCAAATGTCCTTGAGGGTTTTAAAAGCTGTTATTTATACAACAGCCATGCTTGCGTACTATTTACGTCTGTTTTACAGAAAAATTTTGAACATTTTATCTGAATGTCAAATACCCAAACGTACGGGTATGAGTCCTTGGAAACATTTGACAAAGGTAACATTTGACAAAAGGTAATTGAACACTGTGAAAAGGGAGTTGGTTTATGTTAAACAGCTGAAGATGCAGACAGAAATTGATACCAGTGAACAGATGGTGAAGGGTCACAGCAGTATATGTATAGTTATCAAGAGAAATTTTAATATTAATCACCGCCTGTATTGGTATCTATCATTTGCTATTGTCTCGCAGCTCATGTATCTACAAATTCCAGTTTCATGGACTGGTTTGTCTTCTGTTGTTTCGTTGCAGATTTCTGTTGGTTCCTGTCTGTGAAGTGTGCTGGACTCTGATCCTGTTTCGGACTTGGAAGTGGAACTGGAGCGCTTTATGTAAATGCTATCAGCATCCAAGGACAGGTACTTGCTGTCTGCTGTCTCATCTTTCTCCCAGTGTGTTTGCTTTGATAAGATTTCATGCTTTCTGCACCTCAGACTTATTACATGGTGTGGTGCTTCCAGCCATCGGAAACTAATTGGGTCTGCCAGGACTTTTTCCATCAACAGGCAGGAAGTGTTATGTGGTTTTTAAATACCAAGGACTTAATCTGTCCGTTATGTTGTCTGCAGTATGTTGTAAGCATGTCAATATAATCTTTCTCTTCATATGAAAGTCAAACTTTCAAACTAATTGTCTAAAACAAATATCTGAGGAGGAACAGGATTCACTATATTAATCTAGTCATGCTTACTTTTCAGATGTTGATGGGTTAGTAATAACACTCTATCCTTTGTGCCTCTAGAATTACATTGAGATGATTCAAAGTGTTTCTAATGAGAGGATTTGGTGATGGAAATTGGTTTATCCATTCATAAAGTTGAAATTTGACCGCTGCTCTGGGATGCACATATGTCCCTCATTGAAGATGTTGCATTATGATGTATGAAGTAATACTTCTCTCAAACTGTCTTTTGTGCTAGGGAATGAATCATATTATATTTCAAGAGGACTGTTTCTGACAAGCAAGCTTTTTTCTTGTCTCCATGACGGCAAATTTTCCAAGTATTTGTTTGTTGTATTCTTCTCAGCTACAGAAAGTTTTTCTCCATATTTGGCTGTCATCACTCTTACAGTAACCCCCTCTCTCTGAATATAAAGTGATTTCTCGAGGGTCTATGGTTAGAGCCAAGTGTGTACTAGGATTTTGCGATGTATAGGCATTATATAGTATAGGCAACTACTATGCATATAGTAACATTGCTTTCTGAAATACTGTGGACACACACCTTGAGAAACTTTTGTAAATGAGTTTAAAACCCTCGTAAAACTACTTTACCTTAAAAAGTAATTATACATTGAATGACACAGTGTTACTTGAAAAGTTCAGGAGATGTTTACAAACAAAGAAAATGTTCGATACATGCTGTTCAGTGGTGCGGTAAGTCAGCATGATGATGGCTGCATATGTTATGAATGGGCTCATCACATTGGCTACCGGACACATGTGTTACGTACATATACTCCCCCATCGTCTCAGAGCGTGCTCATCCAGCTGTCCAGCCATGATCGGCCCTCCTGTTGTCCAGAATTAACATGTAAAAGCAAAAACTCCTGGTGAGAAGGATCTTGTCTTCTGAGCTCCCTTGCTACTAAATAAATACAGGCAATTACAAAGTGACTGTGAAACCATGGGGTGTTTTTTGCACGAAGGTAAAATCTGGATGGATAGTTGGCCCTGAAGTGTATTGAAAACACAGATGCTAGGACGACCGGCAGATTTTGTTTTGAGGATGTTTGTGTTGGTTTTGTTGAGGGTATGAATGCAAGACAGGCTTTTAAGACAGATAAGTAGGGAGAGATGAGCAGCTTTGTTGGACTGTCATTGCTCAGTCAAGCGAATGAAGCCGTAGTTTCAAAGTATTGGAAATCAGCTTGTCAAAGGTTTATGCAGTCGGGTCTCAATGCCTTGGCACGCCACTATAAACAGTTCAGGGAGTTAGTTGATGCTCGGTTTCTGCTGTCTTGGTTTTCTTTTCATTTTGTTTGAACAGAGGGATGGTAAAAAGTTAGACAGGTTTATCCCTTCTGTTGTTTGAACAGACAGATAAAAAAGTGAGACAGCTTCATCCCTTCCGTCAACTCTGTCCAAAATGGGTTTAGGCACTCACCTGGTCTCTTTGCGCTTTTTGTGCATGAGTAAAACCTGGTAAGGTGTGGTCCCTGTAAAAGTTCACTGACTGGTGTTTGACGGAGGAAAGGTCTTGACTTATTGATCCTTAAAACCTCTTCTCATCGCCGGACTGACTTGGAATTGCTGGATTATGGAGGCGTGCTTTCAGATGTGAATGGGGCTTCATTGTGTATAATGTTGTGCTGGGGAGATATCTGCAGGTTTATCCATGTGGAGGAAATTGCAAAAGGTCGTTAGACTTTGATGCTGCAGATATTGGAGCTGCATGCAAACACCCTGGTGAGGGTTGTGCTGACCTTAACAAAAAGTTACCTGTCTGCCCTGGCTGTGCATTCTTCATAGTAGTCGCTTTATAAAATAGCAAGCCTGATTGAATTCATGACTTGGCAAACCAAGAGGCTGTGTGTATATAATGTACTATACATTTATGATAGATGTATTTGACAAGCACTTTGGGTGTGCAGGTACTCTTGTGTGGTGTTGCATTTAGTAAACATTGTTTTGACTCAGCTCACATATAATTGTTGTAAGTTTAATATGAAAGCAGTCTGAACAGGCTTGGTTTGTTCATTTGACTTGCATTGTATTAGTTTGATATTCAGAAGGGTTGTGAGTTTGAAGAAAGTGCCACAGAGTGGCAGTAAAGTTGTGCAGACATTAATTTGTTTTAACAAAGTCATTGAATAGCTGGTATGAAATGTGCTAATTTGTTTATCAATCAAATTTAAAGTGTTTGTTTTTCAGGTCATGAAACAGGAGCATCTTTTAAACAACAGTAAATCATGAAGTTTGACCAAAACACATGTAAATCAGATTCAGTGAGGTTCGGTGCATATAGCAATGTATGGTTTGCATGATTAAGCACTTGAAAATACCATTGTGTTATGAATTTATATCATGTCATAACACATCATAATCTTTGTGGACATCACACTTTAATATATAGTCAAGAACAAAATCTACTTGAAAACAAAAAAAAACACATCAAACAAAAAATGTATTGTGTTTATACATATATATATATATATATATATATATATATATATATATATATATATATATATATATATATATATACACAAAATATATATATATATATATATAATGGTGTTAGTGTGTGTGTGTGTGTCTGTACACATGTGTGCATGTATTATCACAATGTGCAGCAGTGAATTATCCTTTGTGATAGCACATCACAACAGCATTACTGACCAACGTAAATCGGAATAGCATTTGTACGTGTACATCTTGGCTTCACCAAAAACAACAAGGAAGTAACTGGCATGCTCTTTCCGGAGGAAGAATCAAGACAGCATGGAAATGCAGACGAGTCAACCCATCTGTGCAGAGGCCTTTTTCCTCATCTACTTTACAGCTATCACTTCTTTTGTCTGGATGAGTCCAGCTTGCCTTCTGTAAACAACCCCTCCTGAAAATGGACCAAGAGCACACAGTGTAGACGAATATCAATATTCAAAGTGTTTTTTCAATCGCTTCTAGTGATGCGTACACCAATGCCCCGAACTGTGTAAAAGCAGCATGGCCGGCGACACAGTTGTTGTTACATCTGGAGCAGGCATGTGCAGTCATGTGGAGATACACAGAAAATTAGCCATAACCCATAGCCGTGCCTGCTGGAATGGAAAACAAAAAGCTCATTTTCAATTCTTTCCAATTTTAGCGCAGTGTAAATATAAAACACGTACATTCTTCTGCTTGCCCGGAGAATGGTGTGTTTCAGTATTTGTATAATATAACTGGATGTGAATCCAAGCTTGAAATGATGGCATGGTGAATGATATTCCTTTCAATTGTAAGTCGTGTTTTCATCCTTTTTTTTTTTTCGGTCAGATCAATAGTTTTAGCTTTGCAGGCAAATAAGGATTTTGAAATGAGCTTTTAAACTGCCGTAAAAGGGAAAAAAATCATTCAGAGTTGAGGGAATGTTGTAAGTTTTTAATGATGCTCTTCAGATGAATTAGCATGGAATGAAATACTTCGTCCTGGTGATATTGTGTGGATTTCAGAACAGAAAATGTGAATCTCTACAGAATTAAGCAGTTTTATACCGTATATGGGAAGTGAATGAAACAACTTTTAAATGAAAGGAAATCTCAGGAAAAATGAAAATTCATATAAAAGATATGAAATGATGCATTCTGAAAAAACTTGGAATGTGCATTTGTCTTTTGCTGGCAGGTGATCAACACAGATATGCGTGTGGAACTTACATTGCCCTGGTGGATACTTCTCTCTCAAAGACATCTGCCATCAAAGGAATTCACAGGTTCCAAGTTCTCTGGCCATGGCGTACGTACGGATACATTTACATACTCATATGTACATTCATTGGTTCTGTTTGCATCCATAGAAGGTTGCCAATTTCTGCCAGCTGTCTCCGCATCAATTCCTCTGTGAGTCTTTGGTCTGCTGATGTGTTGTCAGGTGTCCATAGCTGGCATGTGTGATGATTACCGGATGACTATATTAATTATTCTTGCAGTTGTTGAAATATTGTTATCATTTGGAGTACTGTGTGTTGAGGTATCAGGGGAGTTCATCAATTTGATATATTGGACCTTGTGTGAATGGAATTCATAATGAATTTAATATTAGGGCATCAGTTGCTGTTCCAACATTTTTCATCCTAACTTTGTTATGATGGTGTATTTATGCTAATTTCTGTAAAAACATGTCCGTGGAGAATAATAACACATTTGTGTAATTACTTCATTAATGACACAAGTGTGGACACACTCCTTGCGTCCCACAGTGCATGCCATCCCTGGAATTTCATCAATTTTACGATGAAGTATTCCATTCAAAATTTGTGCCGTAACTTTTTCCACACACATTGGAAAGCCATGGAATGTATGTCAGATTCCAGGCCTTCCCTGTTTATTAGACCCTGGAATCTTCCAGCATGTACACATTTGTGGATTGGTATTCTCGTGTTGTGTTTGAAGATGAGTGAATGGAATACCACTGATTGTTTTGCGTCTTGAGGTAGTTGGCATAATCCACAAATCCATAGATTTTACCGAGCGATTGAGGGGAACTGTCATCTTGGCTGGTAAGGTTTAAGATTTTCATTCCAACTCGCCTGTGTAACATAGTCAAATAGAATCATCGTAGTCCTAAATCGTATGTGTCCATGTATTCTCTGTTTCATTATTTTATCTGTCCTCTCAGCATTAAAAAGTTTGCCATTTTGACAGAAGCATAATCCATGGTATGATTCATGCGTATAGCAATTGGACAGTAATAAAAAGAACCCATTGTTGACTGTGGATATTACCTTTGATCAGAATTGCTCTGACAGACAGTCCATTCACAGTACTGTAGATGATTAGTATTCAGGTGGTGTTGCATAGAGGGAGATCTAGGTCATTGATAAATTTTCATCCCAAAAATAACAACTCCATCTGTTGTCAGGTTGATAAATAGCATCCAGGAGAAAATGCATCTATATGGAAACAAAGGCCAGTTTGCTTTGATGACACTGGTATTTTTCTGGTTGAAGGAGAAAAATAATGTAGCATCTGTGAACCAGTTTACTTGTTATAAGTTAATTACAACGGCATGAGAAGTGTTCATTTTCTAGCAGCGCTGAATTGCAAATGTGTAATTGCTAAGCGATTAACATGTCTGCTCAGCAGACTCAAAATACAGACCCAGTTTATTGCTCTGTCATGAGAGAAAAATCTTTAGCACTTTCACTGCCAAAATACGTCCCTGCAAAATTCAAAACATCATCACTACAAATGCTCAATGAAAACTTGAATTATTCTGAAGAGCTGAAGATGTCGTTTTGTACTTGCATACCTGGACAGAGTCACTGGAAAGGGAGGTTATACAGGAAATGAATGCCGGAAAGACAAGGAAAGAAGTATCACAAAAGAGCAAATTATGAGGATCAACTCAGCGGGTTCTCTTGCTGAAACAAAAGAACTTTGTGTGCAAACACTTTTTGTTCACAAAGCAGAACAACTGATTCAGTCATTTCAATGTTTTACCTGCAATGTTTTGTCTCTGTCTCCCCAACCATGAAATTTCCCGGCATTTATCACATTTCCCCGCATATCATCTTTCATGGCATTTCATTGTTCTTACAATGTACAAATTACAACAGAATGCTTTCTTGTTCTGTTCCATGTACATCAAACAAGGTGCGGGCAAGCACACATTGCGCTATTAATGCTGAACAATAGGAACCCAGAAAATAGAAATCTGGGAAGCAAGAGTGTTTTGTCTTCTTGTCTGCTTCCGTAGATTTTTAGGACTCCCCTCTGACCACCGTGTTTTGTTAATGTCTTATACCAGCAGCTCCTCACGGTGATAAGAACAACAGTTGTATTAAGTTGGTAGCGCCAATGAGCTGGCTTATCCTTTAAATGTTTGTGCGTGAGGTCCTGTTTCGACCAGTGGGAACATTCAAAGAGCCCATATGAAACACCTGTGAATGGTGGCTATAATGCTGTGATTGTATGTTCCAGTGTTTGATATTGAGTCACCTTTTTTGAAAGTATTAGAATTTCATACAAATTTTTGGAAGTAAATCCCCACTGGTTCATGGTTTAGGCCCTCCCCAATAAATGTAGGTGTTCCATAACTTTCTCCTTTGTACTTTCCCCATTGTACTGCATTCATAATATCACTGATGTCATGTCTTCTTCTTTTCAGAAACCTTTGACCTTAAGGTTTCTTGTCAGGACAATATCGTCCATGACGGCATTTTCTAGCGTAAAACGGTGCAATATTGCACCACCATGGCCAGTGACAGTGAAAACGGTCACCCTTTTGTCCTTTCTCTTTGTGACAATTGTCCTCGCTTGCTGTTGATGACTCCACCCTGTGCGGGAGCATTGTGACGTGTATACCTGCCTGTAACAGTTCGGCAACCACACCGGCAATTTCTCATTTGTTCCAATTGTCTTCATTTCCTGTCCTGGCTAACAAATCATGTGATTACTCTCGGTCAGTGAGTTATTTGTACACCAGCATTCTGTAGGTACATCTTTGCCTTCACGAGTTTTTGATGTATGAAGAGCAAGGGAGAGACTAATAACATTGAGGTGGATTGGGCCAAATGGCCAAGTGATGTATGTTCCAATATAGCTTATACAGTGACAGATGTTAATGATGCATGGCATGTACATCCCTACAGATGACAATGCTCTGAGGAGTACCAGGATGATGACAAATTCATATACTCCCCAGTGAGATCTACAATGATGTTTTCCCAGCCCCAGAACAAGAAATATTATTTGCCCACTTGGCCCTTTACTAAAAATTATTTCTCAAAGTTGCATTAGACGTACTCTATGTCATACCTAATTTTTTTTGGAGAATTGATGGTGGCAGGTTTTGGCTTTTGACTGAAGTCATGCAGCTATGGCTGTAGATTGCATTTCCATTACCATGTTTTCATTTCACTCCTGGTGTGTCATATATAAATACTGATATAGTCATTTATCATGATACTGGGCCGACAGTGCTCCAGTTTGAGCAAAAGGTCGTAAAATCAACTCCATATGGATTTGCTGTTGAAAGGTTTGTCAGCTTCATTTGAATATTACTGTCCATAGATAGGTACATGTATAATGCTTCAAGGCAAATCTTGCTCCAAATTAGTTGAGCCATGCTGGAGATTCCGGCTCCTAGTGTCCAGAACAGGCTGTGAAGTCCTTGTAACCAGGCAACCACCTCAATTTACACCAAAAATTAACATAGGTTGAACAGGGGCCAATGAGAGGGCAGATTCGCCAGCTCATTTGCATATGGATATGAGCTTAGAATGGTACAGGCTACGCAGAGGAGGAGAAATGCTTGATCGGATGTGAGGAAGTGGGCCGTGTTTCATCAGTCAATCAAAACCCTCCATGGACTTTCAGCAAGACTGGTAAAATAACTTACAAGTTTGATTTCTGCCAGATTTTTATCGAAGTCTAAAGATTTTGGATTACTGGTGCGGGTAGGAGAGCATTATAGCTTGTACAAGAATACAACTCGTTGAGTAAAATCCACCAAGATGCATCTGATGTAGTACTTCAGATCTGGAACATCCTCATATCCTTGGCGAATGTGTGTCATTACTGTGACCTAATGTCCATGTCTGTGCATGGTTTAAATTTGCTTGAAGGTCGGTCGGTGAGTATGATGGATAATTCAGGTTTGCAAGATATTTCGACATAAATTCACCGATCTCCTGTACTTCTCATTTGATGATTAATCCTCTCTTGTGGTGCTTTGAATGTAATATATTCATTGCACCCGCAGGCTAAATTCACTCGCCGTCGCAATTTGTTCAAACAATTTGCAACTTGACCTATATACAGACATGAACATGGACAACAGCAAGATACTCCATGGTTCTGTCTGTGTCTTTCACCACAACATCCCCTGCTTTGTTGAGATCAAGACATAGGTCTGCCCAAACAAATTTTAAACAAAGCTTATACTTTCTCTGTGAATAATATGCTCCTTGTTTAGAATTAGTGTGAGAATGGCTCGACTGTGTTGCAAATCAAAAGCAGACGCTGTTTGAATTTCAGTTCCGATGTTGTGCTGACGTGAAAGATGTGGTGCCAAATTGAGCCTCAATCAAACTGTGTACGGTGATTTACATTATGAGGTACAGCTGTCTGGCTTTTCCTTTTCGCATAGTAGCTACACGCTGCGGTGAATCAGGAAGATTTCAATGTTGCTGTTCTATTGGAGATGAAGTTTGTTGTCAAAAGATTTTGGCTTGATAATTGATTTGATAAATATACCCATCCTGAATTGAGTTACAGTTTTATTATCTTTGATCTTCTGCACCTCAGACTCTCCATCCATTGCTATGTTTGATTCAGAAATATCAACAGCTTGGATAAGTTTCTGTCATGGTGAATGAGACGTATCATCTTGGCTGATATACATGCGGTTGTATTTGTAAATGCAAACTGTTTACTTCAGTACCTCGCACAGTTTATAAACTAGTCAAAATGGTTCACCAAATGGGATTTAGTCTGGATGGCCTTGGGCAAGCTGTAGATGGATCCAAAAAGGCATCAAAGACACGTCAGAGGGATTTGTATTTTGCCGGCTTAGTCCACTGACAATGCATGGTTTCAGATATTTTGTATGTGTAAAAAGTATATTCAGTGTTTTATTGTTGTAAGCATACTGATGCAGCATAGGTACAATGTCATTGAAATCATATTGGTTTACTCTATTACCCAACAGAATGCTCTCCATCATAGAATACAATGTTGTTTGTTAATTTTGGCTCTCTTTTTGAGTTTCAGGGATTCTGCACTAGCTAGGTGGATTCCTATAGGGATTATGCCAACATTCAAGTTCACTGGCTTTTGAATTTGTTTCCCCCATGTGTAGCCATCTCCTGTTGATTCTAACAATAAGACTTGTCTGCATCAATTGACATGTGACCCTGGAGATCAGACCTCCAGGGACAGTTAGTATCATCCTCTGTGTGCATAAGTAGACCCCCTAACCTATTGGATAAAGTTTTGCTTTCTGCAAGTACGATATTGTGCAGCCGGATTAGTTTGGATTCTGGAATCAGGCCAGCGATCTGGCAAGGCTTGATTCAAGTTTGAAAAATGTAATCCTGTCAGAGATAAAGTATTTATCAATGTTGTGATTAGATTTGCATTTGACTCGGTACGACATTTCCACTTTCATGCCTGGATATCTTGAACAATCCGAGACTGTGCATCAATCACTCAGCTGGACTCTTTTACTGATTGGATGACATGGTGTGGCAGAAGAATTACTCATTTTTCGCCGGCTCAGATTTCTAAAGATGTAGTTGATTGTAATGAGGGTATAATTATAATCAATGATTGTAAATCTGTGTGAAACATTTAATAATTTGGCTTACATATTTCAGCCAGAACAAGTTGATTGTTTGATCATGTTTTGCTGGGCAAAATGGCTTTCTAAGTCTACAAGATGCAGCTTAACCATTGACTGGAATGTAAATAACAGCAAACCCTCAAGTCAAGGTGGTTTGGTTAACAACAAACCAACCTCCAAAATATAATCTGTTGGAATTTTCAGCCAATAGCATTTACTGCTATGATACGTCTTGGTCATCAATATGTTTTTGTAATCTCTCTGTGTTTTCCAATGACTTGTTATTGGAGGTAAGATATTACCAACAGATGGACAGTAGTCAACCATGCAAGTAGTGATGGATCCGGGCAGATGGCTTTGCTTTTACTATAGTAACTGTGTACTCCGTCATGTAAACAGCATTGGCTGTCAGCCTGACTCTTATTAATAGTCAGTAGTGTTTTAGCCGTGTCAAAAGGACAAATCAAAGTTTGAGTTGATGGGTCAAAAAGGTGCAGCAATCGTCGTATATCATTGGAGTGATTAAGGTTCCCGGTAATGTAGACTCCTTGTGGTCTGTGTTCTCCTATATCAATGAATCATTTCTGAAATTTTATGTAAGCAGTGAGTTTGTACACCCAACTGTATAAACCTTCATTGTGCTGATAGAAGCTCATGTCAGATATTTCGCATTATGATGAGTGAACAAGTATAGTGTTCCAAGGATTACGTTGCAGATGCATGATGACAAGTTTTGGATACATTGTCTCTGGTTGTACAAACCTAACAACTTTTCAAGCACGACTCGACTGCTCCCAAATTTACACACGAGAAGGTGAGGAAGAGCAACAGACATTAGGTTGACAGCTTACTGGTGTGTGTGCCACCTGCTTCATGCGCCAGTGCATGTCAAAACAGTAGCCAGGCATGGAATAGCTGGTGGAAATGGCAGAAACAAACTTTGCTCCAGGAAGTTTCCTATAAGGCTGCCACTTGAGCACAGGTCCCCTGGAATCCACTCTACCCCCTCTACCTCAGACTGAGCTGTACTAATACCCAGCAAGCCACTGCCCTGTTTGTCTATTGAATATGGGATGATCTTTCATTCAGTGAAACACTCATTAGGAACCTAACCAAACAATCAGTAGGAGGCCCTCTGAAACCTATACTTTGGTTCTGCCTTTCACCAACCAATTCCTCAGGGGGATTCCCAGTTCCAGTAACCCGTAGAGCTCAAGACCATCGCCTGTAACAGTAGAGCATCGCCTGCAACCATAGACCGGCCTAAAAAAGGTTAAACTTTCCATTCCCCCTCTAGCTAAGCTGTCCGACCGGTGAATAATCAACTTGTGTTGCTGTTATATTTCTCCCCTGGAGCTGAGCTGCCAGACTGGACAACAACAACCAGGCTTGCAGTGCCCTGTCTCCCTCCTGGGCTCGGTGAATGTGCAGCAATTTATAACAATAGCTCGCTAATCACGTTTAATGATGTCATAAAAATGAGACACAGCAGTAAAGACCTTTTGTCTGCATTTCAGAAGGATGGAACTGGAACAATTGATTCAACACATTACAGGGGCTTGTATAAATCAATGTTGATTTATGGGTGTGTACATTCATTGTTTTTGTGAAATTTAAAATAGAAAGAATTTTTTGTCTTTTATTTAATATTTACACAATAAACACTGTTATTTACCCAGTGTTCTTATGTAGTTATTGTTCATGAGGGTTGTCTTGATGTTAAATGCGACCAACAGTCTGAACAGTCATGGTTCCCTGTTTCCAATGGACCATTAGCAAGGGATGAAGGGACAGAGTGTGTAAAAACTTTGGAGTGTGTTGGTCATTTAGTCTGGTGTGAGTGATCTGGGATTCCCCATCATTATCATATGGTTTATAACTTCACAACTATATAAACATAAATTTAGATTTTTTCTCTATATCACGTCCTGCATTTTCCATGATTGGGAGCTGACATAATGTGCACATCAGAAACTGCATACAAAGTCCTATCTTCAGTCCATTTTGGAAACACTGTGCAGTTGTCGAGGTGCCAAGGACTTTGTGCATGGTTTGACCCTACACACATGACCTTGGGTCAGCTGCTGTGATCAATGCTCGGATTATTATCAGTGTGACAGATTTCAACCTTGGCCCGTCACTGATGGGATGGGCTGTCTCTTGATAAGCTAGCACAGCAAACAATTTAACTGCTCATAATGAACTTGGCAGATCCATATCTCTGCCTCATGCTGCAGTTGGATTACTTTTAAAAGCAAACATTGTGAGTATATACACAGTGTATTTTCTGTCATTACCCTGTAGTTATGTTACAGATAAATACTCAGTGTAGGCAATACAATGCGCTGTCAGTCATTGAATGTGAGTGCCAAATATTATCAGATATTTTTGTGTTTATGCAAACATTTGGCATTCAACCAACATAAAATATCCCAGTATGTGTATATGCATAACACGTAAAGCTGCTCTTGAAATCTGCTGCATCGTATTGGTTGCATATTACATGAAATGGTAGCCTGAGCTATAAAAGCTATATCTGTATGTTGTCTTCAGGATTGATTGTTGGTTTTGTCAGGATATTTGTGACAGGTAAGATAACAGTTGTTGTTAATAGACAGCCAGATTTCGGAACTCAAGGACAAACTTGCAAGAGTTTGAAAACCTCTTCAGATTTGCGACTTTGAAACTCAAGCGATTGGCAAATAATTTTAATAACATAATGCAGTGTTACTCGATTGAATAGAAAACTGAATGTCCATCAAGAAAGCATAGGAGGGATCACTGGTATATCTTACAGAGAAAGGTCAATGCCATTTGATCTGTGAGCTGCGTCGGTATTTTGATCTCCTAAATGTGAAGAGGGTTGTGTGTACACTGCTCTGGTGCACATGATATGAACAAGCCCCAGCTTGATCACTTTGTGTTCTTCACATGTCCACTTCACATGGAATAAACATGTTGATACTTTTGTGTTTGCAATGACCAAAGATTACAAGAAATCACAAACATAATTCCATATCCCGTTAAGAGTGACCCTGGACTCTGAAACAATAGATTGTTTGCGCTGTGGTATATGTTGACTGTAAACAGTAATAATTACTGCCAGGCCCCTGCTGTCTTACTTGATAGAGTTTATATGTAAATAGTCCAGCATTGTGATATTTTATCATGAAATATTTTAGATAAAGGATATTTTTGTGGCATTTACATAAATGAGTCACCAATTCTTATGGCGTCACAGGAGAGGAAAATATTGAATCATTCAGTGATAAGAAATAAAAATTTTAAAAAACCATTAACTGTAAATTGGCATGACTAGAATGTCTATAGAGTATTGATTTACCATTTTGCAAAATGAGACAGAGCTAGCATTACAGTTATCTGCATATAAAAATAAGACTTGGCGTGTGCCACCCTAAACTTGACAAAGTTTTGACTTTTTAAATTTGGCTTATTGTAGGCATTGGCATCTAGATCTCTGACTGATGTTCATTGCTATGTTGTGAATGTTCTCAGTAATTATAGTAACTCGGCTGCCCAGTGATCACTGTATTAGAGCATTGGACAATAATCTTGGTAACTTTTTTGCGAGAAATTGTGAAGAACTTAAGTCGGGGGAAAAAAAAACCTGTGATGTTTGCTTTGTTTCTGAAGATATTACAACATTTTGATGACCAGTGTTGTAGCTGTAATTGTTGGAGATTGATGTGATGCTTGCTTCAAAATGGATCGCAACCCTTGATACTAGTGATGGTAATTCAAGATACAGACTGGTTATTTTATTGGAATGGATTTGGAATTTTTTATTGGCACTTAGTGTTCAAGGGTGTTCTAGGGTGAAGGACAATTGCAAAATAAAGTCTACAAGAATGAAACTACATCATTCTGAGTGTTTCATATTTCGGGGATAGGTTGTGATTGTATTATGTAAAATTTTATTAAAAATTTTTGAGACTGTAAATCAATAAGCTTGCACTGAAAGATATGAAAAAGTTGGCAGTAGATCTCAGCAGTTTGGTGTATATGACCACAGTGATTTCGAATGCTTTAAATACCAGGAGAGGCTCTGCTGTCCTAAATATTTTGTGTTCCCAGTGTAAGTGTTTCATCAGCAATCTCTGTATATTTTGTTACAAAATTAATATCAATCCTTGTGAAAGATCAGAGATGCTGTACTGGTGTTGCGTGATTTCATCCAAACCATCTAATAAGAGCAACAGTGAGGCCTCTGCAGTGAGATAAGCTCCCTTTGCTCTGTCCTTGAGGATTATGCAAATTGAAAAAATTTACTTGAGGAACCGTAAAGCCAACACTGATAAAAATTAATTGCCTGAAGTGGTTTCGGAAGCAATGGTTGAGCGGGTTCTACCGAACCATGTTGTAATATCCTAAAAGACAGTGTGTCTCTGCAGAATAAAGGAGACTGGATACAACTTGGGAGAGAATTTGCTTATAATTGAAATACTGGATGCAAATATATAGCGTATGTTTCTTCAAAGAAAGTGATTGATGAATCTATTACTTTTTGTCAGACTACAGTTTAAATTTTGCGATGTTTTTTTATAAATTTTTTTGTGTAATCACAGTGTTTATATTTTTCTATTTACATACTCATTTTTCTATTTATATACTCATCTTAATCCCCTCACAACCATTAATGGTACTGAGGCTTTGTCACAGCATGTGATGATTTTAATGGGAAACATTTCAATTATTTTCTTTCTGCTGTAATCTTTGTATCATCTGCAAGTACACTTTTACTGAAATTCACTCAATTTTTGGACCGTTTTGTACATGTATATTAGACTTAGGGATTAAAAAATTCTCATTACTTGCTGGCTGCCAGATTTAATGTAAAAACCTGCAAAATCTTTTGTCCATAAAATGTTGTGAGATATTTTAACAACTGCAAATTGACTGACATTTAGGTAAAGGGCGACGAATTCGGACGCGCACACGCTTTAGAACGTTTCTGCGCAGATTTAACTCCAGCCTGTCGCAAATGGGTTACTTTGTAGCATGTATTTAACATCACCTGTCATTGTTGAAATTGCGCTTTTACCTAATTTTTTGACCCAGTCTCTTAGAAATACATGTGACCTATAACCTTGTCATATTTTGACCCCCTAGGAAGCTGGTTTTATTCATATGAGCGAAAAATTAACATTTCTCTCCCATTTACATGGCGCATATTACCCATTCACCTGGAGATATTGTAAAAAGTAGCATGGTGACACCCTTTTATTAGTCCCCACGGACACCATCCGGGGGACTTATAGGTTTGGTCATGTCCGTGCGTGCGTCCGTGCGTCCGTGCGTGCGTGCGTGCGTGTGTGTGTGCGTGCGTGCGTCCGTTCACACAGATATCTCAGAGATGCAGCAAGCGATTTCATTCAAACTTGGTACAAGGATTACTTCATATGTCATACAGATGCAGGTCGATTTGTTTTGTGATACGATCCAATATGGCCGCCAGGCGGCCATTTTATTACAATTTTTCATGTACAGAACCATAACTCAGACATGTTTCAACCAATTTTATTCAAAGTTGGTACAAGGACATTGACCAATGTCATAGATATGCACGTCAATTTTTTTTGTGATACGATCCAATATGGCCGCCAGGCGGCCATTTTATTACGATTTTTTCATGTACAGAGCCACAACTCAGACATGTTTCAACCAATTTTATTCAAAGTTGGTACAAGGACATTGACCAATGTCATAGATATGCACGTCAATTTGTTTTGTGATACGATCCAATATGGCCGCCAGGCGGCCATTTTATTACGATTTTTTCATGTACAGAGCCACAACTCAGACATGTTTCAACCGATTTTATTCAACGTTGGTACAAGGACATTGACCAATTTCATAGATATGCACGTCAATTTGTTTTGTGATACGATCCAATATGGCCGCTAGGCGGCCATTTTATTACAGTTTTTTCATATACAGAGGCATAACTCAGGCATATCTCAACCGATTTTATTCAAAGTTGGTACAAGGACATTGACCTATGTCATACATATGTACGTCGATTTTTTATGTGATACGATCCAATATGGTCGCTAGGCAGCCATTTTATTACGATGTTTTCATGTACAGAGCCATAACTCAGACATATTTCCACCAGTATCATTCAAAGTTGACATTGACCTATTTCATACATATGCTCATCAATTTGTTTCACGTCATGTAGCAGTAACATGTCATTATTGAAGTTTCGTTAGTAGGCTGATATGTCAAGAAATATGTACTGCATCAAATTCATGAAACTTTATACAGATGTTAACCGATGTTAAGCTCACATTGCTTTAACATTGAAAAAGACATTTATCAGTGTCATTTTAATTAATTTGTAATTGCATAAGTAATGAACTTTCCTAATTTGGGTGATATAGCCAAATTAATACAATGTCAAATGTGATGAAACTTGATACAGATGTTGATCTCATAGTGTTGTAAATACTGCATCAAACTTTATGAAATATGGTACCAGTGATAATCTGTTAAGTGTTAGAATTGTATGCAAAAATGTTTTGCAACATCCTGTTGATTAATTCCTAGTTGACTCATTTATGAACTTTAGGATGGTGGCCTACATTGGTTTTATGTTTTCATCACCATGGAACTCATTCTTGGCCATTGAGCGCCATCTGTATCAAAGTATTTTTATCACAGACCTAACTAATGAAGAGGACTCTATCCTCTCTGAGGACATGTAATCAAAGTACCCATTATTAACAAGTGGGGACTGTGTCATCCACGATGACTTGTTAAAAGTGTAAACTAAATTGTATTATGTCAGGATTTTATTCGCCAAGTTTGGTCAAAATGACACCATTCAAAGCGACAGGAAGAAAGTTCGAAAATTATGTAGTGATGTAATTTCGATATCGTCATTTTGTAATCGATACTTATGTAAAAATTTCTTTACAAACATCATGAAAACTATACATTTGATAGATATGGATCTTAAGTCTTGGTATTTATTAAAATTTACTCATTTGCTAAGCTTTTTATAATTACTTTCTTTAGTTTAAGTGAATTATATCATTTTTATTTATTTCTAACGACGCCATTTTAACGGCCGTTTCCATGGAAACGAGCGTGGTAACCCCCATTTTTTATTTTATTTTTGCACTTGCACAACTTCCAAGAATATTTGTGCAAAGTTTCAAGAAAATGACACCACAACTTAATTTTGACGTAATTCGTAGTACTTCACCTTAAGGGACAAAGTATATGCATGGCCACCCATTTATTCAGTATCTTTCAACATGTCAGACAATATAAATAGTATCTCATATCAAACAAAATTCATGAAAAATGGCCGACTTTGTCCCTTTAATATAACCATCACAGTTCCAGAAGTCAGTACTCATGTAGCATCTTATGTTTGCTTCACTTGCAGGTCGCACATGTAGATTCCTGAAAGAATACTTATATATCCATTAATGCTGGTTGATACGCCAGAAACTGAGTAAGGTAAGATTTTTCGTAATATTTTAAAGTTATTAGGCAAAAAATGAAAAAAAATCCTTGAGTTGATTTTATATAATTAAAAGAAAGAATACAAATAAGACAATCTCAGCCTAAGGCATGTATGTGTAGTTGATATCACACATGAACAACTCATTAGCAGTCTCTTCCTGAGTGTTTTTCACAGTGTTTCATCCAAGGTCGCTGTCTGTTGCAAGGCGGATAGTTACTGTAAATTAACCCAGCAGACGGTCTACATGTTACAAAGTATCCTGCAGTATTTGTGTGTGTGACTCATAGCAGCACACAGGAAGGTTCATTTTATCTGATGAAAAATTGCGTGTTCGATTTGTTTGCATTCACGTTTCAGGAGCAATAGATCTTGTGCTGAAAGGATGCTGAGGTAATGAGGGTTCTGTTTGTGTTGTCAGGCTTTGGATGGAGCAGGCGTCTTAATCATCAGATGTTTCTGACATGAAAGGAGACATTTCTTACGAGTGATGGAAGGTTTTGAAAATCTGTTTTGTAAATGCTCAGGGCATGAGATTATTTCGGAAATGGAGAAAAGATTCATCGCAAATTCAAAATCCATTTGCCCAGTTTTCTCTGTTCTGCTGACTTGCGTCATTTGAGTTTCCTGCGCATGAAATGACATACATTATGTTCAATCAGCTTGAGCCGGTGTTCATCTTTGAAAATCTGTCAATTTGCCTGTAAAAGCTAAAAATGTAAACCTTCCCTCTATCTCTCAAGAGATAACAGTATGAGATGAGAGACTGTGTAAAGTTGAAAGGAATGACAACACATCTGATGAGGGATGATTACGGTGTATGATGATGTCTCTAATGGCGCTGCAATTATCAGTGAAACGCTGACCTCGATTCAGTCTGTGACATTCTCCGAGAGCAAAATCAATTCTCCCAAACAAAATCAGTCTCCAGATGTCTTCTTCCACTGGCTACCATAGCAACAATCAGTCATATGGAACATAATTGCTTGCGATGAAAAAATGATGAAGTGAGTCTCTTCTGTCCGATTTAACACAGAGGAGGTTGAGATTGTCGTGATCTAACTTTAGAAATTTCCAGAATGCAATCATGATAGATTTTGAGTGACAGTGTTAGCAATGGTGCAGGTCCCCTTCCCAGAGTCAAATTCACATAACCCTGTCAAAAATTAGTCAAATTTGATGAAATTACACGTTCACAGATTCAATGAACCAGTATGAGCAATGTCAGCAAAATTGTGTCGGAGCAGTGACTTAACTACATTTGATACTCTGAATAGCCCATAAATTATCTAGCAAAGTGTGTAAGTTGACATTGCTAGTTTTCGAATTCATGCCGTCACGAATTTCAAGGACAGACAAGAAGTCTACAGTTTTTACAATCACCAAAGGAACCTCCATAGGCACCGATATCAGCACAGGATCTGTGCTTATCATCCCCTCCTATGTTTTCTTTGGAATTGTACAAATCCTCAAGAGATGTTGTATCCAATCTACAGTATTACCTCCAGCGTAAAAGTAGGTCATCATCTCAATGATTCAGCTAGAGAGTTGAGTGACTGCCAAATCCATGATGTAAAGTTTTATTGGATTTTGCTTGGCCAGCGCTTGTGGAATTGTAAATTTTTTCCGATAGGGCACAGGCAGCTGTCAATGATTGGTTGGATAATTGCTGTATGCATGTTGGGTGTTGGCTGTATAGATGTCAGCAATGATAAAAGAGCTTTGCACTTGATGTTGAGCTGTTCCATTAATTCAGGGTACGGGCATCTAAGGGCAGGAATTCAACATTGTGATTTATTGGTGTATATGGATAGAAAAAATTGATGAAGCTTGTACAATTTCTAATTTGTCAATGTGTCAACTTAAGATACTTGGTGAAGCTTGAGTTAAACATAAATCTCTAAGCTCTGGGGTACCTAAGGTTACTGTAAGCACAATTAACAATTTCATTTAATGTACATTTTGATACAGATCTATACCGCTGTTGTATATTACCCTGCAAATTAAAACAAATTTATTCGTACATTTTCGGCAAGCTTGGCTCTGGGATATCTTTGTCAACCTGTCCACTGCTATATTAAATTTGACACGTGGAAATTGATATCTAACTGAATGTTGTTGAAGCTGTCCACTGCCGTAATGACTTAAGTGATTTTCCAGAGGTTGCCGTGAATGGCCAACGATATTTTTAACCTGGAATGTCATTCATATATTCTGGTAGACAGGCCACCAAAATTAGCTGTAGCAAATGAATCCCAGCAAATTACATCCTGAAAAAAATATTCGTCAATGCTAGGCTAATCCGACCCTTAATCTTTGCATAATAAAACACTCTGTAACTCCTCTGATAGAATAAACTGTATGAGTCATCCATGGATTGTTGAATTTTAGTCGCTTGAATCGAATATCCGATATGGTATTGCCAGATGGAAAATTCCATTTCATGGCTGTATTACCTGAAAATTTTGGCACAATCTGATGTTAGTTGTCTGATTTTGCATCTGAGTATTAAAATTTTTTATCAGATTCGCACCCATAGGGTATGACAACAACTCCTCCGGGGTAGACATCTGCTGCAGTCAAAAGGTACGGAAATGTTGCTCAAACCATTGCCAGATAGGCGGCAGTCTTAGTGTGGAGATTAACAGTCACACGGCCATAGAAGTGATAACTCTTCATCTGTTTCTGTTCAAATGGAAAATACTTTTAGCTCATAAAAATACTATCATCTGGCAGAACTAGTACACAGGAAATGTCCATTGGGTAATTTCTTTTCATCTGCAGTTGATTGGAAGAAGTAATTACAGAGAATTAATTGAAAATTGTTGAATTTGCAGCTTCATATTACCGACTTTATTGTTTGTTTACAGAGAAACAAACCTTTCACCAATTGAAATTTCTGATAGACCAAAATATAGTTAACATTGTTGAAAATGTAAAGTTATAAATTTTCAAACTCTGTTTCTCATGAAAGAAGGTAAATTTCATCAACTGAAACTGTTATATTCATACATATGTTTCAAGATTCCAATTTCATGTCATGTATAAAATACCGTTTGTCCTATTTGAAGCAGAGTGCGCGCCAGGGACAGATAATTGATCTCTCAAGCTTTTACAGTACTTTTTTGTTGTACTACTTGTGACAGTGGGGCCAATTTTGAAACTTGCGAAGTAAACGAGTTTTAACAGACTTATTTTCTTTGAAATCTAAAATAAAGTTTTCCCGATAGAGTCAATGCAGGGTTGGCAGCCATTTTTAATTTCAAATATTGGTAAAGGTCAGGTTATTTGTTTGTCTAGTACAAAAATTTGCACGGTGACCCCTGATTATTATTCTTGAAGTCGAAAGGGAATGGTTGAAAGTTTTCTTGAGGAAAGTAGGGGCAAAAGTGTAAGTCTTTTAATTTTGATATTGAATACTGGGGAAAAAATGTTTGCTTATCAAGCGACTAAACACTTCAAGAAAATGAGATGAAACATGAGGTGTTCATTTATATGATGGATATTGCGAAAACAGAAACGCTACTCAAACATGTAAAATGTGATCTTCAAAACATCCAACAAACACCAGCACATGTTATGGCCCTCATCTCAGCACCTTTACTCTCGGGAAAAGCTGTGAAGAACTTACGACATAATATATTTAACGAGTCTCGTAAAATGTAACTGAAGTATGAAATATTGATTGCGTGAATAATATTACCGGGTAATAATTTTAGGAACATCTGCAGACAGGTGCAGTGGCACACATGTTTAAATATTCCAGAATTGAAACGTGTCATTCAAAATTGGAATATTTCTAATATTTTCGTTAAGAATCTAGAAATCACAGAATCAAGATAGATATCATTGGTCATTTTCGGTGTGATATCTAAGGAAAGGTATGTCATTTACTCCCACTCGCTGTAACTTCAAATTGAATTTTACATGTTTTATCGCTGTGTGCCATAAATGACCAATTGTGCATTTTGAATATTAATGTGTACTTGAAGTAATTCAGGGATGAATCTAGAAAGTTGGCCAATATTTCTAGATTTGAAAGGTGAGCATAAAATAAATGTTTTATCTTAGAAACCAACAACAAATATCTAGAAACCTGTAGAGGGAGCCACAATTCACTAAAAAGATGGTATCAAGATTGAAGCCACTTCATAAACTATAGCTGTAACAATATAAAAAAATTGGGAAAGAAACTGATTAGATATTGAATTTTCTGTTTAAAAAGCTGTAAGTTCCGTCATCTGGAACTTTGAGATGAATTTAAGGACGAAAATGTCATTAAAAAGGTAAAAGCCATTTGTCAAGTAAATTCCAAGTGGTTGACATTTGTTTAAGTCCAAATGTTGACTTTCAAGAATTAATATCACGTACTTGGCATCGAACATAAATTTGCTGCTCATTTCTTTTAATGCCAGCGCAAAGAGAAATTCCATTTCAATCGCAAACAAGCATATGATCAAACAGAATCACCGGTAATTGGAATTTTACTCAATAACGGATAAGAATCAGACTGTTCGATTTCTAAAAATTGTCCAGGAAACTGGGTTGCAGTAATGAGAAGTTAACGTGCTAGGAAAAATATGATAAACTTTTACCACTTGCCTACTTATGAATTTCAATGATGTCTACATAAGAATTTCAATGATGAAGTTTCGGATTTATTCGGATGTGTAATTTCCAGTGATGGTCAAATTTTCGATGTAAAGGTCAATGTCAGCAGGAGTTATGGGTTTTTCCACAGTTACGCTCATAATTACAAACATTTCCGGAAATGGCTCTCATTTGGAGATTTGTAAGGTGGCCATTGTTCAACACCTGTGTAAAAATAAATGATGTATAAATAGTTGTCCTTCATGCATAAATACTTCCTGGAGAACATTCAACGTTAATTGCATGTGCTGTGAACGAGTAAAGTGGTTTCATAAAGTGGTTTCGTCGTCAGCAGAAATTATCAGTTATTCATTAGAGTTTATCATAATTTCCTGTTTAGTCAGTCTTGTTTTGACGTCACTGGGCATGGAAAAAGTAAATGCTGCTGTTTTTGTCCTGTGTATCATAATATCACCTCACCGTTGAGCTTGGTTAACTCATTTTGTGAGTGATCATAACGATGGTGTATGTTTTTCAAAATAACAGAAATGTATAAGGGGTGTGATCTTAGCTTCATTACAAGAAACATCAGGGTGAACAACATAATAAAAAATTGTTGAAAAGTGAAATTTTTTAATTATTGATATTGATTGTGATACACTTTGTGAAGGAGGATGTGGCTTCCTGTTCATGGTCTGATGGGATACTTGATTGTGCCGTTGGGATTTGACACAGCTTCACTATCATGAACATTTGCAGTGTCGGACAGATCATTACCGCAGTCTGTCCAGACATTGGCGCTTTGAGCAAGGACAGCTATAACCAGGAGCTGCCAAATTCATTTATATCTGATTACAAGAGCTGGTACGTGGGTTTAAAGGGAATGAGCAGGTCTTCCAATTTGCTGCATGCTCAGCGACGATTTATGGAGTGTGGTGTTGTCATGTCGACCAGACGTAGGAACGTTAACGTTCTGTCCACAGAAGACGGTGGATGTGCTCATGCTGGGTGCTAATGAGGTGATGAAGTAAGTTCTGATAATGTTTCTATAGGTTACTTCACACTGTTCTTCTTTGAACAGCTATCTCCTCTTTCAATACAATCTGTAGAAAAAGAGCCTCGTTTTCTCAAATTGGAATTTGGTTCATGTTCAGCTCATTTCTCAGCCCATTGGCATTTGAAGGTGACAGACTATAGCATATCGGCAGTTGAGTCACGTAGGCAAGATCTTGTGTTTGAATGTGATTTTCCAGACACTGAGTCAGCATGGAGCCGCCGAGTCTGAAGATGGAAGGGAACAGATGAGGATGGACAACGGAATGGGGAGGGGGTGATGGGGGATGTCAAAATCCAGGAAGTGGAAGTAGGAAAAGAGGTGGTGAACAGGATGTCATGTGGAAAATCACAGGAATGATTGGGAGACACATAGCACTTGGAAAGGAAGCTTGTGAAAGGGGGACTTAGTGTTTTACGAAATGCGTGTTGGTGGAAGGGGAAAAAGTTAAAGTGAATTTAAACCCCCCCTGGAAAAACAAATTTGTGGGAGTATGATGGTTTGAGATGTATTCTGTAATGATGACTTGGATTAGGAGAAATGCTAAAAGAAGATGTGAAGGAGAGCGATGTGCAAAAGTACAGTTCTTTTTTCCATCCTGCATCTTATTCTTTGTGCTTCAGCCTTCATTTGCACATGAAGTGATTATGTGTGTGTGTGTGTGTGTGTGTGTGTGTGTGTGTGTGTGTGTGTGTGCGTGCGTGCGCGCGCAGACTGGCATATGTGTAGATGTTGTTGAGAGAACATGCTAAAGCCCTTTTTGATAGGCTTTTATTCCAATATTTCACAAACTTGTCACTGTGGCTTGCCCCAGCCTTGCTTGTCAGTTGCCCAAGGCTGCCCATCTGGAAAACCAATGTCAGAACCACAATCACGGAATTATAATCATGCTGAAAGAAACCAAAGAGGCCTTGTTCTAAATGAGTGCGAAACATATGGGTTGCAGTTCCATTCTCTATCTGTTCAAATATAGCTTTATTCTGTTTGGGTGGGATTTTGAGCCTTGCAAGGTTACATGTCGACACTTAACCACATGGAAAGTGTTTACGATTCCCGCAGTCGAATATTTACAGAAAAGAGGATTATAAGACACTTTAGAATCCCTGAAACAAAACTTTGCTCCTGTCAGTATCATCGGACAGTCACCCTTTAGTGTCTCTATACATCTGTGTATGTGTCTCAGCATGAAGACTTTCTTGTTGTTGCTTCTATATTTATTTGTCACTGTTCTTTGTACCACAATCCAAGATTTAGTATTATTACTCAGGGCGTATGTACAGATTAAACCATTTTACATGAAATATTTGCCACGTTCCTGAAGCAGAGGTTGTTTCATCATTAATAATTAATGGCCTAAGTATTTTGCGGTTGATAAATTATATTGCATCTTGGCCCAGTTAAATCGAGAGGGACTGTAGCACATACCAACCCCATGCAAAGTTTATTTTCTTCGCAAATTGGATGATCAAGTGGTGTTGTTCTTGATGGTTTGAAAATTAAGTCGTGTCATTTCGTTCGAGTACCCTCAGGGACACATACCAAGCACCAAGGGCTCAGGATTTGAGTTGGATATTGAGCATTGATCTCTTGGCATTCTTGAGGGATTGGTTTGCTGATGAGAATCACATATGCTAAAATGTTTTGTAACCAGAGAATAGGAAAGAGTTGCCATTCTATTTTGAGTTCTGAAGCTTGTGTTGCTGTTGCGGCTCTTTTTAAGAGTCGTACGTATGGACAGTGACATTCAAAGAGGAGTGTCAGTGCCAGTCAAAGGTCACTAGAAAGGTCACAATAGAGGCGGTGTCCATGGCTTGAAATCCCGACCCATCCCTAAAATTTTTATGGAACATTTTCTGTCTGCGAATCATGATTTTGTTTGGAAGGAGGACATCAGATCATCATCATTGCTTTCAGTGGATGAAAAGCGGTATTAAGAACCAGCCTTGAATATGACCGATTGCAGATTTTCCCCCACCATGCAGAATATCAGTTCTCATCCTTAGGTCATAGGTCACTCTACTTAAAAAAACAACTTCCTGTCATGTATTACAATAGGCCTAACCCTGAAAAAAGTGTAACCTAAAAACTTCATACAGAGTATGATTGTGCTGTGCTATCCTTGCAGTGCACAAGGTGAAACTAAAAGGCTCGTAAATTTTTTGCTAGCAGTGGTTTCTTTTCATCTTTTGGGATTGAATTGACACTAATGGCTTCAGTTGTACGTGCGATTTCATTCATACCTTTTATGGTGATGGTCTGTTTGTGATTATCCCAGTACAAGCATTTGCACTTAGGTTAGTGTTTGCAAGGGCTAGAGTGTGGTACGCTTTTTAGGGTGTAATTTTGGTAATAGGTGAAGTTCTTCCTTCCTATTGGTTTGGCTGACTGAAAATGACGTTTAAATTGGTCTCACTTCACTAGTCGCCTTAACAGATCTGTGACATTTCAAATCATTGATGCCAAGAACTGCCACCGACCAGTGTGATTTACTAAAAGTTTCTTGTTTCAGAACGGACAGATGTTCTAAATTTCCTTTGGAAGTCCAACTTCAAATCGATGATGCATAATGCATCTATCGGTGATAACGTCCAGGATGTATATCAAGATCATCTCTCAGTTTGTCCTGCCTCTCTACAAACGTATCCACTCTTATTACGTATGCATTAGAAACTGGATCAGTAAAATTGTCAAAGAAGACACGCAGGAAATTATGAAATAATACTCATAAAAAAGAGATATTGGAAATTGGAAATAGCATATGCATTAAAAGCCAACGGCTACATTGAGGCAGGAGGTAATTTTGTTGAAATATTGATACATATCAAGCCTGTTTGCATCAAGTTTCAGAGTGGATGATTTCTTAGGTGGAGTGATTGATGATCAAATGTGTCGATGTACCTTGCGATGTATGCAAGTTGCTGTCGATAACATATGGATAACACCTTATCGGACAGTGTCTTCTTTTAAAATCTTTCAGTGGCACACAGCAGTGGAATACCATATGATAGATTACTGTTTGTTTGTCTACTCTACATATATCTCATGGGAGTTTGTTAGACGTGTAGCTGGGAGACTGTATGTACTCTTTCACACAAGTTAGTTGGTGTGTGTTTGTAAGAGTGTGTTTATTGTGTTATTTTGACCCATCTCTGGACAGGATGCTTTCTTCAAGTACTTTGTCAGTTGGAACTTGTTTGTGAAATTTGTCTGTCCATACCTGCACACATTGCTGAGTTGCACAGTGATTGGGCGATATGCACCTGTCATCAGCTATCTTCATATGTCCGTAGGAAGTGCACATGAAAAAGATACGGCCATCTCTTCAGATGTGTCTTGGGTTTTTGCCAACAGTGAAATGGCATGTCATAGAAGTGATGTTTAACGCACTGGGCTGAAAAGAGCAGTTTATGTTGTTGCTGTGTTTTGTTTGAAGAAAGGTGACGTCTTGCCACAAGACCTGTGGTAATTTCGCAAATATTTTAATGGAAAGCAGAGATGGATAACACAAAAAGTGAGCATTGAATAAGAATTTTGAAACGAAAACTTTTGTGTGACATATTTTCTTTCCTTAATGGTCAAGACTAAGCTGGCCATGCAAAAGTATTTGTAACCCCAAAAGACCATATCTATGACATTGTGTCAGTGTGGTTTAAATTTAAAATCCAATAAATTTACTGCTTGCCTCGTAATTTGGATGACCCAATTCTGTGTCCTTGTACTGCTAGGTTACAATGTCATTTTATAACTTTCACTGCATTTTATGAAAAGACTGATTAGTTTATGATCATCATAAAAAATTTTTAACTTACGTGAGTTTCAAATAATTACGTGAGTTTCAAATAATTCTTCCATGCATATATATGTTTTTATGAAAACAAATTATCTTAGATTCATCGTATTTTACCATTTTTTGTACTCTTTTCACCAGCGCCAATACAGTTTTGTCACTGTTTGCAAGACAAAACCATCACTATTAGTCGTAATTTCTTGTTTTTGTCAAATTATGTCTTATATCACCATCATCACAACCATAATCATTATCATCATATTGATTGTCATCATCATCATCATCATCATAATCATCATGATCATAATTGTCATTGTCATCATCACTTTCATCATCATCACCATATCTTATCATTATTATCACTTTGCATAGTCATCAACATCATTTATCATCACAGTTTAACCGGTTCCACTTTCACGATTTTGCAAAAAAGAGAAATGGTTGCCCTTAAACATTCACTTGAAGAGATCAACCCTGGTACAATTTTACCTGTACTTAATTTTACAGCAGTTTCATACACAGCATATTGCTGGACCTAAAAATGAGGGACCGTGTGCTGTTGTTAGATACGGAATGCTAGGATATAAAATGTTATCATTGAAAACACAATGATCATATGTTTACTTGTGTATAACTTGATTCATTTTATTTACTGCGGGAATGAAGACTTCACGCAATTGCATCATGAGAACATGCCATATGTCTACATCTGGATACTTATTTATCCTGGAAGTCTTGAGGACTAGAAATACGTGATACGTGTCACATGCATGTTTGTAAATGGCGCTGCTTGTTAGCAAGAGTTCAGTACTGACAGCGTTTTATTGGACGTCAATCTCAAAAGAAACTCTTTTAGTTTGAACGTCCATCTTTGCTCCGGTCTTGGCAAGACACCAGTGCCGGTATCTGATGGAAATTCCTGTGGCAGGATGCTGGGTCATGACCCCCTGATGTATATGACAAACGAGCTTCTGTATTGCTAGGTACTTTTAATCCATCATGAACTTTCTGTGACCCTAGCAAATTTAAAGCAAGACCGCTACAAAGACAGTGCTTTTAAGTGTAAACTTTGCATCTGTAGGGGTTGTTGGTGTTCTGGCATGTTGTCATAGCAACTGTGTGTGTGTTTTCTTTCCTCCAGTTTTGATAATAACTTTGAAGCACCCCTGTGGTGCTATGTTAGTTTTGCATTTGATTTCTTGCTTTGTGCCTGTGGACAGTCAACCTGTAGCGTGCAGTCACCCAATCCACTCTCTGTATCTTGGTGTTTTTCAGTCAATTCCGATCTAACAGGTTACCCTGCCCATGGCCAGGTCAGCAGAAGAATAATAAACTTCTCCCCAGGAGGGACGCAGACCTTTCAATACCTCGTTGCACCGACTTGACCTCACCTTAGTATTCAGAGTAGAGAGACCCCTAGTGTTGCTTCTGAGAAATAAAAAAACCCTCATATCATGTTGTGTCATTGGTTTATCATTTATTCTGCAATAATACAAACACTGAAACAGATTTCCTTCTGAGCAACTCAGGTATTTGATGCCACAACAATGACGCTCAACAATCACGAATTGTGTTGTATCCCACCATGAGTGCCCACTGACGTCGTGCACATTGGAACAATGATATGGAACCGAAACCTACGGAATTATATTTTGTAGTGCAATGAAAATCCCAATAGTTAACAATGCAAAATGTGTTCCAGCCTCTTTCATAATGAAACTTGAACATTATGGTGTTGGCACTTGTTGACACCCACCACCTACCACCTCCCACCTACTAGCTGATACATGACAAAGGCTACATACACGTATGTTGTTCCTAAATGCTGCCAGTATGTATATCAACGGTATTGCAGCTGTGAGTTACAAGACAATGTACAGAGTTGTTTCTTTATCAGTACATTTTGTAAAACTTTTTAATTTATAATAATAGTTTAATAATTTTTGACGAGGCCTTGAAAATTCACCGTGAAATTTCAAGGTTCATTTTTGCTGTACAAATTTTACCGAAGTTGTACCTATGTGTTACAGTGATGTTTAAATATGAAGATAGTTTTCTTTACTCAGCATGATACTACTGCTCTGGCTGAAATAGATATTAAGTTGATAATAAAGAGCAAAAGGTATTATACATTTACATGTAGATGAGCATCACTTTTATTTGGCACATAGAAACAAAAGCAAAGTTGAACCCAGGGTAAATTATTAATACCCCTTGCTCTTAGTGGGTCTTAGCTGTGACTTTTCATTGTTTTTTTCATGATTTCTTCCTCGCTGTAAAATGTGGTTTCTTGTTCTACTTCCTAAATCATGTTGCAATTGTGGGTATTTATTGTTGAATGTCATTGTTGACAAGTGAATTCTAGTCTAAACTAGAAGTCATTTGTTGAAAATCATAACATTGCATATGTGGTACACAGTGTGATCTGATGGCACGGCTGACATATATGCTATTGAGAAGAATGAGAAAACATGGTCATTTCCTAGATCAATAAGAATAATGAAAATGTTACCAAAAGTGCAGCCATTGTCCCTTACAAAACCGTCATGCCAGTATACGATAGAACTGCTCATAATGACTGTTTAAGGAGTAATATCTTTATGGTGTTACACTGTTTATATCCCGTACTGGCAATTTTGATTATGAGAGATATTGAGCTGTTGGCCCCTAGATGGATGATAAGACAGCCAGGGGTCATAGCATCGTTACTTTTTCAGCCTAGGTGAAGGAAGAATACCATTTGTGTTAATTGGTACAAACACCACCTACATTGTACTGCGTAAGATGGAGTTCTCGGTACTTGTGACTTCATAACTCTCAGAACTTCAAGGAACACGTAATCAAACACTGGATTTCTGTCTGTCAGGTCACGATGCCCTCGAAACTCGTGCTGTGAGGTGATCCAGTGTAGATTTCACTATTTGTTGAAACACCACATTCCCCTCTCAAAAGTCTTTCAGTATCAAGCCTGCGTCAATGTTGTCAGCTGTGTTTGTCTTTGCCTGTTGCGTAAAAAGAAGAGCCAGCCAGCTTGCTGAAATTTTGTCATATTTGAAAATTTCAGTAATTGAAAGGATTTACTTTTGGAACGGAGGTAATCTCAGGTTTTGTACCGAGTATGCAAATTTAACTTTCCCCTGTAAGGTGTGAAACTTTACTCATATTTTCTTTTTATCACAGGAAGCATGCACTATTGTTAAAATGTGTTTTATTCCAGCCTGTTGTGACCTGAAACTATTATTTCATTTCAGGTTTTAAATCCGTGCAGTTTGCATATATTCGACAAAGAGAGTGCTGCCTCCACACAGCAGTCAGAAGAGTCTCTCTGATTAAATTTATGGTGTGAAGATCTTTTGAAGATTTTATCATTTTCCTCAACATTTATGTAGTTACTCACAGAATACTTTAGATAAGGTGAGTAGTCCCGATGCAGATTTTTCATCTTTTGATTCAAAAGTGAGAAAAATAGAGTGAAAGAGTTTGGAAGATAATGAGGGATGAGTGGAAAAGGTTGGCAAAGAAGGGATGAATTTGATTTGAGGAGACAGGAATGGTATAAGTCACTGGATGAAGTGATGTGTTGTGACAGCTGCATTTGATTTGGAGAAGTCAAACATTTTCTCTAAGGGTCTGTGTGTACCATGTTGAGTGAAATTTCCTCAGAAATTGCCTTGAAATCATTGTTTGTTGTACAGATACATGCCGGCACCAGACATCCAAGGTCTGAGCAGTTGTCTGAATGCTTTCATTCAAAAAAAAAATGACCAGGCTGGCAGACTAATCAGAAGCCGTGGTAATTTTGGAGAGATTTGTGTTTGATGACAGCAGTTTGGGGTGATTTTTGTGGGGAAATTTTCATAACACGTACATGTAAGATACCTGTGTTTCTGGATGAGTGGAGATGTTATAATGGTTTGCAAAAAAAAACCTTGTGAAATGTGTGTTTCAAAGTTGATATGAATTCCTTTGTTTGTTTGTCGAAGGAGAGAGAGAGAGAGAGAGAGAGAGAGAGAGAGAGAGAGAGGGAGGATTTACAGGAGACTTATGCAAGTTTTGACTTCGATTGCTTGGAGGACTCAGAGAATGTTGCACATTCGGGCCAATAATGGATGGCATGACGAAAACAAGTCGCGCATTCGACACGACACCAGGATAACGGTATACAGAAGTACAGGATTTCAGTAAATTCAGCTGTCTGACTGAAGCAAGACACCTGGTTGCTGATAATATCTCTGCGGTTTTTGGTCAGGGGAGCGTGCTTTGAACATACTGCAGTCACCTTTGGAGGGGGGGGGATGGTGGGGGGCTTTGTCCCTGAGTGGCATATTTATTTCAGGTGCGTCTTTTGGTAGTGCTTGAAAAGTGAGAAATTGGACAGTGAAATGATCTGTGTCCTTCAGGTTGGCAACACTTAACTTGGATCAAAGCAGGCCTGCCAGTGAGGGAAAGTGTCTCAGTTCCATCAGCAAAGGACAAATTGTGTATACATCCTTTTTCCCATCGACCACTCTTAACATTTCTGATCTCCCGCAATGCACCAAGAGCTCAGTGAAGTCATTAATGAATGGATTTTAGTGCAGTTTTAATATTTTCTCACCTCCTTTAAAGTGTCTTGAGTCCAATTATATATTTAGCCTCAATTCTTAACATTCTGCTGCATGATAAAAATAATGGTGCTGCGTTTAAAAAATACTTTTGCCGCAGTGTGACTCGTAAGATTGTTTGGTTTCATTTACAAAGTAGAGAAACAGGAATGCTTTAAAAAGAAGGAACTGTTGAAACAACAAATACATATTACATGAACAACTGAAGGTGAAATGGTTGGCGAAGATCAAGTTTTCTTTGGTCTGACAGAGTCTTCAATACGTGCTGTGACTTGTATAGCAGTGTATTTGGTAGGGGTCGCTGAGGCAGAATGAAGCAAATTTGTGCTTCCAAGCTGCTTCCTTTATTCAACTCTGTTAGTTTAATTCCTGCTTCAGGCAAGGCTGTTGTTGACAATCAGTGCCACCATTGAAAGAGCAATACCAGTCAATTGATAGTATTAAGTTTGAAGTTCTAGCTTTTGGCAAATCCACCGGCTCTTGCTCAGCTATGAGATACATTACATTATCAAGGGTCGTACACAGTTTAACCGTACGTGCGATTGCCCCTTCAAGTGTTGACCTTCGGTGAAATCCGCATTAATTTTATGATTTTGAATTATATGTTGACCTTGGTTTGTGCACAAAAAGGGGTTATGTGCTGATGCTGTATGTACTGTTTGAAAAAGTGACAACATCAGAAAATGTCTGTCCTTGAATGTGCCTGTGAACCCCTAGGTGAAGTACAATTTACAGAAACCCTTATGTGAGGAAACAAACCAACGGGAAATAAACCAAAAAATACTTATTCTGTTGCGAAAAGATTGTGTAGCCTGTTGCTGTCACATCTATCCCAGTGTTTCTAGAATTTTGACAACAGGTCATGGACCCAATGCCATCCAATATTTGTTATACAAACAGAGGGAATTGTTTTTCTCAAATTTCTGATCTGAATCGCCTGTTCTGTCTGCGTGACAGGTAGGTTACCTTGCATGTGTGTTTAATTCAGAAGTGTTGAGTTGAATGAAGGTCGTTCCTCTTTACTTATGTAACACGATCACTTCAAAACACCCAGCAACTGTTAGCTCTTCCTGCCATTCACCAGAAATATAAGAAATCTCCAGGAAAATAGTGTCAAATGAGAGTATAGGAATATCATGATGTGTTTAGTATAACGTGTGAGGATTTGCACGTTTTGACCACTTCAATCAACGTTGCATGATGCAATAGGTCTCTCAGGTTAATGTATTTTACTGACCCTTTGACCCATTTTCCTGCCCGCCTGTGGTTTGACTGCGTCATGGTAATTCAAATTTAAAGGAACTTCAGTTTTTTTATTCAACGTCATCAAAAAAGCCTGCGCAGCAGTATCACTGTGTAAAATTGTACTTCCCTATCATGAACTTGATTTGAAATATAGGAGAAAGCATGTCAACTTTTTAATTGTGTTTTTCTCTAAAAATATATACATCTGAGGCTGAGGTTTTGAAATTCATAAACCTTTATGTTTCAGGGCATTAGTAATTAATTCACCATACATATATTCAGTTTTGTGAATCATGGAAATTGCTTCACACTGGCACGGGTTGGCAGGTAGGCAGACACCAGTGTGATTGAGTGTATTAGAGATACTTGAAAATAGTAATTTCATTGCTGTACTGAATTGAAAACATAGCACTTATGCACTGATGTGCCAATATTGTCTGTAAGATGCCAAAGATTTGTTAGAAAGTGCCGGCATGAGCTAAGGCACAAGTTTTTGCTATCCTTATAAGGCCAACTAACTACCTTGCAAATCATGGCCTCAGGATGCCAAGGGAAACTTTAAATTAGACTTTCTGTAATATCAGAAGAGAAAGACAAAGTTAGTCAATAACGTTTGATTTTCTTCTTGAGTGAGCAGTGAAGGCTGTTGTGGGTTTTTTAAGACCATCGCAGAGGAATATTACTTCCGGCTAATTTAGGGTGGCCTGGTTTCGGTAATGGCACTGGTTGTGGAAAAGAGCATGAAGATATTGATGGAAGCTTCTGGGATACAGTTACAGAAAAAAAGTTTAGTTTTGTGCTGTATGCACTTGTCTATCTGTGAATTCATATTTATGTTGTTTGATAAGTATATAAATGTTTGCATATTATGTTTATATCTTAAATTATATGAAATGGCAGGAATGAAAGAAGGCTATATGTAGCTTTGCAATTCAGGGCAAACTTGCCTTGGGAAAGTTCACTACATAAAAGTCCACTGCATATTGAGATGCGGCCCTTTCATTCATGGCCTTTCGTGATGGCACAGACTATGTATCCACGTGGCTTTAAAACCAAAGATATGAAAAATTGTCCACATTCTACGATAAATATTTTTACCAATTTTGATTGTTTGATTTCAAATTGATCCCAATGTATTCTAAACTTTCATACATGTAAAAGAATGAAATTATTGCACGCCCAGCCAATGCCAGGCAGACTCCACACTGCCATGTCATCAAAACACGAAGATTGATCAAGGATTTGAAATATGATTCTTATCAGGAAATTGGTATTTGATGAACCAACACTGGTGCCTGCATAATTGAACGGCTGGCGAAACTTGCATGTAGAGGGGCATGACCAACATGTTTGTCTGAGCTAAAAATTTTGGCAGGTACACTGATCGTAACAGGGTGTTCCAAGCCGGTTTATGTACCTTATCCATGCTCAAGTCTTGCTTGATGTACAACTTCCTGTGTCATGGGGTGCATGCGAATGCTTGGATAGGTGGCGAAGAATTTGCTGCGACATTGTAGGTATTTTTCTGTGGTTCCTGTCCCGTGACTTAAAGTTTGTTTCAGGCTGTGTGTATTCACATCAAATGATGCAGAACTCATGGACACTGATCAATATAGTGAGTCGGTGACCTGTTGCAATGTGGCTTTGTAACACCCAGAGTGCTTGTTTTGGCTGGTGCAACGACTTGCTTTTCCAAGATTGGATTTTTGGCGTTTGTCAAGAGGCACAAAAATAGCCTGGTGAATGTGTGTATTCAAAGCTTGAGAGGTTGCGCCATTCAAGCATATTTTGTCAGTTATTTGAATCCTTTTGAATAAGTAAAGGTCTCGATCACAAAATTATGCCAGTTTCTCTACGTCTGCAAAGGAGATCTTTTCAGAAGCAAAGTGATCGTTTTTGCAAATGGTGTCACTGCTGTGGAAGATGCGTTGTGTTGTGTTTCTTTTTTCGATAATTGAAATTTGCTTCAGTCATGTTACATCATGCTCCTTCAATTAGCGAATGCAAATGGTAAAATTTGATTTAACCTGTTTGGACAAATACTGTGGTTTTTCACCTGCAGTCAATCAGTTGCAAATGCCAGGGCACACTGTTATCTTTCAGACACTTCAAATCGATTTGAGGGCTGGATGGACGCTTGTTCTGTAAACAACAGATAGAACAGCCCCTCCAGTCAATGCAGAGCACCCTATTTGCATTCCCTGAGATCAAATATTGAGTCATGGTGTTTTCTGTGACACTTAGCATGAACTTTTTCCTGCTGTGTTTGTTCACTGCACTACGACAGGTTGTGTTTTATAAACTTTCAGAAATTATATCAGGTTTGGTGAGTGATAGCCAAGATCATTTACTTTCTGAATCCATATTGCTTATTTGGCCCTATTTGCTTTTCTGCATTGAAAAATTAGGTTTCTGATTTTTCTCTGTCTACCTGTCCAGCCAGAGTATACTCCAAGATTTTCTTGTCGTGTCAGTCAAACATTTTGTGTTTTTATAGTCAAATACTGTCAGTCAACACCATATTGAGTCCACTGTTTGATACTTTGGTGACAATGTGCTTCAGCTGTAAATGTGTTAAACAAACGGCAAGTGGAAAGCCCGTGGTGATGCAGGTGATGGCACCTTCCATGGCTTCATTGATTAATTCACAGGGAGTCAACCATTCGAAAATTTTGAGAGGATGAGAAAAGGAGAAAAAATCCTGCAGAGAAATATTTCATTCCGGTCTTGCTGCTCCGGGGAAGATAAAATTTCATGAGACAGTTGGCCCGAAAACGCGTAGAAGTCTCGAAAGCAGAATATGTGCAATGCAAAACCTGAAAAAAATATTCAATTTTGGAACATGAAAACCAAACTTTGCATGTCGGCATTCTAACCACCCCTCCCAAGATCAAATGGTCAATCCCTTCAAACAACAGGTTGCACACACGCAAACTTCTGTTTGCTCATAAGATTTGATGGTGGTCAGAGTGACATTCAAAATTTCACCATTTCTAGGGACCTCAGACACATTGCAGAAATATGGGTATTCTGTTATGGGTATGTCTGCACTTTGTAAAAGCAAGATAGAATACTTCAACCGCAACAGTGAAAGGTCAGGGAAACTTGATCTATAAGGAGTCTTTCACCCTGGGGGGAGATGGCTTCAGCAACTCATTCAGCTGGTCCGTGGATTTGGTTCCCAATCTCAAAGTTCCATTAATAGCTGGAGATTTGTAAGCGAAGGCTCAATACCCCTAGACTTTTACTCCAGGGTTGTGGAAAATGCTTAGGGCAAGCTATTACAGCTCTACTTCTGTGAGAACGAGAGGATAACAGATATAATGTCATGAGGAACTCATGGAGCGAACCTAACTGAGCATGCTCCATTTTCATAGTCACCTATGGGGCCTTTTTCTTGTGTTTACAAGCAAAGAAACTTGTGAACGTACCTATTATTACTGAGGACCATTATGTTATACCTGGTTGAACTCGTTAATCCCCTTTTGCACCAAGTTTAAATATAGGGGTTTGTCCTTGACCTTGACATGACACACATGAACTCTGATGCACAGTCCAGCGGACAGTGAGCCAGCCACCACAGCGACACGTTTGCCAATCGTTTTAAAGGTATATGCAGCTACACTCGGTGTCCAACCATGTATTCAATTTCAAAATCACCAATAATGCATATATTAAATACTTTGACGCACTTTTATTGTTTTTGCCATAATAAATCAATGCAGTGGCCACATTTACTGTTTCTTTAATGCCTGTTGTCCTTCTCTGGCACACCATAAATCTGTTTTTGGAAGACAACAGAAACGACCAAGTGCCCATAAAAAGGCCTACCTGTCTATTGGCTGAGATATGTTTACAATTGGTGTTGTTGGCAATGATTTATGGAGGCTCCACTATTATTGTCTGTACTGAAAACTTACAACCCCTAGGGTAGAGCTATCTTATTGATTCACTAGGTTTACATCAATTGAAGAGATTGAGGTACACAAAGAAATAAATATGTCATTATCACTTGCCAGCAGACCGAAAGCCTTGCTATCCTTCAGTGAATTGCAGTTTCCCACCCTAGGCCCTGTTTTACCTCCAATGGGTCACTGGTTTGACTGCATATATTTCAAAAGTCTGGTTCAGCCCAAGTGGGTAAAAAATAGAGGGGAACGCATCAGCATCTTCCTGTGGCGTTTATCATGACACAAAACCATCTGATGCTGGTTGCTGTCTCTCACATGTCGTGCGTGATGTTGATTGGTGTCCAGTGGGACATGGATGAAGACACATATTTTGTTTCATAGAGATCAAAAGGGATACAGCAGATAATACTCTGAAATCAATGTACCACTGTGTTGTTTCAGTTTTTGTTTTAGTTCTTTTCTCTGTGTTGAATGTCATCATTATTCATCATAAAAACCCTGACAATCTGGCTTGCTGCCAGGTCTGTTACGCTTATCAACAGAAACCATGTATATTTTTCAATTTTTGTGATTGAAGTTTACATTTTTCTTGATTATTTTGATGCCACAAAGCATGATGTGAATGGAAAGATTATGGATCAAATCGAGATCTCTGCCAAACATTTCGAGGCAACAGACAACGCCAATGTTCCGTTGCTATGATTTCTTCCTCTGGGTGTGGTCATGCTTCGGTGAGCCAGCAAGTGGTTTTTAGTTCCACAACAATAACAAAAAACAGTTACCTGGTTTTTACAACGCTTCTGAGAAAGAAGGAAAGATTTCCACAACAAAGAACAATTTGATGGTTTTCATGTAGATAGTGATCACTGGCTCTTGTACAAACACAAAAAACAAGTGTAAATTGTTCTCATAGAAACATGTGTGCCTTTAAAACTTGAGCCGTCGCAACTAGTTTTCCAAGTGTCAAAAGATTGCATGGGTGACCAAATCAGTGAAGGATTAGAGGATTTGAGTGCCATGGAACCACTATCAGGGAAAATCAGGCAGTTCTGCAGACTAAATGAAGTTTGGTTGGCGTACACTCATCTTCATTACACAGTACCGTTAGCATTCATGAGTCTGGTGAACTAGTGGATATACGGTATCCATAGCAAATGCTTCACTGGTCAAGGCTGAAACATTTTGTGGCCCTTGACCGGGGACTGTAGGGTTTTCTGCTTTTAAATGTTATTTCCAGATAATCTGTTTCATTTCAATCACTTTCACAAGGTTGACAGGTATCTGAATATAGCAAGAAAATGGTCTGCAGGTCTATTCTGTGGTACTTGTCTGAAACCAGGTAGTTGCGCTTCTTTGAGCGAGTATAAAAATTCAATTCTTGAATTACCTGTAGCTAAGCTGTAGCATAGCAGCACTATAGCTGTATGACTTACACCACATTAGGAACTCAGTATATTGGATCAATTATGCCGAGGAAGAAGCAAAGAAGTGGAACGAATCAAAATTTCTACATGCATGTAAGTGCATCCATTTCAAGGACTTTTGTGGACTTGTATGGTTGCCATTATGGAGTAGTTATAAATACAAACGAAGCCATACAGAAACCATTTGGATGATTACAGTAGATCATGAGCCAAGTGTGAAGGAAGTTGGCCCAGTGTATTTCTTAGCATTTCTCAGTCATGCCATATCACAGCGGAAACAGTGTGTATTGTACTAAAGATAGAACATAAGTATAAACTATCCGGTCATTCACAATGCCCTGGAGCACAGGATTTTAACCCTTTGAATGCTGTAATTTTTCCCACCAAAATTTTAGTGCAACATTTTACCAATTTTTATGAATTTTTCTGTTATTTATTTGATAATTTTGGACCGAATGGCATCACATTTCATCGGCCATAGATTTTTATCAAAATTGTTGCCAAATTCTGGAAAAAAAGTGACTGGGGTATATTTATAAAGGGAACAAAAATTGACTTTGGAGCTCACAGGGTTAAAGTCTTTGCACTGCTGTGATCCCAGAGGATGAGCTGAAGATTCACCCATTGATTTTGCTCATATCTATTGCTTTGTCTGGCATGCTATATATGTCACTTCACATTTGACCTGTGGTGTGCAGACATCCAGGGTATGCTCATTGATTTGTTTTGTGCTTTGATCCAATGTGGTTAGCGGTTTGCCATTTTTGTTCTCAAGCTTTCCATAGTCCTTTGGTCATAACATGGTAAGCGTACTATGCATACTAAAATCATACCCACCAATATGTGCTTAACTGAATAATGCGACATGAGTTAACCAATACTTATAAATGACAATGAGCTTTCCGTTATTTCACCCCATTTTCTCTTTCAAAGTTCCAAAACTTTTATTCAAGACAATAGGGCTGCACCATTGTTTGAAGGTGGCAGGGTCCAGGAGGAGGGCTGTGTGTGCTCTTTATTCACTCCAGAATTTTACTTATAAAAATGAAGTACTGTGGGTAGACCATCTGCAACCTCGGTTGTCCTTGTAACAACCTTCAACTAAGCTTTATGCAAAAAACTGTGAAATGAGATTGTCAGTAACTTGTCACTGTGGTCCTGAATCTAGTTTCAACAACCAGCGGTTGTGACCCAATTTTGTAAAGTATTGTATCTTAAATATAACGTGATCTACTATGAAAGTAAAGAGTACTTAATTTGAAGGAGTGCTAACTGGCGTGTTGCCATACACTGAAGATGTGAAAGAAAAAAACACACTTGTTATGTTGAAACCTTCCTCAACAACAACAGCTGAAGTGGAATCAGACTGTCCGCCCATTTCAAAATTTGAAAAACTCAACAACAAAAACAGTGAAAAAACCCTGACACAACAACCATACACAAATAGGTACAACAGTATCAGTAAGACAAGCTATGAATGCAAGTTTGTGGAGTTGGAAACTCTTCTGCATAGGCATTTACAGCAATCATTAGTTGATCTCCACAGTAAACTCAATATATCTTTCCAGTGTTAGCACCACTTTGTCAACTTATAAATATAGTAGTGTTTGCTATTAAAAATATCATAAAAAAGACGGAGGTTTTACAAGGAATTCCTCGCATGGAGTGAAGTGTCTTGAAAAGACCTATTGTTAACGTCCTATCCAACCAGATAATGTTTATAATGACATTCTTGTTGTACCAGTCAAATTGGTATTTATTTCAATATGTTTGCACGATTGCAAGCAAGGAAATGGGCAGAAAAATAAAAAATAAAGGAACAATGAATTACTCAGGTGTCCCAAACGTGATTCCATTATATATCTGTATTGTTACACAACACTTCTTGGGAGCAAATATTACCATACACCAGAGCAAGATCTGAGCAAAGATTTCTCTAACCCAATGAGTTGTCTTGTCATTGTTATTAATCTTGAGTAATTGGTTTTGATTTGTGTATTGGTTCATCAAGTTGTTGATGTTCTTTAATATAACATCGTGACATGATTGCAAAGTTTGGACACCAAGATATTTCTATTGATTAGTCAAGATGAGTGGTATCCTAGCAACCATCAGATGGCTAGACTTCCTTCGAGATGTATGGCATGTCATTCACAACAGTTCTTTGAGAAATAAACTCTATGAAAGGTGCATATTTTACGAAATGCAGTGTTTTCATTTTTTCTGCTCCTAAGAAGTAATGAGGATTTGCTTTGAGTGAAACAAATTTCACAGGAGTGCTCTTTTGATTGTGGACTTTAGACCAATGCAGCTCCTTGTTTATCTGAGTAGTGTTTGCTGAGCATATGCTGTTTACAGACTGCGTTTATGTTCTTTCAGTGGTAGAAAAATTGGTCAATGTTTGGTTCCTCTATGAATGCTCATGCAAAGCAACAGCTAATCAGTGCCCAGACTTCTACCAATTCCCTGCAGACTATCACCCTATGCCATGCAGAGCTTAAATACACCCTGGTTTGTTGCTATCTTCACAAGTCATTGCAGCCTAGCCAACTGTTGAAACAAGAGACCATTCTTATTAAAGATCTCTTTCACGGCATGGAGTCTTTTCTGGACATATGCCAACAAACTTGCTGTTCCTACAATCACACACAATTCTTCTACAGCAAGCCTGGCTAGCACACTTGATAGGCTGTTTACTATTTCATCCCCCAAAATATGATATACATATGCTGTTGTAGAGTCTTGACTGGTTTGTCGAACCATACAGTAGAAGGGAGACTGTCTATGGTGGAACGAAATGAAAACTAAAGGAGGTGACTAAAAAGTCTTGGTTGTTAATTAAAAATAAAGGAAATGAAATTAAAATGAGAGGATGAAGCTTATGTAAATGCAATAATTACCATGATAAAGTGTAATTAAAGGCTAATTATAGTGTAAATTACCTATGCTAGAGAGAGTTTGCAGATTATTTTCAAATGTTGCATGATTATGTTAGCCTGGACCTTTGATCTGTGAAATAAATACATCTTTACATGCAGACTGGCCTGCGTGTTGTTCTGCTGTAGCCACCAATTATGGGGTATTATGGATTATCTTGTGTGTAGTAACCAGGCAAAACTAGTGCCAAATCTAATGTTGAATTTGAGTGTGTGCAATGGAATTGTCTGTGTAAAATGAAGTGTGAAACCTCTTAATTGCAGTTCAACAACACAACAGGACCATGAACAAGAAAAGTGCTAGTTGTGTACACACTTGGGCAGACTTTGGCATTGTTCCATTTAAAATGCAAATCATCATGGTGAAATCCACCTTGGCAAGATTGTTTTCTTTTTCGTAGCTTGTCTGACTGAATTCTGACCGAGGTGAAAGAGAAAGCGAAAGAGGAAAAGATTCGAAGCTGGTGTGTTTACCTGACTTAAAACAGCTTAACAAGTGGTTTTCATACATCGTTTAATGTGCCAACCCCTTTGAATGAGGCTTACCCACCCCTTCTTATAATGGTACGGCCTATTGTTAATCCCTTGACTGTTAAAATTCAACCTGTTGTGTGTACACAATTGACCTGTGGATATCTTAGTGCTGCAACTGTCCCAGCCATGTTTGGAAAAGCTGAAAATTTTGCCAACATTTGGATATATTCCTTCAGGTAGTGGACCTGTGTGCCTGATTTACATCCTGACGAAGCTATCAGGTATAGTGCCCCACCTGTTGCATTTGTTTTTACTGCGTGATGAAGAAGTTCAAAGTGCAAATGTGGGTTGATTGTGTTGCATGGCGGTTGTAGGGGGCAGGGACAGTTGTAACTGTCATGCTCGCAGAGAGTTTCCACAAAAGTGCTCAGTGCATTCGTGTTGATTTAGGTTAATAGCCTGGAGCTGGTCAATAGATGCATGGCTTCGTTACCTGGCAGACACTTTGATGTCCTCCACCGTGTGCAAAGGTTTCTCCCCGGGCTGCAGAATCATGTTTTGTTGACCAATTCAGAAAGCTGCAACTTTTGCAGCGCTTAATTAATCACCTCAACACGGTCAGAGTTCAGGCCAAGTGAAGCATTGTGCATGCATGCAGTTGTTGCAGTTTTTATGTTGAAACAAAAATCACTGTGCAGTTAAATAGCAGTACTGAAGCTGATGCCGTTCTCAGTAGCTTGCATGTGAACAGAGCAAGTGAAAAACAGGTTTCCTCCCAAGGCCTATGATACCATCTCATTACTGGGTTTTTTAAGTCTGAAGGACCCCTGGTCTTTCATCTCGACTCTTTTTGATGTCTTAAGTCTTGTTCAGTGGTCTGTCCATTGAGGTCCAGTTTGAAAAGATCGGTGAGGTTCCAATTTGCATATAAATACTCCCCCAGTGAAACCGTTGTGAGCCTGTCTATAGAGAGGAGCTCAAAGGAAAGAGAAAAAAAGAAACCCTATTGATAACAACATAGTCATTGTTTAGGGTTTCAGTGCTTGCTTGGATGGCTGTTGGTTAAATGTGCACAGCGACAGCAATTCAGTCACCTTAATGGAAGACTCTACACTTCTGTATACCTGCCTCATTTCCCGCCACTGCCCCTCAGACGTGCCGATGGCCCTGTATAAGTCTGCCTGTAGATAGTACTACCATTCAACAGACTTTCCACGGACATTTCAAAAAAAAAAGTACCTGCCACTTATGCGCCTCACAGCTTGCCATGATGTCCAAATCCGGTCTTTCTTCAACATGCATTGTGGAAAAAAAAAGACAAAGACAATGCTTGCAATGAAAACAAAACGCAAAAAAACCAACAACAACCATGTCCTTAGGTGTGACCGCACATTGGTTTGCTTTCAAATTTATTCATGATTAAAGTTTTGTGTACTAGTATTTCATGAATTATGGCAATGTGTTACCGTTTGTAACTGTCAGGGTGCTTAAAGAACCTGTTCTGAATTATTAATAGATCCCTAGACCCTAATCCAACAGCTTTCTACCCGTTTTAAGTATATCATTTTTGTCAGTTGGAAATTCCTATATCTTTACCTGTCTGTGACCCCCAGAACCTTGAGATCGTAACAGTTGGATTGATAGATAGTAGTAGATAACAATTTATCCCAAGCTGTTGGTGGTAAATCATTGACAAAAAGGGTTGTTGTTTTCAATTAAATTTACATACAAACTCAAGGCCGGCTCTTGGACTTGGTCTGTATGGAGTGGCTTTGACTTGCAGAAATAATAACACCCTTTGAATCTTGGACTTATCCCTACATACAGTATTGCAGATAATCTGGACTTCGTTCCCAAATAATCTTGAATACTCTGGCTTAGTCTAATTAAAGGTCCCATCATGATGAATTTTTCAAAGGTTCTTTATGCTCTATTTTGAACAATGGTATATAACCCAGGTCACAGACCCTCAGCTCAGGCCTGATTTTTTCCATTGACCTCCGAACCTTTCCTTCCCTGGTTTGATTGTCCAAACCTGTCGCTGCAATCGCATAGAGGTTATCTCCTCTGAAGTTTCCGTGGCTACCTGTTCAAACCAAGGTCCTGTTAGCTATAGGTTCTTCCTGTATTGTGATGCGGGTCACGTACTTCTGTGGTCAACCGTCATTTCATGTATACAAATTCAGTCTCTTTTAACTCTGAAAGGCCAGCTGAATATGTTGTAGGACATTTGTTTGTGAGTTTGAACAGGCAATCTTAAAAGAAAATCTTTCCTGACATAATTGAACTTCAGTGAAATATTTGTGTCGTAATATTCTGTAGCATGATTGTGATTGGTGGTGTTGAACTATTCTGTAAGTGATGATCGTTCTGTCTAGTGTAAAATCAAGTTGGATGACAGGAGACAATTGCCATGTGAATGCCCTCCACCTTTTCGAGCTTTCATGCCAGCACAGTTTGTCTTGGCTGTATGTGCATTGTACTCATTTTGTATGTTGGCTATTCTGGGCATTTTTTTGTAGACACAAGTGTTTTGTCTCAGGATGTTAGCCGTAGGGAGGAAATGTGGTTCCTGTGAACACCTGGGCATGTTTAAATTGAACTTTGGTTGTTAATCTGAACTTGACTGAAATACCATGAATGTCAAGGGTGGGTCCCTGTGGTTGTCTTGTGAGTTTTACACCCTTTCCTCACCTTTTTGAGTGAAAATCCTGTGTAATGAAGAAGCTGGTAATCCCTTAGTTTACATAAAAAGTGCTTTTCCAGGATATCCCATTAGAAAGGCACTGAGTGATCGCACAGCTATGCATGAACTTGTCACTTCCAGTGAAGTATTCTGGAGGAGGGGTTTCGTATCGTCAAACCAAGTGGTCCCTTGTCTGGTCAGCTGACAAAAATTCTGACAGTCAGTCGTACAGGATTTGAGAAAAATTTTATAGGATATTACTGTGTACACACGAGTCACAATGTCAAATCTCTTCATATTACTTTTAGTAGGTTTTTTTATCACATGCTGTAAATTTAAATCCAACCTGTGGCCTTCAGTTGTTTCCGAAAATTGACAGATTAGTCTTTTTTTAGGTAAACAAATATACTATTAATCGTCTAAGAAAAGAGTATATTTATGACGCTGATTATATTGATTTTTTTAATGTGTTTAAATTTTGACCCATAGATGCACATGTAAAATATGTGCAGTATTCCAAGTACATTTTAAGTAGTCAAAAATTTAAGCACCATCAGTTCAAGTACCATCTCATCTGGGGTTTCCTAAATTAAAAAAACACCTCCAGGGTCGCAGTCAAGCACAATTTTTTTCTCAATTGTACAGCCATGAGATATACACCATGCAGAGAGGTACTAAGTGTTCAAAGTTCAGTCTGGTTAAAAGGAACTTATTCCATCAGGCTGGTCAAAACACAGCTATTTACAGCAAAGCAGCTTATAAAATTACTGATGAGTGACTTCGAATCGTTCTTCAGAAAACAATGTAGTGTTCCTAAATTGACAATGTGTTTGACTGGAAAAGGGATTTGTTGATGTGTGCAAATTATGTAATGAGTCACGTACAAAGGGAAGAAAAATGAATTTGATTTGAACTCATCTGTTTCTTAAAGACTTTGATAATTTGTATGAAGCTTATAAGTTGTATGAAATAACAGAAAAAAAACTAAAAAGTTTGTAAGAATTATTTTGTACTGAAACAGCACATGTAGACAATGATTGCGGATAAGGTATCATCAGCTCAAACAGTTAATCACATTGTGTTTCTCTTCTAAGTAATCTTTGACTTTCAAATTAGTTAAATATCAGCGTTACAGAGCAGTCTACCATTTTAATTGGCTCAGTAGTGAGGAAGACAACTGGAGAAATGGAAAGTGACGTCGAATGTACGTGTCATGGGAATCAATTTGGTTTGCTAATCACCTTTTGACGCCAGTCCAGTTTTATCCAATTTACAAAGTACAGTAATTTGTGGAAATTTGGAAGTAACTTTTTGACAAACCGTAAATTGGTCAGCATTTCATTCATAGCTTTATGGCTAACAATGTGGCGGCATTGTTCACAATTTCCGTCTTTCACGCTAACATCACTGAATGAAGACTCAAGACTGTTTATCTTGTCATTGCATTTACATACACTGCTGTGTAAAAGACGTCATTGGGACAGACTGTCTAATCAGTCTCTCAAGCATAGCCGGGTTCATAAGGTTATCTCCACGACAACTGGCCGGTACCATTATCAGTCATAACCATGGGAGCCATTGATTGGTTCCCACCCATGTTGACACTCCCGTATTTGGTGTGACACATACACAGGAAGTGTGTGGACTGTTCAAGCCTTCCCTCCCAGATACATGGAAATTCAGTGCAATCATAATGTGTAAATAGTACTCCTATACTAGCCAAGAAAATTTTATATCAGAGTTTTATTTTTGTATCCAGAAGATTATTTATCTACCTCCATATACTCAGGAACAGGGGCATTAGATATTTATCAAGGTAATGTATTTTGTTGTTGTTGTTTTCACAAGTTTTGGGTTGACCTGTGTAACCTCATTGGCCTTTAAACGGTCAAGCTACGTATGGTGCTCGGTTTTACTGGTTGGTAGGAGGTGTATCGACATACCCTCCATGACATTGGATTGAAAATGTTTGAGCGAATGTAAAGAATCGTGTCTTTTATGATACTACTTGTACTAAACACCATGTGTTAATGTCTCCAAATGGTTGTCCAGTTTTGAATTGTTCCGTACCCTAATCACTTCTCACAATGTTGAGTGAGCCAAAGAAAACATTGACGGTAGTTTGAATTCCTTAAAATCAAAACTTGGTTTTGTATTAGTGGCTTGTAGGACTTGACAATCCATTTTCAGTCCACCTTATTCTAACAATTTTGACAGTTTAGCAGCTCTAGGTAGTACTCTAGCTTCTTCATTCTTCCAGTTTGTTGACTAGCTTGTTGTATTGACTATTTTGAAAACTCAAGACGGTTATAAAACATTTAGCTGTTCACATAAAAATGCAAATTTCAGTGAATGAATGTGCTCATGTACCGTGAAACTGAAGTGGAAGACAACTTGAGCCGTCATGTTTGTACTGTATGGAAATTTTGTACCTCTACCTCTATTTTTTGGCAGGTCATTTCTTCTCGGTGCACATTTTGGTGATTACCTTGAAGTTCCCCTTGACACACTGTTGTCATTTGGTAAACTGTTCACGGACGACCGGCTCTTTTGCCAGCTTTATTGATTGGCGACAATTCCCTCACGGATGAACATCAAAAATCGTTTATTGATCGGATCTTTTTCAGTGGGCAATGTCGGTGTCTCTTAAAGTCTTGCCGTACTTAAAGGCTATTCTATACCTATTTGGTGTTAAAGTCCACAGAGTGTGTGTCTCATAGAGTCACTCTAAAATTGTGGCTGTATGGTATCCTGTACGTGTGGTTTTGGACAGTGTGTACCTGAGTATGTATCAGTTAATTTAATGTGTGTACGTGTGAGCATTACTACATTGTGTATTTGTGTGTAGCACTTCTCTTCCCAATACCTGTGTAGGGCTGTCAAGTACAAAGTTTGATACGTGATCGAATATCAGTGTTCATGTGAATTATTATCTTTCTGAGAAAATAAGATGTTTCATATCACAATTTCCTGAATGAAACCAGGAATAAACTCTCTGAAACAGAAACTCTGTCAAACTGATATTGTCATTACAAATTGGTTGAGTTTCATTCAGTGTGAAACGTTGTGTTCTATCGCGGGACTGTGTGTGGGTTTTACCACATTTAAACAGAGAATGAAAATTTAGAAGTATGATGTCATTGTCACTTACCTGTAAATCCTGGAAAACTTTATACTTCACGCACATAAATTTCTGTCATTCCTTCATTTGTGACATTGCAGCTGATGAGATCTCGTGTTTTATCTTACAGATAGAGATCAAGATGGCAATTTTTACAAGTTTATTATTTGAAAGGAGCATTCTTCTCTGTAGCATTTGTTGTCTTTTAGTAATTTTAGACGTCGCATCCACAAGTGGTTTTCCAAGAGACCAAGTCCCAAAGTCAAAAACAGTGCAAGGTGAGTTTGTACAACTCTTCTTATTCAGGCTGAAGCATCTTTTTTAAAAAAGCTAGATAGCTGTGACCCTGTGACCAGAGGGAACTACAGCAGGTAAAGCTAATTGAAAAAGTCCCTTATAGTTCTGTCAGGAAACAGACAAGTTAGCGCTATGGTTTGATTAGTCTTGTAGTACAGATATTGTAAAAGTTTCTCTGTAATTAATTATCTGAAGTACATGTCCTCATCATGTGTGTTTGTGAGATACCATGAGGTGACACTCCAGTGTTTCAAGTGAGCCAATCACACTTGGCAAATCAAAATACTATATCAGATAGCTTAAGATTGTTTGGTTGTGTCAGTTACAAATTTTTGTCTGGAGATACAAACTTTGACAGGATGAAGACACACAATCATGTGCCACTATAGTTTGGTTTCAAGTGGGTTACATTGTGTAGTAAATTTGCATGTGAATGGTGCGTAGGTGTTCTCAAGAAGAGGGTTTCAATTTAGGAGGAAAAAAATTGCTGCAAGCCGTACCCGGTGTCAAGGTAATTCCGACCAAACCCATTAAACTTCTGTGTCTCTTTGAATGGCCAGTTCCTATATAATTGAGAAGTTTTGAACAAAGTCGTGAAAGACTTTGAGCCCGCAGGTCGGATAATGGCAAATCAAAATCAAAGAGGTGAAAATGAGGAATTTGAAATATAAAGTTGCTGAAAAAGGGGAGCAGTGAGGTCAGCAGTGATCGTTGAAGTGGTTCATTGATTTGGTTGAAGGAACCTAACAAGTGGAAGCCCCATGTCTTGATTAGATCCTACTGTATGTTTGTTCATATGCTTGTTTCAACATTCACAAACTTTGCCTATTTTGAGAGAGAGGAAACAATCGGCATTTTGAATTGCGAGGATCTTGTTGTCCTCTTCCTTCTTAGACATGTATTAACCTCAAACTTTTAAATTTGTATTTGATCAAATTTATTTCCAAATAATCAAGTCACATGGTATCAAGGATGTCCGATTTTTCACCTCAGAGACAATAGGATCAAATTTTATGATCAACAGATGGTGTCATCAGACAGGAATTTTCATTACCTTTGTTGTGTTTTGACTTCTGATGTGACCCGACAAGGTAGAATGACTGTGTGTCCATTGTCGTCAGGTTGTTATGTTTTGTTTTGAGGATGGACGGTTTAATCAATATTTACTTGAAGGTCTTCACGTACTTCAACGATAGAGAGACTTGTAACTTGTGCTCGTACAGGTTCTGTTTCTTGGTACCAATATTTCAAACAATGTGCAAAAGGAAACACAAAAGTATCTCACATACGGGAAAACCCACCAAATCTACCCTTTAACTCCATGTATTGGATGTTACTTTGTCCCAAATAGCCAACCAACAAAGTCGAAGTCCAGCCTGACTCAAAATAGTTTGGTGAAGTGAACCTCCAGGTGTTGAAATCATGATGGATTTCCCGGAAGGTTTAATGTCATAGAAATAAGTAGACTTTGAAGGAAGTAGGTGATTGTATTCAGGGGACAATAACCTGTTAACTCCAGAAATGGACAGCCACAAATTTTCATACACCTCCTTGTCCTATTTACGTGAACAACCATACTTGCTTGTCAATGAAAAGTTTGCAGTTGTGCTAGTTATGAGGAAAGAATGATTTCTTGAAGAATAGAAATTCCAATCACAAGCCGCTCCTTATTACCCGAAGAAATAGAGTGTGCTGTGTTTTGTTTCTTTTGACAGATATATGCCATGAGGTATTGGTCATTTGGTGAAAGTAGGTATACTGAAGTTGTATGCTGACTTGTTGATTAACTGATAAAAATATATACATATTACATATACACAAGAGAATCATGTGTTTGTCATCATGTGGTTCCATGATTGTTTTAAAACCCATGACAGTTCAGTGTTCTCTGCTGTTTTTACTCAAACAGTGAATGCCTACTTTGCATAAAATTCTGTTCATAATCATGTCTCACTTTGAGAAATTTAAAGGGTTGTAACCACTGCCCTTTAACTTTTATGCAGAAAAGACTTAAGTTCAATAAAAGGGTTCCTGCCTTACGTCACAAGCAAGTAAATATTTGTTTTTGTTCTGTTCTAGTTTCAGATGTCAGAAAAATCCATGCAGGACCCATTTCCATATCAAGACTCATAGATGGCACTCTTTATGTTGGCTCGAAGGATTCATTATATGCGTACAACACAAACAGCAATTTTCATTTACAACATAACATTTCATGGCCGCCCAATGAAGATGACAAGAGGTTTTGTAAGTTAATCAAAGAAGAAGAAGAATGCCAAAATTTTATTACAGTTATTGAACAAAACAATAACAGACTTCTTGTGTGTGGTACCAATGCCAATGCGCCCAGCTGCAAGTACTTTAATGTGAGTATTGAGTTGTATTTCTTAGAGGGTGTCTTTCTGATCATGACGGTTTGATTTGATGAGAAAGGTTAATTATCACTGAAAAAAAGATAAGCAAATTTCACAGTGTTGCAATTATGGATTTTTAACAAAATAAATGTAATGTGCTGCAAAGGAAACCACAGACAGAAATAATTTAACAAAGGAGAGAAACTCGTCACAAGATTTCTGCTTTGAAGGGAACAATATGACCTCCAACATTTTTCCCACTTTGTCTGTTACAGGATTCTAGTCTTACCCACAATGATACGATAAATGGTTTATACAAAGCTCCCTTCGCTGCTGGTCAGCGGAATCAAGCAATCTTTGCTGGTAAGTATATTAAACAATTTTCAGTCCATTTGCAGTCAGTTTGGTCAGGAACTGTGATAGAGTGTTTGAAAAAACCTTTGGTACATCTTAGAATATTTGTAGTCTTATAAAGACATGAAAATACTAAATATATGGAGGGACCTTGTACAAATAAATGGTTGTCCAGGTGGGCGACTCTTGTGAAAAGGGGCAGTTTCTTTATCAGCTTCAGCTGTGAACAAATTGACTGAACGTGCACAACTTTCAAAGAGAACAGAGGACTGAAATCACCTAAACAGTCGATGTCAATAAATGTTAATGCGAGAACCAGGGATTGAAGACTGCCCCTTTTACAGCACACTACTTTTCATGGCCAGAAATTAATTCTTGTTTGTGTTGTCACATCCAGGTGGAGACCTTTACGCTGGTACCGTGTTGGACTCCATGGGCAGTAAATCAGCAGTAGTTCGCAGTGCAGATACAAATGCCGTCATGCTTCAAACGGACCTCGTAACAGAGGATTCTGATTCCAAATGGTTGAATGGTAAGATTTGAGAAACTTACATTTTCACTTTGTAAGCATTCAAGTCGGTTTTGTCAGTTTTCAAACAGTTTTAGTTTCAGTGTGATATCATTGTAGTACCTACTTTGTTCATGCTTTCATCCATATTTGGACATTGGGCTCTCTGTCAAAAAATTGGATACATTGTCCTAATTCTATGAACCTTGTACGGAGTGGGTGTTAAACAATTGCATACAAACAGTAGTAAGATAAGGAACATAGATGGACGTCAGGTGAAGTATACATAAAGGCATCACTAACACCTGAGTTAAAAATTGGTGTTTGTGGGTGAACATTAATTGATTGCTTTGTGATTCCAGGATTTTAAACGTGAAACAGTGATTAACAATGCAGGATTCTGTCTGTGAACTAATTGTAAATGTGTGAAATATAGCTTTTACAGCCAACTCACAGGTAGTACTGATTCCAATTGGAACATGAAGGCAAATTTGTCTCTGGAATTAATTTTTTAATGGTGGATGATTCCTGTGATTAACATCCACAAGATCAAGATGTTTTTTGTAGATGATCAAAAGGATCATGGGAACATTTGTCACTTTCACCTGAAATGAAACAGACGGTTATAACATCACACTTTTAAAGGAAATCTCTAAATGGTGTTTATTGTATCAGGGAGAACACAAAGTGAAAAATGGTCATGTGGATAAACATAGTCTTCCTATTTTCTGACCTGGCCAACAGGATCAGAAGATTCTATTTCCTCGTTCTAATGGACAAAGTATATCAGTTTATTTCAGCATGTCCTGAACGCAATGCTGATTTCCTGACGCTGGATAAAGTTTATGAGAAGAAAATCATATGAAATTTGTATTTTTCAAAGCACACAAGTTGACACTAACAAAAATTTCACATTTTTCATTTCAAATAAATAGTTGATTACGCAAAAGTTACAGAATATTACTTGTTTTGCATTCATGTATATGCTTGGTTTTTAACATTTCTTTATCCACCCCTCTTCATTTTTCAGAACCTGATTTTATTTCATCCTATCATCTTGGCGAGGAAGTATTTTTCTTCCTGCGGGAGACTGCAGTTGAGTATAATAGTGTTGGCAAGGTGAGGAAATATTTAGTTTCTGAAAAATCCATCGGAACAATGTGATTGGGTGATTTAAGTTTTTTCCTTTTTGCCACCTCATAAACCACAACATGAGAGCCACTGACTTGAAATGTTGGATGTAACACAGATAATAGAATCTTTTGATCTTTGATATGTTTGCCAAGTAGATGATTTACAGGAGTTTAATTTCCAACCTCCTGATCAACATGATGCCTACCTTCCCACATATCTGCATAGTGGCATTTCCTGTATCAACAAATATTTCAACTTTTTTTGCTGTATTACCTTTAATGTAGGGGAGTTGTGAAGGTCAAATCGGGCAGGCTGAAACACATGTTGACATTACAGGTCTGACAGATTTATTTCATAAGATATGGTAAGGTAGTAAGATATGGTAACCTCAAAATATGATTGTGTAATTACAGAGCCGGTTTTCCAGAGTCGCAAGGGTGTGTACCAAGGACAAGGGCGGCAGTGATCACTTGTTAGATAATATCTGGACAACATTTCTCAAAGCAAGGATAGTCTGCTCTATTCCGGGTGACTTTCCGTTCTATTTCAACGAGATCCGTAAGTACTCTACCAACTTTAGGAAGTGAGGGGAAATGTGTTTCCGTTTGATTGAAAATTTGTGTCAAGGTATTGCTGTTGCATGAACTCAAAGGTATTGCTAGTTCACCCGTATACACTGTCATATGAAGCCAAGTACTCATTGGTCAGTTTGTTTTGTTTGTCATATATAAAGTCAGGCAAAGCCAATCAGTTGTTTTCTTATTTTTACCTATTTAACAATATGTGCTGTCATCAGAGTGCCTGTTGTGTTGTTTTTTTACAGAGGATACTTTTGAACTGAATGGAAAATTTTATGGAGTTTTTACAACACCAAAGTAAGTACCCCCCCTGAAATAGGTAGGGTGAAAAAGTCAAAACAGTAGTATTGTTCTGGTACAAATGTAAGGTGGATTGCTCATGAGCTTAGATACAGTTTGAGTTGAAGCTGTGAAGTATTTCATCACAAAATTCAATAAACACTTTGTAAACACTACCTTTCAGCCAAAAGTTTTGGTTGAAACAGATGTTGAATGTTTCACATATCATTAAATACTCCATCAGTTGTATAAGTAACTGTAATTTTCATGGTTTTTATCATTTGATGGTAGTCAGCACACTTGACCTGTTACAAATTAATTCTGCTGATACTTAATATATTTCTGTTGTCTGTTATGTAGTAACTCTATCCCAGGATCAGCGGTGTGTACCTATGACCTGAGCAGCATCACTGAGGTATTTGACGAGGGAAAGTTCAAGGAACAACAGACAGCCCAGCATGCATGGTTGCCTGTTCCGGACAGTGAAGTGCCCAGCCCAAGGCCTGGATCTGTAAGTTGCAACCCCTTTGCCTTCTTTTTGGATAAATGCCTCTGAACAAAGTAGCTGTTTGAGTAGATTGTTTGTATGTCTGTAGGAAATGCGAAATGACAATATGTCTGCATGCTTTATATTGGATGTTGTAGAAATACATAGTGACTCTTTGGCATTTTTTTGCTTTTTCTCAGAAACTTAACCATAACCTAAAATATTGTTTTTGAATCTCTGAGAGATGCAGTCAAAATTTTCCTTTCTTAACAATTGTTATTTTGAATTTCAGTGTCAGAATGACTCGACTAGTCTCAGCTACAATGTCCTGTTGTTTGCCAAATCACATACGCTGATGCACGACAACGTAGAACCCAGCGATAATGATGGACTTCCATTGTTCACCATGACAAGGGAAGACTACAGGTTCACTCAGATACTGGTTGTTAAAAATGTTGAGAGAACAGTCTACGATGTACTGTTTATTGGAACAGGTTGGTGGATCATTCAAATTTTGTATGGCATTTAATCTATATCTAGATTTTCTGTGTATACCTTATGTGACACATAAACCTGTCTATGTTGCTCGTCTGTATTCAGCATTTCTTGGGGCCATCTTAGCCTCTCTTTACACACCGTCAAAAACAAAGTGTTTTGCCAAATGTGCCTTAAAGTGTCCATACACAAAAAGAGGGTGAGGTTATGATGGTGTGTTTTTCTGGACCAGTTGTAGAAGTGAAAAGAAAAATGTATCTTTAACTCAACATTACGAGGGAAATAAAGTTTGTTAGAAGGGAGTACAGTGTTTCCTTTAAAAGGCACTGATTTGAAATTAGAACATTTCTAAACTTGCATCAAACGCAAGTTGTGCCAATTTTCAATGAGAATATCTTTCTGATTTCAAAGTGCCAACGTTACTATTTACACTGAGATTGTCTGTTTTCATTATTACCTATAGGTAATGGCATCGTTCTGAGATTGTTTGTTTTTGTTATTACCTGCAGATAATGGCAAAGTTCTCAAAGTTGTGATTATGACCATAAATGGCAAACTGCAGAGCAATCTCATTGATGAAATAACAGTGACAGATCCTGAGAAACCAGAACCCGTTGTCAGTATGGAGTTCATAGGGAACCAAACTGACAAGTTTATCCTTGTTGGCACTCCGAGTGGGATTGTTCTTATCAATGTTCAGAGGTGTGGAGAGCTAAAAGAATGGTGAGTACATTGCAACTCAAGAATTTTAATACACCATAATTGCTGGTTCATGTGTGATACTTAAATTAAAGGTACATGTAAATGAGAAGATTTTTTGATTTGTTCTTGATCTATTAGGATTTTTTGCAGGTTTTTTCTCAAATTTCACTGTCAAAGGCAGAAAAATATGCCAAAGGAAAATACAATAAAGAAGGAAATACAATGACAAGTAATTTGTAAACTGTCATTCTTACATAAGCAGCTAGGATTAAAAAGTAGAAATGTCGACGCCATCAAATAAATCTCATAATAGGTTGATAATCAGTTCTGGCTTCAGTCAAACCTTTATCAATATCATCAATGCATTGTTCTGTCTTCATTATAGTGGATGTGTTCAAGACCCCTACTGTGGTTGGGATGGAAATTCAAAGACATGTAAAATTTACAAACCCAATATGTAAGTTTACAATTTTATTCCTTCTTAAATATTGTTCTATATTTTAAAAATATGACAAAAGTAAGTGTATAATTTCATTCCTTCTAAACATTATTCTATATTGAAGAAAAGACATATATATATAAAAGTCTAAATCCCTATTCCACAGTAACAGAAGTTAACAAAGGCAAGTTTTATTCTTCTAATTCCTTTGATGTCATTTGTAAATGTTTATATGTTGAAAAAGCTGGCAAATCCTTAAATCTACAGTTGTTATGTGACACAGGAAATAGCATAGAGTAGATAGTTGTATGCCTTTGTTTTCCACTGAATGAGAGCAATTAACATACAATTCTGTAAACTCAAATGCAAATACATTACATGTATTGCAAAAGGCCTATAGTAGAAAGATAATGGAGTATACACTATTGTACAACAGGGATTTCTGTATGATGTGTCTTTACATAACCATTGTGTAGAGTATGTAGCATTGTTAATGTGACATGACTGGTATTTTTTTCAGTGTTGTCAAACAGAATATCACTGCAAGAGAGAATTGTCCAGTTGAAGGTAAGTTCCAATGAAAGGCAGAGCAAAATAAAAACACCCAACTTAACCTCTTCAGTGCTGAGGTTGTAGTCATCTGTCACGTAAGTTATACTGTAAAGTGACATCAAAATTCTTGAATTTGATAAAAAATTGAATTGAAATAATTTTACAATGTATTGCTAATCCAATAGTTTTGGTCAGCAAATTAAAGGTTTGAGAGAATGTTGGCCATAATCAGGCATTGTGCTTTATACAGAAGGTTCAAAAGATAGTTATTTAGGAATAAATGGTTCTGACATAGTGTTCTTTTGCATCATGAGAAACAATTCTAATGTATGTTAACCCTGTCACCACCATGGTTTGGCCCGCACCCATTGTTATAGATCATGAATGTGGGCCTTTGTACTTGAGATTGGGGAGAACAGGTTAAAAGCATGAAAGCAACTTTAGCTGTAAATTATAAAGGCTATTTGTGTGTCAATTAAGATTTGTAGCCGTTGTTCGGTCTAGTCTGTTCCCTAACACTTTGAAAGGAGAAGTTAAGATCTGCTCAGAGAGATGTGGTGGTGACAAGGGTATAATATGAAACCACATCAGATTGAACTTTGGTATCTTTTCTTTACATCAACAATAGTTGTAAGTGTCATTGTGTTGATTATATTGAACCCCTCTCAGTTATTATGATGGTGACATGAGAGGTACGTGTTTATTTTCTCAAAACAAAATATCAAATCAGCCAAAACCAGAAAGATAATTTATTGCCTCGTCTATCAGATAAGGGACATTTATAATCAAGTTTCAAAAAAAATAGTTGATAATAAAAAATTATTGGTGCTGTACTCATTTTTGGTAGTGAAGGACCAGTTAAAGATTTAGTTGCAGTTATGGTGGGGGATTTGCTATGCACAACACTAGTACCAATCACACCACACTTACAGCAATTGTTCTAAACAAATTCAGTGGAGGGGAATCAGTGTTACTGAAGGGAAAGTGAAAAGTAGTACTTTTTTCTCACTGTGTGCATCCTATCGTATCATTCAAGACTCATGTGTTCTTGTCTACTGGTATGCAAGTGTTACTATCTCTGTCTATACTGTAGCTCAATCGTAAACGATAGTCAATGTTTACTTGTGTTGGGTCTCCACGAAAGAAAGAGGCAACTTTGAAAAAATATGCTTGTACATCAAACATTAAAGCTTTACAAAGTATGTGCTTGTCACTTTTTTCCTATGATGGTGTGCTTTTCTTCCTCCTAAAATGGCTGTTGGTATCTGTAAAATGCCTATAAACCCCTCTAGTTCACTACAAATGTTTTGCTTAAGTCAAAGAGCTGTGCTGTACATTTACATATCTTCTGGGTTGTTTATGTATGTAAAATAATGAAGATGTAATGTTTCAATAACATTTCTTTTTGTTTATTACAGTAAAATTAATGAGATTATTTTATTTTTTCCCCTTTCCATTTCATTCCATTGTGTCCATTGTGTGCGGGGCAACCATTTATTTTGTCACCTGCTGTTCATTATTTGCTGTCAACCATCACACCCACCGCCCAGAGATCACCTGTGAATGCCCAGAACCCCCAACCGGTTAGTTCTCATGCTTTGCTTATGGTTTTTTTCTCTTTTGTGTTTTGTTCAATTTCTGTTTTCATGTTCATGTGTTTATGTCCCTTTCTTTTCATAAGTTCCTGTATGCTTTTTGCAAGCATGTCAGCCATAAGTTGGCATGTGCGATGATTCCATACACATCATCTGGTATCGTTCACTTCAGTATGAGCGTTCAATTTTTATAGCTTTCCAAGCACATACATTTTATACACAAATCTTAGTTTTGCATGTTGTGTCTGTATGACACTTTCAGTTTGGCTGGCCACATGTTGCTTTCATATTACTTTTTCCAACAAAGTGTGCCCTATCCACATTTGTGTTAGCCTTTATATTGTATCAATGGCTGAAAACAGATAACTGAAAACGATAAACAAAACATTCCAGTACAAAGATGGAGAGTTCGCTCAGTACTACTTGAAAGTGTTGAATGAACATGATGAAAATTTACTGGCTGACAGGTTTGCAAGTATCTACATGTGCTCCAAAAGGGGGTTACACTGTATCACAAAGATATGAAAAGGGGATACATTGTATCAGCATGCTTCAAAAAGGAGTTTCAACTGTATCATCATGTGATAAAGAGATACACTGTATCACCCACCTTTTAAGATAGTTACATTGTCTCACTATAGTAAAAAATGAGTAACATTGTATCATTTATCTCTTGAGATAGTTACTTTGTATCACCCACCTCTTGAATTAGTTACACTGTTTCACTGTATTCCAAAGAGGGTTACATTGAAGCAATGTTCTCTCAAGAGAGTTACATTGTATCATTGAGCTTCAAAAGACAGTCACACTTCCAATTGTTGGCCTTGTTACTGTCTTTTGGAGTGAAAAGACATTCAAATCATAAATTATTGACTTCATACTAACACCAGTCACAGAGTGGTATGTGTTTCAGTCTGTGTGTTTGTTTTTAGTGTATGTCTCCTGTACTAACCGTGACAGTGCAGTTATGTCTATCCATCAATAAACAACAATGAAAAGTGCTGTCATACATGAACAACATTTACATAGAATGAATCATTTACATAATATGTAAATATGTACGTATAATAGTGGTCATTTACATGACTCATTATATTTTAATGTACCATTTCCACCAGAAGAGAACAGTCATTTAGAAATAATGCATTAGAATTCACTGCATATCATTGGCATATGTCAGTATCATTTACATTTAACTGTAATCCATGCTAATGTTACAAGTTTCTACAGTAGTATGTTTGGGATTGTCTGTCAATGTTGCCCAAGTGGTCCGGAGATATAAGTTCATCCAAATTTAGAAACACAGACACTCATGATCACAGAATCCACAAACATACCACACCCACATCTCTGTCATGTTGTGTTTACTCTAATCTGTCCCCTTGCTGGCATTGAGAAAACTTGCAGCAAGATACTTATGTATCTTTTTCCTAAGTATATAAAAAAAATGTAAAAAGCAGTAGTGAGCTCTAGACTAGATAGATTTGTGTGTTGCTGCTTGTTTTTCAATGTGCTGTGAGTGGTTTAACATGTGAGGTTCAGACTCACCGCCTTTTGCACTGATGTAAATTAAACACTCATTAAGATGTAAAAAACACCACATCTGTAAAAGTCTCATTGAGATGTGTTTATTTTTCATGAAAACTTTGAGATTGGTGCTGGTATATATCGTACTTTAGAAAAGCCTTATTGAAGATGGCTGATATGTGACCTTGGGTTGGATGGCCACTAACTGCTTATTTATTCCATTGCCATGATCTTGTTATGCCATAAATATCATTTGATTCCTTGACATGTGCATCCAATTGTCATGCTTCATCTCCTCTGTCATGCTGTCCCTTGAAACTTGCAAAAAAATACTTAACAACTCATTGCTTACGTGATACTCAAATCCTCTTTGTCCCCTCTTCTGCTTGCCTTCTTTATCTGTCAATGTGCTTCTACTTGGTATGACATTTTTTGCTGGTGTCAATCAAAATTAGGAAATTAGGAGGAAATTTCGAGCATGTGCATTTAATGTTTGCATGTATAGGTATCTGTAAAAGGAGAAACAGATTTCATGTAATTAGTCACTAACAAGATATAACACATATGATTTTAGAAAAAATTGCAATTGGTACACAATTGTTTTTGAGAAACACCTGCAAAAGGGTTAACACCAAGTCGCTAATGCTTTGTTCCTCTGTCTCTGTTTTTTTGTTCTCCCCCAGACTCCTCCCATACAATCACCCCTTCACTGCATGTAATGTTTTTGTCCCTCGTTGTTTTCATCATCATAACAGAGATTAGATCTACTCCCTCCCCAGTGACTACTACCGCCACTACTAGTACTATTAGCCCCGAGTGTCAGTCGACAACTGATGTGACAGGTAGTTCATAGTTGGATTTCCATCTGATTGGTGTAGTGTGGGTTTAAGGTTCATTGGTGTTGTAAAATATTCTCATTATCTCAATAAAGGGTATCTAATTTCTGGTTCTCCACGATATTGAGCGCCAGAATGTAGGCCGAGTGCTTTCAGTCTTGCAAATTGATTTACTTACGAGTGTTTAAAAGGATTGACTTTTTGTAAACAGCGTAACGCCCTTGCTTTTAATTATGCTTTTGTTTGGTTTGACTGTTTCGAAATTTTTTCAATATTCCAAATTTTTGCATTCTGTACATTTTGGTTATCCATGCTTCATAAGATATTACTTGAAAGTGTTTAATATGTCCAGCGAACTTAACTACCAAAAATAGTGTTAGATTCAAGAGTATACCGTGTAGGAATTTGAAATGCATACAATTTGTAAAAGAGTATTATTACATTTATAATTCTGTTTTGTTTTGTATGAATTGATCGGTGCCAGCCAACTTCTGAAGTGAAATTACAGAGTCAGGTGCCATCACGACTCTGTATTTTCAAACTGTAAAGTTGGTTTTGACAGAGGACATGAAAGTTCATCTCAACAGGTTTGGGCAAAACCAGAACAAATTTCTCATGACTCCGTATTCTTAAAGTGCAAAATGACTGAGACAAAACTTTTTTGATCTTTCTGTTGTTGAAATTTCGAAACATCGCAACCATGATGCAGACACTCACAAGCACAAAATACATGAATTACATAATAGGTTTGTTAAAGTCAGTCTAACTCTTCATTCTAATCTAACTAAAATGTAAAAAAAACTCTAACATTCTATAAGTAATTTTTGATAGTCAAATAAAAAAATTATAACAGTTTCCCAAAGTTTAACTAACCGTAGTCTTATAAATATATTAAGCATATGTAGGTCTAAAGATATGTGATAAATTCAGGCACATAGTTTTTAGAGGCACACAGTAGTTTGTAGATCATTTCAAATGCCATCCCTCATATCATTTCACCCTGTCGGCAAATAGCATGCAGTGAGAAAGCACATTTTTTTACTTTTCATTTTTTAAAAATTCTCTGCCCATTTTATGTTTTGTCTAAGATAACAACACTGTCCCCTCCTCTGTCTCATTTTGTGCATTTTTTTCTTACAAAACACAAAGAAATCCGAACCAAAAAATGTAAAAAAACTGGTATTTTTTGCATCATAGCAGTGCCGTCAACCCGGGTCACAACTATGAAGGTTGAAGAACAAACAACCAAAGGTGTTTCATTATCCCCCAAACACACTGCTGATAATAAACTTCCTCCGCTATCAGCTCATATTCCGACAGACACAAGCGGGCAGAGGGATCATACAACTGATATAGACAATGCGATTCAACCAATTGGTAAGGCCCATAAAATAGTTTCTCACAATGGCGGCAAATGTTATTTTTTTTATATTTTCCTTGATTTATAACAATACTTAGCATGCAAAATAATTAATCGTGTCGTGTTTTGTTTTGGTTTTTGCTTAAGTAATAGGTTGATGTAGATTTAGAATGTTTTTGGTGGCAAATGAGAAAATTCTACTACCAAGTGCCCAAGGTTGCAATATGTACTATAGAAGGGGAGACAACTGCAACTGGTGATGTTTTCATCTGTTCTAAGGGTATCCCCACACTATTATGTTAGATGGACTTATGCAATCAACATTTTTGTTACACTGGATTGGTCAAGTGCAATTCAGCAAGATCTGCAGATGCATTTTTTTACAGAGACTCACAGGAAATAAACTTCAAAATAGATTTATACCTGCAAAAATGGAATAAGTAAAAACATCACGAAAGCCTTGTTGCAAGTTGTCTCACCATCAGACAGTACACATGCACTAATGTTGTGAAAGGTGACCATTTTTTTGCCAATGAGGGGAATAAAAATTTGCACTAATTCAGGCAGTTAGGAAATAGAGCAATGCAATGTATGCTTAAACTGAGCTTGGCAGTTTTATTTGCTACAAATGCTACAAAGTGGGTGCAAAATATCTCATGGACATTTGCTTAACTAAATTGCTGTAACATGCCAAAAACAATATGCCGAAAATATAGAAACAAAAAACCAAGTCAACCTAGTATAGTTGTGCAAGCCGCAGCATGTGCATGGCAGAAACATTTGCACGCAAATTGTTTGATTGAGACAAAACATAGCATGAGTTGCTGAGACGCCTGTGCCTTGTAAGTTTGTTGTTGCCTACGCAACAAAAGACAGTGTCAGAGAATCTATGGATATCAATTGTTTCAATGTGTATAATGTGTATATATGTATGTCTATATGTGTGCCATGGATAGTTGTTTGGTATAGGGAGCTACACATGTTTGTGACTGATATGTCTGTTTGATTATAAAGCTTGGAAATCTCAGTTTCACCACCGCATTCATATCATTCATGATATACATGTTACAAAGTATGTTTCTTGTCTGTCTCCTTTTCAACTTCAACATGATCATCTCCGGTCTGTTTTACTAGTGTTCTTTTGTTAACCTGTGCATGTCTTAAGCCTCCCTGTACCAATCCTTGTCATCCCATTCTGCCCGGCACGCTGGAAGAAATAATTCTTTTCTGCCTCTGTACTTACTTCTTCCACTGAACTCTGCATGATCTACCAAAATTAGTTGTAATCCTTTTAGAACAAATTAAAGTTCTCTCTTCCAAGACCGTGTATTCATATAGTTCTTTTCATTTGTATTGCCGCCATTGTGGAAACATAAAAAAATCTGTAACCACATCTGAGCATGCTCTATTAATGCCCAAGTAGCACCTGTCAATCACTCCCCCTCCCTGTTTCCCACAATTCACTGCCTGATATTGATAGAGCATGCTCAGTACAGCCTTTTGGCCAATTATGGTGTCAGCTCTGAGAATGTTGTTGTGGTCATGGAGACCATAGGAAAATTTGAAAACAAGTGAGCAGCTACCATAATGGTTGAGAAGAAACCAAAATACTTCTATGGTTGCAGAGCCTACAGCAAGTTAACCAAACTTGTTTATTGCCTCTTCCTAGCGTGATGTCTTCATCATTTAAAAGTCTTTTTTTTCTTTTCTGTTTTTTCATTTCCCTAAGTGCGCCAACCCACTAATGCATTTTTCAGTAATCTTTCAGCTTGCGAAAGACTTCAACTTCTCCGCCACAGCAGCTTTGAGCTTCCAAATATTCACATCATCATCATCATCATCATCAACGTTACATCCCTGTCATTGAAGTGGTGGAGAATTCAGTATATTACCCACCATTTTAAAAGAAGAAAAAAGAACAAAAATAAATTTTCTGATATTTTCTCTGAAAATTCCTCAAATGAGAGTCAGAGACAATAAACTAAGTCAACCGTGAGACGACAAGTTAAAGTGGTCAAATCCAATTGTCATATGTCCAAAGAAGAATGGCAAACTTTATCACCATAGTACTACTAACTATTACAAGATCGGTTCAGTAAACCTATGTCCCAAAAATCAACCTTTGAAATTTTGAACAGCTTTCCCAAATGAACTTTTGCCCAATTCTATCACTGCTTTCCTTGTATTCTTTTAACTGGTCCTTCTAATTGCATGATTAACCCGGATTTTAACCTTGGCATTGATGTCCCTTAGTGTGGATCCTTTCAGAAAAACGTTGCACTATCCCTCCCTGCACCGAACGACCTGAACTGAAAAGTATACCTCTCTCTGCACGTCAACACAACATCTGATGAAATACCAGCAGTAGCTTTCCCACAAAGTACTTATAAACATTTCAAAATCTAAGTGAAGTTTCAAAAAGCTACGTAGCAAATTTCGATTTCTTGCCAAAAGGATGAAAGCTTCCTGCTGATTGAACCTCTTCTTAGATATAAATTCTTGTAACCTGCTGTTGTTTATTGAAACCTGTCTCAACTGTGTCTGTGTTTTGCAGTCTGTCTTGTACCCAGTCCAGAAATTGCATACACTCACATCCATAACATTGAACACACTTTTCCATGACAACGATTTGTTCAGGACCAAAGTTGTGAATTGCTGTTTCACATACATTCATTGTTTCATGTGCGCTTCACACAGCTACATATTCACACATCTACATACTGCTCCCATCACATGTTAAACAACACAGGTACTATACCTGAAAGGGAAGAGCAATGTGGTGCTAATTTGGAAACAGAATTGAAGCCATGCACATGCGAGACACAATTGTTTTAATATATTAGAACTAATCCAGAAACTAATAACAATCTAACAGACATGCTGTGTATGACCTATTTGGTGTGTTCAATTATATAAGTATCTGTTTTGCGTTTGAAAGTCAGAATAATAAAAAATATAACAACATTTACAATAACTGTAGGTGAATTCTGGAACACTTTGGGGAATAAGGTGACGGTGGTGTCAGGTCAAGATATGTTCCGTTGTATCTTATTTTGCATGCAGTATGCTTCTTGATTTGTGAAAGATAAAATAGCAGTACTTCGATAACAATCTGGAAATATTCCCTCTGCTTCAGTAGTTCCCGGAAGGACAGAAAAAGTTGTGGACCCTAGCAGTGACTGTACGGCACTCACAGTAATTGCAATCATTGGATGGATTCTTCTCGCAATCCTGGGCAGCATTCTTATAATCTACTTTTGTTGCAAGAGGGCGAGACAAAGCAAGGGTTTGTGCTCAAAGAGAGGGCAGATGGATGTCAGCAAACATCAAGAACAAGGTGAGCTATCTTCCCATGGTACATTTATCAACACCCTTTTGACCAAAAGGCTGAATATCCACAATCATTAATACACATGCACCACAATAACATGAGTTATTTTCAGTTCAGTTCCATGTTACCTGTTCATTCAACGCTGGAAATTTAGATTGCTGTAAAGATATTATCTGCACTTCCCCGTATCATTTTCACCTTCATATCAAAAAACTGTTTTTCAACATTTATCATGCTATGCGTCAGTCTGTCAACAATTATTTATTTGTCTTGTCGTACACAAGCTATCACAATTACAAAATCCTAAAGAAACTTACTTTTCCAATTTTTTTGTCACTCTTATTCCCATTTGACACCCACAATGGAATTTTTTGGCTCGGTAGGACGTGTTGTCAGAGTACTACTACCCCTGAACAGCTGAGAATAGTTCGTTTCTCTTTGTCTCATATCATTTATAGGGTTACAATATAGCATGTGACATTGGTAATTCATGGAACGCTAAAGACTATTCTTATCACAATTAGATCATCTGCCTCCATGAAGGTACATGGGTTGTTTTTCTCTCTGTGTTGTTTTAAATGTTAAAAAAGGATATGTAGACCATCTGCCTATCCTGTTTCAAGTAGAAAGTAGTTTAAACCGATAAACCATCTTTGGCAGCAACGTTTTTTTCCGCATGCTTAACAACATTTTTACTAGATATCTTCCATGCAGCCTCACCAACAGTGTGCTCCTTAGCTGAATTGAAAGTTTACACATTTTACACATACTGGTATAGGGCTTATGCAGAGGAAATTTTCAGAATTTTGAAATCAATGCAAAGAGTTCATGAGCTAGAGGGCACACTTCTCACAATCCATCCCACAATGCATCATTCCCATCAGGCTTTGCAGTGGTGTTGTGGTTCTTGTCAGCTGCCAAGCTTTCACTAAATTAACTGGTGGCTTTCTCTTTCTTCAAGACTTCACATGTTTTGCACCAGTTTGCCTTGGCTCATACGACTTGAAAGTTTTTGAAACAACAGTCGCAACAAAGAAAGGACTTTTTTGCTCAATCCTCATTCTGCCAAGTAGAATTTGCTGCAACATTTGATTTTTGACATCTTTAAAGTATCACAAATTCAAGTTGAAAACAACTGAGAAATGGTAGTTCAATCACTTTTAAATATAAAAAAAATAAAGCTCCATGTTCACACTGTCAACTGACATTTAATGGATGAATTCTCATATTAAATGGAATGTCTTGGAGATAGTTTTGACTGTTAGTTGATTGAAAATTGAGTTTACTTCAACTTTCTTGAATGTGACAATTTTAAACTGTAACATGCTTGGTAGAAAGAGGATAAAAGAATGGATTTATGACTACACTGAAATGATTTGAATGTGTTTTCGTATTGATTTGAGAATGCTTCCCCTTGTCTTTCATTTGGTCATATTTTTTACAATTATGGTATTTCAGTGAAGAATTGATTTTAATTTCCAAAATTGGTAACACTTGGCAGTATTCTTGGAAAACAGCTTTTGAGTCTATGAAGCCATTGAGAAAATTCAATAACATTATGTTATAAGGAGAATAGATCACTCAATTAAAGTAAGACTTAAATGGACACCGTGTGCCAAAAGGAAAGTATAAGAAACATGGTATGGAAGTAAGCAAAAATGACAAACAGAGGTGTTTATATCCATACCTGTGTATGCTACACACAAACTCGATTCTTCTTAATCGTACTTATGTTGAAGGTAAACACAGGTCATTCATCAATGTTGTACCTGTTCAAATTCACAATATTCAGCTTTGCTATTTGTCCTACATACAGTGAGTCATATGTAGATATGCAAATGAACTAATTATGATATGTCGCACTAATTAAACTTCCAGCTTGACGAAATGTAAGTATAATATAAAGATGTCATGATCATTAAACTTTCCGCATTAGCAAAAGTAAGTATGTCAAATCCACCTTGGAAATCTGATCAAGTCCTCTCCATTCAGTTTTTGATTGTGGCCTAATTACAGAAAGTCATTAAATATGTAAATGAGCTAAATATGATATGTCTTCCCATCAACTTCCAGCATTAGTTGGAATAAGTGCAGCTGCTGTAGCTTACAGTTATAAACAGAATTTCATTAATTATGTAAAGAAGCTATCAATAAGCAAGTCATGGTCATCAAACTTTTAGCATGAATAAATTTAATTATAACCAATGAACCAAAGAAGTTAAATCAAATGCTGTTCATTCAGTTTTGGTACATGGTCGTACTCCAGAATTTCACAAAATTTGCAAATGAGCTATTAATTTGAATGCTATGGTCATCAAACTTTTACTTTACTAACACCAGGTATGATCAACCAATGGCGAAGGTCAGTCTCAATGGGTGCTATCAATTTTGATACGGAGCCTAATTACAAAAAGTCATTACATATGCAAATGAGCTAAGAATTAAAATACTCATCAAACTTACAACATAGACCTAAGTATGATCAATTAATAACAGAGGTACTGTCAAAATCTGTGCCCTCAATATTAATGTATATCTAATTACAGAAAGTCATTAAATATGCAAATAAGCCAATAATTAGAACGCTAGTTCATGAAATTTACATCATAAGTGGACCAAACTATGATCAATTTACAGCATGGGTCTTGTCAAAATCTGGCACTCAGTATTGATAAGAGCCTAATTACAGAAATTTATATGTATGCAAATGAGCTAAAATATGGAAGCCACACCCACCAAGATTTTAGCATAGTTAGACCACAGAACAATTTGAGTTCCTGCATAGTTTCATCAAATTTGGTGGAGTAATTCTTGAGATATAGCCTAAGGCATAAATTCATTAATTATGCAAATGTCTTAATTATGCAGACCACATCCACCAAAATCTAATTAGATCTAAATCTTTCATGATGCTATGTACTGGATTGCATGACATTCTGAAAGATGGTTTTGGAGGACAGATTGACACACACACACCTGAACTGACATTGAGGCAACATAGGAAACCATTTGGGCCTTCTGCCCACGGTGTCCAAAAAAGGTACTGGTGAAACTAGAGTAAACTTTTTTTACAATCTTATGAAGAGAGCTGTATGACATAAATTTGAATTTTTTAAATCCCTTTCTCTTCTAGTGTTGAAAGCTCCAGAATCACCAGTGTTCAGTTATATCGAAACAGAAAATGCCAAAAACATCCAGCAGGACAACATGGAGAAGCCCAGTAAACCACCGGTGCCACCAAAGCCAAAGACTTACGACCAAAGCTCTCTCTCCCGGCCATCAAGCATCCAAAGGGACAGTCTTATAGACAGGCCAGCCAGCATGCAAAGGGACCTTAACAGGGAGCTGAAAAACAGCTTCATCATAGGCAACGGAGGAAGCACACTGAACTTCCCGATTGGAGGTGGTGACAGGGTCTGAGAGTACCTGGAATCAAAAGCAAAAAAAAATGTTTGCCATAGCACATGAGCTTTCCAGACATGACCTGTTATTTTTTGAAAGCTCTTTTTATGTTAAAAGAAAAAAATTGTCATCTATTATGTACTTTATTTCCTTTTGGCAAAACACTGTTGAATTTTACGACAAAGGTGAATCCAACTGCCTACTCTCTGCTGAACTGGAAGAATAACAAACAATCCCAGAAAAAGATCATGGAGAAAAATTCCTGTACAAGTTGGATTACCCATCAAGATGTCATGTAACAATGAGTATGAAGAGTAAAGGGTACTCTGTGGATTAGAGTGCTGGTCACCAAGGAACATCTATCCACAGCAGCCAGCGGCCCGTGGAAAACTAAGGTCGCAGAAGGACGCTTAGCAACGAGAGAGGAAATCAGTGTTATTATGTGATGCACAGAGTCACCAACATGTGCACCGCGCCAAACTTATACAAATTGCTAAGCATACACACCAGGAAAGCCAGAGAGAGAGAGAGAGAGAGAGAGAGAGAGAGAGAGAGAGAGAGAGAGAGAGAGAGAGATACAGGCACAGGCAGAGACAATCAGTAGGACAACATGATAAAAAGAAATGAGCTGATGCTTTCGTCACAGAGACATACTGACAAGTGCCTGGAATTTTCAGAACCAGATTCCTTGGTTTGAAAATAGGTCATGGACATACCTTATTCAAGCAACAATGAAAAATATACCTGCATATATTTGCACCAAAACATTGTGAACAGCACATGGATAACTTTGTTCTGCATGTGTAACAAGTCTGTGAAGCGCTGTTCAATATGTATGAAGACTGGAGACTTTGTTTGTGTCAAAGCTGTATTGGAGTCGTTGGCATTTTTGGAACTTGTAACACTTTCTGTATTGTGTGGTATCGCATATCTGGTAGCATGGTGAATCATAGGAACAGTGAAATGTATTGCTGTGTTTGTGCAATACCGGTACTTCTGTCTGTGTGGAAGCCATTCTGCCTAAATAACACATTGCACTTGAACATCACATAATATAACCAGTTCACACATAGTCATATATAAGACAATATAAAATGTAGAGATGTTTCAAGGAGCTTGCCAACAGACGTCAAGTCAAAAACTTAGATTTTTAAACTTGATGGAATTTTACATGTCCAGTGATGTCTGGAGGAACTACCATCACAGTACACTTAAATCATGGCGACAACTCTGTTTTTTTTAAAAAAATGAAAAAATGAAAAAAATTAGTCACTTGAAGAAGGTTAAGCACGTTAGTAACTGTATCCTTATCGACATGCCTATACTTCAAATGGAACAGTACAGGATGTGTGAACTGCTATTTCTGTAAAAAAGCAGCTTATGGTATGGAAGAAGATTGATTCTGGGAGTTGAAGTTAGTCCTAGAGGTAATCTGCATAAACACTTCTCATAGTTTAAAATTTTATTGTTCTGCTCGTCATCAAAAATTGTGCAGTAAAAACCATTGAATCCATCTGGGGATAATTTTGTCAACGTGATATCTGTAAAGGTCTATTTACCTGTTAATTGTCACAAAACTAAAGGGCCTTTGCAATTGGATACCTCAGACCAATCAGTTCATAGAATTTTAACTATAGACGTTGTTTTAAAAACCTTTGTCCCTTTATGCCGTTGTAAAGCAATTTTGTTAGTAAAAAGTAAGATTTTTGAAGTTCCATTGTGTAATATACATGTACTGCTCCTCAAAACATAATGTAACCCTCACTGCCACTCTCTTTGGCACGACATGAACTTTTAAAAACAAATAGACTTACGGTGGGTGTTCAAATTTCTGAATTTTGACTGCAATGTAATGGCAAGCTGTATTTTGCACAGAAATGTAGAGGAAAGCGACTACCAGAATGAAAAAACAATCTATTTTGTAAAAGGTGAAAAAAAGAAAGTTTAAAACAATATCACTGCCAGTTAGATGCTCGTAGATAAAAAAAAACATTAGTTGGTGAATAGATGATAGATTAAAAAACAAATAGACAGTAGTTGGTAACTATTTGTTGTAGTCTAGCCATGCTCCGATGAAATTCTAAATGGTTTTATCTATTTTTGTGTGCAAATAAGATTCTTTATAATTTGTACAGTTTATTATATTTTTCCTGGCTGTTATTTGAATTGTTTTACAGTTTATGGTGTTGAGTTTCATCTCTTTGGATTTTGCTATGCAATGTTGGTGTTATTTTTTTCATTAGGATTGGGAAATGTCTACAAAAACAGACGGTGAAAATTTGTGAATTGAGTTCTTGTTGAACTCGCCTTCTGTTTTGAAGCCATCAAAATGGTGCTGGGAAATGTTCTTGGTTTTTTGTTTTAAACACTTTTATCATTAACAAATTTAGACACCACCCCAGTTGACTCGTTAGCTCCTTGGATGAGTTAGGTTGAAGACAAAAAATGGGGTCTAGTAGTTGGGCAGGGTGAGACTCTGTTCTCTCGGTGAGGGACACAGATTATGTGTGTAGACTAACACATTCCTTTATCTCATGGCTGGCTGATACACACACAAGGCAGGTGTAATTAATTCTACATACCAGGATGCAGTTAGGGTGTACCTCTCATGTTTTGAGTACTTCTGCGCTTATTGAAACATTTCTACATTTGATAGAAGTTTTAATAGCATTAAAATCTTTGAACCTTTTTCTGTTTTTTAAGTGAATTAAGAGCCTGGAGATTCTTGTAGCTCTTATTTAGCCTGGACATACCCATAAGAGGATTAGCTTTTTACAGGCCTGTCCTATAATCAGCCCATTGGTTATTAAACTACAGTGTAATATGTTAAAATTTGACATTGATTAAGTTATATTGGCGCAATAGTAATCAGCGATCATGATAAGCAGTGTTCAGAAGAATTGTTAATCAAATAATTTTTACTCGACTACATCTTTCAAGCTGCAATAGAACAAAAACAGCCACAGGTAAGACCTGCTTGGTCAAAGGGACAAATGATTCTTTTTGAGTAAAAATTGTCATCAAATGACTTATCGTAGCACCATTTGAACATATTCATTCCTTCTGAGTTTACAAAATAAATTATTTTACTCTGAGCTTCATGTCCGAATAACATGTTTGTGTGAGCCAGCCAGTCTCTTCCTTCAACTTTGCCATTCAATTTCAAATTTTGGAACTCTAGAAAAAAAAAAGGGCAAAAAATTAAAAAGATAAAAAAGTGACATTCCAATCCTCCCAGCACCATAGATTTATGAAGAAAGAGAGAGAGTACTTAAATTTTACTTTGTAAATATTGTTTTGTAAAATAATTTTAAAAGTGACTTTTTTGTAAAGGCCCATAGCAAAGCTTACCAATGGATTGACTCTGTACTTTAAAATTCTGCAATGAGATGTACAGCAGTATAGAAGTAAACAAAATTGAACCAGCCAATGACAGGGTTGTCTGGATAAAAAATATATAATATAAGATTACACTATGTTCAAGAGTATATACTGCTCAGTATTCCAGATTAGAGAAAGTATTCCAGATTAGAGTAAGTAGATTTGACAAATTTGTATCAAAATTCTCAAGTGCCTACTTTCCTACACAGTGTGGAATTTGTATACAAGAACCCATGTGTTTATAGCAGGCAGAATGACAAACAAGTGGAGCAAAACATGGACTCTTACTGAAGTGCTGCTGCCCTCATGGTCAGGCATAGTGTGATGTCTTTGTTTTTGTGCAAACCCTGACTGAGCATTTCTACACAAGGCACAAGGTCTTCCGTCCCAAGATTCAAGTAGGACTATGTTGACTTTTTAAGAACCTCTGGTGGATACTGGTGTAAGACTGCATATAGCATAGAAGTAATTTATTTAATACTATAAGTCACAATGAACTTGACCACAACGATCTACCACTGAATACTGTAAAACGTCTCTTTCAGCTTGTAGGCCTTTTTAGCTAACTTAGCAAGTCAAGGATTTGCTGATTAAGATGCAGCTAATTCAAACATTTCCCTACACTAACAATGATAAAAGCTTCTTGTAACCTAAATTAGGAATCTAGTAAATCCTTCAAATTCTTATTAGCAGAAACCGGACCCTGCTTATTCAAAGCATTTTACAGTATTCTTTTATGAGAAATGGACCTCTAGACAGACAACCCTTCTTATGTGAGCGATCATACTCCAGGACCATCATCATTTTCTGTGAAAAATCCAATGACATTTCCTTTAATATTCATGGAAAAGGTGAAAATGAGACAAATTTTATTTTTGTATGCTTTGTTTTCTCTTTTTTTAAAAAATCATGCAATTTTTAATAACTTTGATCTTAAGTTACCTTCTGAGCGATTTCAATGAACTGTACGTTCCTGCATGGTCTTGTAAATGTTTAATGTATAGGCTAGAAGTAAAAAGTGTACAATTTGTTGAGAGAAAAATAAAATTATACCGTGTTTTATGAGCAATTCATGCAAAAATGTTTTCTCTTTGTGGTTATTCATGTTCAAGTGAAGCATATTGAAGGATGTTGAGGATGTGTGTGTACGTATGCACAAGGTGTCTTTTATTTGGCCAATTCAAATCCAGAGCATATCAAATCAAATATGGTGGATGTACATTGATTGAACCATTGTGTTATGATATAAAAAATGCTATTATTTCAGCAATGGAAGTTTTCCAAGGCCTTTAATAAAATAATTCTGGGTACAATAGACTATCAACAGTCAAGCTACCTTGTAGCCTCTAGCTTGCAATTTTGTTGTTCATAGACAAATGCTGACAATTATTGTCGTACCGACATAGTGTCTGATTGAAATATGTATATGAAGTAAAGCCATATCAGTGGTTTGCGTTGTGCCCAATATCCTCTTTGAAAAAAGTCAATTTCTAGAGCCTTTTTCAGGGTTCAACCCACAGACTAATAGTAGTCCATAGGATCACCATAAGGCTTAATGCTGTGATCCTGACAAGTTTGGTAGTCCCAGATGCATCATTTCTCATGATAATTTTACTGCTGACAGGCGGCATTGGGACTTTACATATCTAGGTAAAAGAATTGGTCCAAAACTTTGACTGCTCTTTAATGGAATGAATAAGGCATTATTAGCCATAACATGTTAATCATTTTTTGATTAGAAATATTGTTGATAAAAATTTAATATTTCTATAATTATTACCTACAAAAGTACCCTACTGCACTTGAATCCTGAATAAGGATCAGTTTTTATGCCCAAATTATGAAGGTGTAGTACATACTCTGATGGAAAGCCACAGCTAACTTAAGTTTACAGATAGTAGTATACTAGGGTGTTGCATAATTATTTTATCACTGAAGAATACTATATGTGCCAACACTATATTTTTATGTTCATTATGCATTACTGTATGTGAAAACATTAAGATATTATTTGCATAAAGTATATATCAAGTTTATTTAAGGATGTACGATCGGTAAAATTAAAAGTAATGTCATTTCTCTGAATTGTCAATTTTTGGATTCTCCTTTGTAAGTATTATCAAAATGTGTGATAAAATATAGGGGTCACCGCGCTCGTTTATGAGATAAATGATAAATGACCATGAATTTTGCCATTTGTGAGAAAAAATGCTGAGTCAGCATTTTTTCACCAATGCATTTTCTATGGATGAAATAATTCAATGCTGTTTATCTCAAAATTTAGCGCGGTGACCATATAATTTTATTTGATCAGTATTATTTATTTCTCTAGACTGAGCTTTGGTGCAAATTTTCATGAAAATGACATTAGTAGAAATTGATTTTCCAGCAAATTTCAATGTAATCCTATGGGAAATGACAAATTCCACGCGCGCGTACCGCTCGTACATCCTTAAGTAATAAAGCACACCAAGCCACAGTATACCACAAGATTTTGATCAGTTCACGACATATGCATGAGCGATAGCAAGTGAACTGGTCAAAATCAAGTGGTATACCATTGCTGCGTGCGATATCTCAAAAGTATATCAAAATTTTGGCTTGAACGTCAAATACGGATTTCTGCTCAAGCTAAGAGCTCACGTGTATGCCAGCATGCCAGTTGTGGTATATCGGTAATATACCATGGTTCTTTTCGTATCTTGACCAATCAGATCGCTGTATTTGCACCATCGATATACTGGTATGATATAATTACTATTATTTCATTTTCAAACACCATAATATTGTTTTTACAGTAGCAATTTATTTGCAAACATGGTGTTGTTATGTGCAACAGGCATTATTTGCTGATTAAATACCATTATTTAAAGTTCAAACTGTACCATATAATGTTATATAGTAGGTCATCTTTACTTTGTCAGTTTTTGTCATTTCAGCAGACATCAAATTTTCAATCCTCTGTGGAACATTGCATTCAACATCTGATTTGATTTTCTTATTACCTAGTTCTGCTTTATCCAGAATCTGTTTCTTTACACTTGACAGTACCTTAGTGGCACAGCAATCTGTGAGACATTTGAAATGACTGGTCCAAGTCCATATATCTCTTTTCCGTTTCTGCCCCTGATGTGGTCCAGGTGTCACTCTAGCTGACCTTGCTCGATAACAGGTAGCGTTCAACTTAAACAACCCTGGCAAAGTTACAATTCCTCACCTGATTGGTGCCATAAAAAGTGCCCTCTAGTGGTGGAAAAGTGAAAGCTTATAATATAATATAATATAGAAAGCTCATACATGTTCATAACATTCTAACATAACGTTATAACACTAAGACAAAACCAAATAAAAAGTGGCTTATACAAATAATACGTGGCATTTGCTGAGAAAACAAATATTTTATTATTTTTCATGTGAGATTATGATATATACATAAAAAATCATTAAACGGCACAAAAAATAATTCTTTGAGCACATAACCTCCTAATGTTTGAACTATATAACATTATATTATACAGTTTGAACAATTAAAATAGTATTAATCATCAAATAATGCTTTATGCACATCATGTTTGCAAATAAATTACTGCTGTTGAAACAATATTATCATGTTTGAACATCAAATAATAATAACTTTGAACTTTGGTTGTTTAGCTAAATTTGACTGAAATACCATGACTTTGAAGGCAATGGTTTCTGTGGTTGTGGTGTGAATTTTATACCCTTTTACCATCGCTTTGAGTAAAATTCTGTGTAATGAAGAAATTAGTAATCCCTTAGTTTACATAAAATGTGCTTTTCCAGGATATCCCACTAGAAAGGCACTAATTGATCGCACAGCTATGCATGAACTTGTCACTTCCAGTGAAGTATTCTGGAGGAGGGGTTTCGTATCATCAAACAAAGTGGTCATAGTCATCACTTAATAATTGTCATCACTTGACTGAAATTGAACCGAAACTATTTTCAACTTGACAACTTTTGAATGTGAAAATGCTGAAATTTTGCTTAGGAAATCTTGTTTTTGGAAAATTTTGTATAAAAAATTAATAAACCGCATAATAGTGGTTTAAACATATCAATGCGCCATTCAATGACTAGAATCGTTCCATTTTTTTAACGGATTTAATGGAAATAAAGAATTTGATTATCATTTGCCAATAAACCTAAATATTCAGAGTGAAAATTGCGTAAGAGAGTTATGTAATAAAAATATTATAGCCCAAACAAGGGACTATGTACCATCAAGGCAGGAGACCATTTCCACCCTCCTTACGTCAGGCAAATGGTCACCTACCCTTGGGCACATAGTTCCATGTTTTGGCTATAATATACACTGTGCAAACATGTAGGAAGTGATAAAAGTTCACTCTAGTTAGCTCATATTTGGTATGTATATAAATACCAAAAAGAGCGTATATGGTGAGTCTGTGGTGTCTGTATGTCTGTATGTATGTATGTCCGTCACACGCAAAAGCTTCCAAACGGCCACACCTACCATCACAGTATTTAATGTCAGGTAGACCCAGTGGTTGAGATATGACGTTGTTCAAATGAACATGTTAGTGTCGAAAATATGCAAATGAGGTAAGAAAAAGGGGAAATCCTGCAAGTGTGCGGGACTGGTGGCATTAACTGAAACAGGCCACTCCACTGACCTCGAGTCATTTCCTGTCATTGTTCATGAACTGATACATATTGGCAGACCTGCTGAAACCATGAAGGATTGTGTTGAAACATTCCTCTGCTAAGCCTGTTCCTTAAGTTGACCTCCAGTATCTAAAGTTTCAGACCTTATTTCATTCTTGTTTTTCTGGTTTAAATATTTCTTGATGGACCAATTCAAACCAAATATGAGCACACTGTCCTTGACGGTATTTTTAAAGGACCCATTCCATCAGACCGGTAAAAACATGGCCTTCCCTCTACATCAAGACAGCTTATAAAATGACTGATAAGAGACTTACACTTGTTCATTCCATCGGACCGGTAAAAACATAGCCTTAGTAGCTCATAAAATTGCTGATAAGAGACTATAATACGATTGCTCTTCTGAAAAGAATGTAGTGAATTGACAATTGACTGGACATGGGATCAGTTGATATATGCAAATTATGTAAGTAATGAGTCAAATACATACATTTAGGAGGAAGAAAATGAATTACTGAGTGATTTGAACTCATTTGCTTCTTAAAGACTCTGACAATCTGTACATGTAGGTAATTACAAGTTATATAACATAGAATAAAAAAATAAACCCAAAGATTTACAAAGAATTATAAATATAGCACATGTAGACCATGATTGCGGATAATATCATTCTCCTATAAGTAATCCTTGACTTTCAAATTAGTTAAATATCAGTGTTATAGAGCAGCCTGTCAGTTTAATTGGCTCAGTTATAGTGAGATCGAATTAAACAACTGGAGAAATGGTAAGTGACTTTGGTTGTTACATCCATGGCATAGAAATCAAACCTAATTAATGGTTTGCTATAATCAACTGTTGACAACGAGTGCAGTGTTTTGCCCAAATTGTAAAGTTCAGTAATTTCTGGAAATTTGGAAGTAACTTTGTTGACAAACTAAATTGGTCAGCATTTCATTCATAGCTTTATTGGCAAACAATGTGGTGCCACTACTGATTTACACAAATTACAGTTTTCAAACTAAAATCAGTGAACTCAGACTTTTATCTTGTCATCACAATTACATATTCACTAGCTGCTGTGTAATTTTGACGTCATTTGGACCAACTGTCTTATCACCCTCTTCAGAACAGCCAGGCCATGAGATTATCTCCATGATAACTGGCAGGTACCATTACCCCACAGACAGTGTCTCAGGGTCAGGTCGCAAAGTATTACATTGCAACACCAGCTGTGTATTTAAACCAGACATCACTGATGCCAGTATTAGCTGGAACTTAGGGAGCCGTCATTATTTATTGCCGGGGGGTCGGAGGAATCGGGGGGGGGGGGCGCACTCAAAAAATCGAAAGCTACAAGGGGGTTGCTCAAAAGTGGAAAACAAGAAAGGGGGGGCTACTCAATTTTGTTGATGTGTACTGAAGCATTTAGTGGAGTTACGAATTAATACAACAATAATAGTAAAGATATGTATATTCATACCTGGTATTTGTGTACACACACACACACACAAATATATATATATATATATATATATATATATATATATATATATATATATATATATATATATATATATATATATATATATATATATATATACAGGTGGTTTCAAGTAGAAACTAAAATTTCATTACACTATGTGTTTCACGTTATTGTGATCTTCAGACGAGAATGATCTGCTATTCGACGTGGCAAGCCTTATGTTAGAGGCTAGTACTGAGTACATTTTTCAGTATTTCCTGATTAAAGATTGATATACTTGCCTGATCATTCATGAGAAACGTCTGCTTTCTATATTCTACATTGTATAGGTTATCGATAGGGGAAAATGTGTAAAGCAAGCTAATTCTGATTCTATAAAGTTTAAAACCAGTGGAATGCCTTGACAACAAACCCATCTTTTATTGCAGGAAAATAATAATAAATAATAAATGTGAATAAATGTATGTCTGTCGCTATTTTTTTGTTTTCAAAAAATGTAATTGAAATCAGTGAACTGGAATATAAGTTTTGGAATACTGTCTCAGATTTCTGTTCCTTTGAGTTTTTTATACAAAAAAAATCTGAAAAAAATACTCCCCAAGTGCCACCAAATAACACCATTTTAATCTCTATTTTTAAAAGCTCCAACGGCAGAAGTGGGGACACCCCCCTCCTGACCTCCCCCCGCGACCGCTTATGCTATTGCTTGTGGTGCTTTCGCACCACATCTTCGCCCTCTTGTAAACAAATTCTACAGAGAACACTGCATGTCATCAGAGCACTGGATACAGACCTGTACATCAGCCCCTGTCACAGCAATGGAACCTCTTTCCAACACAGACCTGTACCACAGGGTTTAATCAGGGTCTGTACAGGGCCTGTTGCAGCAGCAATCCATTTTACTGTATAGATATTTAACTTTCCCAATTTTTTTTTTTTTGGGGGGGGGGTCACTCAAAATTTCTGTAGCAGAGAGCGGGGGGGGGGGGTTACTCAAACACGTCATGGTTGGTGGGGGGGGGGGGTTACTCGAAATTTTGGAGTTTCTAAAGCAATTCCTCCGACCCCCCAGGCCGTAAATAATGATGGCTCCCTGAACTGGACCCAAACCTCAGGCGGACGACACCTCACCAACGCTCATATACTTGTATAAACCAAACTCACCTACTCAGGCTACTGATTCAGAGGTAAACAGTCTTATGTAAGGCTTTATTCGTCAAAGTATTCATTTTTACTCTTCACAAGACCTTTAAAATGGCCAAAAAAGATCTGCATTGGAATTTTTCAAAACTGCACTCCCTGCAGGTCCCAGTAAAGGCCCTAGCGACGCCCTTGGCAACAAAGATACAAATCTTCGGAAAACTTTGGCAAATGTCGGGTCATGTAATTATTGCATATTTTCGTATTACAGAGTTGAATGGTTGTTTTCCTTTCTCTGTATTGTTCACTTACATTTGTAACACATCTTGATGTATCATACCATAAAGATTGATTGATCCACATGTAAAGCACATTTCTACCGCTGGCTGCGCTGTGCCCTGAAGCTCGGCAAGCCCTGGCTGGGCGTGACCTTTGACATAGTACAGTTGGTCAACCCTGGTTTGTTCGGCGATGACAGCAGCCTTTTCGGCCTTTATCAGCGGTGCAGCCTATAGCCCATATCGTTTTGTCAGGACTGAAAGGGAAGACAGTGCGATAATACCACGGCGGTACCTGAAGAGTTTTACCTTCATGGATAATACTGACACAGTGCAAGCGAGCGTTTTTTCAGTAGGACCATGGATGTAAAAAACAGCATCCATTGTAGGACTAAACATAACAGAGGACGACAGTACGATAGAGCCGGCAAGCGTTTTGTCAGTATGACTGACACAATGTGATAGAGACCTACAGCTACCATGTACATCCCAAAATCTAGCTGTTGTTCGTCCTCTACACAGAGCTCAGAGGTCACCATCGCGTTCAAGGCAGAGGCATGGCAAGCACAGATACTAGATAGGCTGCTCCTTAAGTGACGTCACACTTCCGGGTTTGATTTCTTCGCGGGAAAAAGTGACTAAGCTTCGGAAAATACGCGATTTTTCTGCCGTAATTTTTTTACTTGTGCCTTTCCATGCATTATTTAATCATTTTTACTCTTCACAAGACCTTTAACAGAAGAAGAGACCATCCCTCTGAAGGAGAACAGCCAGGCTTAACAGGTGGGTATTTCACAACACTGATCAGGCTGCAGGCCTGATTACTTAGTCATACATTATGCCTTTATGGGAGCCATTGATTGGTTTCCTGTTCCATGCTGACACCCCTTTATTTGGTGTGGCACATATACACAGGAAGTGAGTGTGTCAAGATCTCCCCGCCTTCCCTGACATTGAAGCTCAGTGCAGTCACAATCCACTGTAAGTGCTCGCATATCAAGTCAAGATATTGTTGTATCGAAGTTAATTTTGTATCCAGTAGATTATCTAGAATATGTGGTATATTATATAGGGTATATGGTATCTTCAAATACTCGGGAACAGGAGCATTAGAAATTTATCAAGGTAGTGTGTGGGTTTGTTTTCACAAGTTTGGGGGTGACCTGTGTAACCTCATAAAGGATAAACCGTCTTCCGGGCTTACACCTTGTGACAGAACGTGTTATTAAGAGACTACCTCTAAAGGGGACTTAACAGCCACAACACTCAGGCATGATTAAGTGACAGCCATAGGAGCCATTGATTGGTTTCCACACCCACGCTGACACTCCCCTATTTGGTGTAACTTATGCTGGAAGTGACTGACCATTCAAGCTTTCCCTTCCCCGATACATGGGAAGTCAGTAAAATCACAATCAGTACATAGTGTAAGTAAGTGCCTGTTTACTGGCCAAGAAATTTTTGTAGTAGGGTTAATTTTGTATCCAGTACAGGTACCTTACTAGGGTATATACTCGGGAGCAGAGATTTATCAAGGTAACTTTCTTTTTTGTCTTTTTTTTTCACAAATTTATGAAGATGACCTGTGTAACCTCATTGTCCTTCAAAAGATTACATGAGTGGTGCTTAGTTTAACTGGTTGGCAGGGGAATGTTGAGCACACAGTGCCATAATAGTGTACAAAGACATTTAGCAGTATCATATCAATTTATTGCAAATATGTATATTTGACGAACTTTCCTAATTAGTGTGCAATGTCCAGATATACTGCAGCAAATTTGACAAAAGTTTAGTTCAGATGTTGACCTCACAATGTTGTAAAAGTACGTAAAGACATTTAGCAGTATCATGTCAATTAGTGCTGATTTGCATATTTAATTAATTTTCGTAATTAAGGTGATATGTCCAGAAATACTGCATCAAATTTGATGGAACTTGGTACAGATTTTAATCTTACACTATGTTGTGATGGCGTACAAAAACTTGTAGCTCCACTACGTCAATGAATTGCTAAGTTGCATATTGAGGAATTTTGGTTATGGGTGATATGTCAAGCAACCATGTCCAAACATGCCATAGAGGGCGTGATTTTCAGGATTGGCAGGAACTGCGCTTGTACCGGTAATATAATTCATGGACATTTCATTTTTTGGGGTCATAATGGCTTTGTTCTGTCTAGGTCATTATTGCTTGTTACTGCTCGTTATGGCTAGTTTAATACTAGATTTAAAAAAAACACCCACTATAGACACTTTTATCATCCAAGAAATGCATATACAGTACTTCTTCAATTTTGGATGCACCTCCGTTTCTTTTGGTGTCATGACAATGTCCTTTAAGGGATTGCCCAGATCCTAATATCGCTTACAGCCTCCATGTTCATAACCATTGCGAAAATGAATTAATGTTCATGACCATTAATTCATTTTCACGATACAGGTTTCGTTTATTGTGTCTAAAACCAGGGTTGAATATATGCATGGTCACCCATTCATTCTTTCGACATGTCAAACACAATATAAGTAGTATCTTGCATCAAACAAAATTCATGAAAAATGGCTAACTTTGTCCCTTTAGTTTCTACAGTTTCAAATATCCAAGAAACTTTGCCTTCTGTTGCTCAAACTTTTGTCCATCTCCATCGAAAACCAGAAGTAGTCTTCAGTCACACATTAGCAGCAGAGGACAGAACTGTATCCCGGTACTTTAATTAAAAACTGAACCTGATGAGGGCGCTACACACATACATCAGACTACCCTCTACAATGAGTTTCCACAACTGCTGAAATGAGATTACAAAGAATGGATATTATGATAAACATCTGTGTTGGACTGTAAAGTCCACAGGTGATCATGAGCAAATATCAGTATTCATATAAATTGTTATCTCAGTGAGAAAATTAGATATTTCATTTCACAATGTCCTGAAAGGAATCAGGAATACAGGAACTCCTTGTTTAAGAACATGAATGTGAAACTAATGTTGTCATTACAAATTATTCAGAGTTTCATGGAGTGTAAAACTTGGTGTTGAATCATTGGACTGTCTTTGGGTTTTACCATACATGTATTCAAGTAGAGAATGAAAATTAAGAAATATGAAGTCATTTTTGCTTTCCTGTCAATCCAGAAAACGTACTTCACGCACATGGATTGCTGTCATTCCTTCATTTGTGACATTGCAGCTGATGAGATTTGGTGTTTTATCTTACAGATAGAGATCAAGATGGCAATTTCTACAAGTTTATTATTTGAAAGGAGCATTCTTCTCTGTAGCATTTGTCTTCTAGTAATTTTAGACGTTGCATCCACAAGTGGTTTTCCAAGAGACCAAGTCCCAAAGTCTAAAACCGTGCAAGGTGAGTTTGTGAGTTTATTCAACTGAATGTTACTGCTCTCTGCCAACTGACAGTGGTTTTGTCAAAGTCAAATACCGCTGAACAAACACAAATTATGATTATGAGAAATTGGCTACGATCAATGATTGCCATGAAAACTGTAAAATTCATATCGTGAACATCACAAACATATTGTTTCTGTACAATTTTGTGTTCATACGATTGAAAACACAAGGTACTGTACATTCCCTGAGACATGCACCCTTCTGGCACTGTTGAAATGTTTTGTTTGGACAAAGCCTGGGTTGAACTAGACCCTGGAGTAAAACATGTGTGTTCTATCCTGACACTCAAATGAGTCAGTTCTTTTTAGTCTCCGGGGGGACTTATAGGTTTGGTCATGTCCGTGCGTGCCTCCGTGCGTGCCTCAGTGCGTCCGTCCGTTCACGCAGATATCTCTGAGATGCCTGGAGCGATTTCATTCAAACTTGATACAAGGATTACTTCAAAAATATGTCATACAGATGCACGTCAATTTGTTTTGTGATACGATCCAATATGGCCGCCAGGCGGCCATTTTATTACGATTTTTTCATGTACAGAGCCATTACTCAGGCATGTTTCGACCGATTTTATTCAGAATTGGTACAAGGACATTGACCAATGTCATAGATATGCACATCAATTTGTTTTGTGATGCAATCCAATATGGCCGCCAGACGGCCATTTTATTACGATTTTTTCATGTACAGAGCCATTACTAAGGCATGTTTCGACTGATTTTATTCAGAGTTGGTACAAGGACATTGACAAATGTCATAGCTGTGCAAGGCAATTTGTTTTGTGATACGATCCAAAATGGCCGCTGTGCGGCCGTTTTATTATGATTTTTTCATGTACAGAGCCATTTCTCAGGCATATCTTTATTTGAATTTTATTCAAAGTTGGTACAAGGACATCGACCAATGTCATAGCTACGCACATCAATTTGTTTTGTGATGCGATCCAATATGGCCACTGTGCGACCATTTTGTTACGATTTTTTTCATGTCCTGAACCATAACTCAGACATGTATCAAGCGAATTCATTCAAAAGTATTTTTATCACAGACCTAATGAAGAGGACTCTATCCTCTTTTAGGACCTGTAATCAAAATACCCATTAACAAGTGGGGACTGTGTCATCAACGATGACTTGTTATCTACTGAATGTTACTTGTAGAATTATGTTCATGATCATTTGTCTGTTTTAAAAATTCAAAGAGTAGCAGCCACTGCGTTTAGCTTCTATCCACAAAACGCTCCCATGAAATTTCCTGCCCTACGTCATAAACAAGTAAATATTTGTTCTTGTTCTGTTCTAGTTTCAGATATCAGAAAAATCCATGCAGGACCCATTTCCATATCAAAACTCATAGATGGAATTCTTTATATTGGGTCGAATAATTCATTATATGCGTATGACACAAACAGAAATTTTCATTTACAACATGACATTTCATGGCCGCCACATGAAGATGACAAGAGGTTTTGTAAGTTAATCAAAGAAGAGGAGGAATGCCAAAATTTTATTACTGTTATTGAACAAAACAAAAACAGACTTCTTGTGTGTGGTACCAATGCCAATGCGCCGAGCTGCAAGTACTTTAATGTGAGTATTGAGTTTTATCTCTTAGAGGGTGTCTTTCTGATCATGACAATTTGATCTGATTAGAAAAGTTAATTATCACTGAAAACAGATAAGCAACTTTAAAAGATTTGCAATTATGGATTTGTACAAAAACTAAAAATTAATGTAATATGTACTGCCAAGGAAACAAACAAAAACCATTTGAAGTAGGAGAGAAACAGGTCACATATATCTCTGCTTTGAAGGGAACTTAATTAGCATGGTAGTAACAAATTTAATGAGGCCTCCAACATTTTTCCCACTTTGTCTGTTACAGGATTCTAGTCTTACCAACAGTGATACGATAAATGGTTTATACAAAGCACCCTTCGCTGCTGGTCAGCGGACTCAAGCAATCTTTGCAGGTAAGTTTATTCAGCAATTTTCAGTCCAATTGCAGGTCAGCAATCTTATAGCTTTTGAAAAAAACACCTGTGGCAACACCTGAGAATACTTGCAGTCTCAAGACATGAAAGTATCAAATTTATGGGAAACCTTGTACAAATACATGGTTGTACATTAAATGAAGCCTTAGCAGGTGGTGGACTCAGAAATTAATTCTTCTTTCTGTTGTCACACTTAGATGGGGACCTTTACGCTGGTACCGTGTTGGACTCCATAGGCACTAAATCAGCAGTAGTTCGCAGTGCAGATACAAATGCCGTCATGCTTCAAACGGACCTCGTAACAGAGGATTCTGATTCCAAATGGTTGAATGGTAAGGTTTCGGAAACTTGCCTTTTCACTTCGTAATTGAAGTCAGTTTTGTCAGTTTTCAAACAGTTTTAGTTTCAGTGTGATACCATGATAGTACCTACTTTGTTCATGCTTTCATCCATATTTGGACATGAAAAAAATTGGATACATTGTTCTTTTAAATTTACCTTGTGGTTGTTAAAAAGTTGGGTACGAATATTGACTTCAGGTGAAATTACATGTAGGCATCACTAACACCTGAGTGAAAATTGGTATTTGTGGGTAATGGATAATTGACAGCTTGTGATTCCAGGATTTTGAATTTGAATCATGGTAAAAATAAAGGATATTGTTCTGGAACATGCTGAACAGCCAGCTTTTCTAAGCCAACTCACAGGTAGAATATACAGATTCCAATCAGGAACATGAAGTAGACTTTGTCTCTTGAATAAAATTTTAACGGTGATTCCTGTGATTAACATTCCAAAAAGTCAAGATATTTTTTGTGGACATTTGATCAAAAGGACCATGGGAACATTTGTCACTGTCACCTGAAATGAAACAGAAGGTTGACATCACTGAGTTGTGAAGAAACGTGTTTATTGTATCAGGGAAAACACAAAGTGAAATACGTTCATGTGAATCAGACTTGCTATTCTCTGACCTAGCCAACAGAATCAAAGAGTATATTTCTGTCTTTGGAATGCACAAAATATATCAGGTGATTTCAGCTTGTCCTGAATGCAGGCTGATGCTGGTTAAAGTTTATAGAAGAGAACCATGCACATGAAATTTGTATTTTTCAAAGCACACAAGTTGACATCAACAAAAATTGAACAATGTTCATTTCATATGTCATTACATACAAGTTGTAGAATGTTACTTGTTTTGCATTCATGTACGTGCTTGGCTTTTGCCCAATTTTTTTCATCTCTTTATCCATCCCTGTTCATTTTTCAGAACCTGATTTTATTTCATCCTATCATCTCGGCGAGGAAGTATTTTTCTTCCTGCGGGAGACTGCAGTTGAGTATAATAGTGTTGGCAAGGTGAGAAAATTTTTAGTTTCAAAAAATCCATCAGAACAATGTGATTTGTTTATTCAAGTTCTTTCCTCTCTGCCACCCACTACATGAAACAATTACTTTAATGCTCGATGTAACACAGAATCTTTTGATCTTTGATATGTTTGCTGAGTAGATGATTTACAGGAGTTTCACACTTCTGATCAACATGCTGCCTCCCTCCCTTTATGTCTGCATAGTCAAATTTCCTGTAGTCACAAATGTTTAAAATTTTTGGCTGTATTGTGAGGGTCAAACTGGGCAGGCTGAAACAGATATGGACAGTACAGGTCTATTAAAAAGATTTATTTCATATCTATAGCAATGTGACATTAAACTGGTCCAATAATCATTTCCATTCAAGGTAATACATTACCACAAGTTGATAGTAAGATATGGTAACCTCAAAATATGATTATGTAATTACAGAGCCGGTTTTCCAGAGTGGCAAGGGTGTGTACCAAGGACAAGGGCGGCAGTGATCACTTGTTAGATAATATCTGGACAACATTTCTCAAAGCAAGGATAGTCTGCTCTATTCCGGGAGACTTTCCGTTCTATTTCAACGAGATTCGTAAGTACAATTACTCTACCAGCTTCAGGAAGTTAGGGGAAATGTGTTTCCGTTTGATTGAAATGTGTGTCAAGGTATGGCTGTTGCATTAATGTACACTGTCATAAGAAGCCACTCATTGGTCAGTTGTGTTGTGTTTGTCATATATGAAGTCAGGCAAGCCAATCAGGTATTTTCTTATTTTTACCTATTTAACAATATGTGCAGTCATCAGTGTGCCTTTTGTGTTTTTTTTTACAGAGGATACTTTTGAACTGAATGGAAAATTTTATGGAGTTTTTACAACACCAAAGTAAGTACCCCCCTGAAATAGATTAGATGAAAAAGGTCAGGACAGTTGTATTGTTCTGGTACAAAATATTGATAGACTTCATGATCGAGGTTAGATATAGTTTGATGCAGTTGAAGCTGTCAGGTATTTCAACCAAAAATAATAATCCACTTACTGTGAACTTGACACGTACCTTTCAGCCAAAACTTTTGATTGCAAAAGATGTTGAAAGTTACACATATTATTAATTACTCCATTCGTTGTATAAGTAACTGTACTTTTCATGTTTTGTCATCTGATGGTAGTCAGCAGTAGACGGTAGAAATGAGTTCTTTACCTGTTAATTACTTCTGCTGATACCTAATATATTTCTGTTGTCTGTTTTTAGTAACTCTATCCCAGGATCAGCGGTGTGTACCTATGACCTGAGCAGCATCACCGAGGTATTTGACGAGGGAAAGTTCAAGGAACAACAGACAGCCCAGCATGCATGGTTGCCTGTTCCCGACAGTGAAGTGCCCAGCCCAAGGCCTGGATCTGTAAGTTGTAATCTTCTGCCTTCTTTTGTGATTAATGCCTCACGGCAAAGTAGCTTTAATGTTTGTGTAGATACAGTTTGTATGTCTTTAATAGGAAATGCGGAATGACTACATCTGCATGCTTCAGATTGGATGCTGTAGAGACTCATAACATCTCTTTGGCATTTTTTTGCTCTGTCTCAGAAACTTAACCGTAACCTAAAATTTAAGCATTTGAATCTCTGAGAGAAGCAGTCAAAATTTAAATTTAATTTCTTAACAATTGTTATTTTGAATTTCAGTGTCAAATGACTCGACTAGTCTCAGCTACAATGTCCTGTTGTTTGCCAAATCACATACGCTGATGCACGACAACGTAGAACCCAGCGATAATGATGGACTTCCATTGTTCACCATGACAAGGGAAGACTACAGGTTCACTCAGATACTGGTTGTTAAAAATGTTGAGGAAACAGTCTACGATATACTGTTTATTGGAACAGGTTGGTGGATCATTCAAATTTTGTATGGCATTTAGAACATTTCTAAACTTGCATCAAACACAAGTTGTGCCAATTTTCAATGAAAAGATTTTTCTGATTTCAAAGTGCCATCGTTACTATTTACACTGAGATTGTCTGTTTTTATTATTAGCTCCCATAGCCATATGTATATATGGCAATGGTAGCTATTCTTATAGGCTAGGAAAATGTCTGTATGTATGTATGTCTGTATGTCTGTATGTCTGTATGTCTGTATGTCTGTCCGTCAACATCAAAAACTCCAAAACCGCTGCACATTTCATCTTGATATTTGGTGTGTACATAGAGGATGGGCTGTAGATGAGATTTTGTTCAAATGAAGTTGTCATTGCCAAAAATATGCAAATAAGTGCCAAAAAAGGCGTTTTTGGTAAAAAATCTCCTTCTTCATAACCGCTGGTCAGACAGCTTTGATATTTGGTATACAGGTCCTTAGGGATAACCCAACGTGGATTTGTTCAAATTGTGATGAAATATGCAAATCTGTATTTTTAAGGAATTTTTTTGTCATTTTTGGTCAAAAATTTATTTCATCAAAACCGCTTGTCTGACAGCTTTAATATTTGGTATACAGGTCTCTAGGGATAGCCCAACTTGATTTGTTCAAATTGTAATGAAATAAGCCAATCTGTATTTTTAAGGAATTTTTTGTCATTTTTGGTCAAAAATTTATTTCATCAAACCGCTTGTCTGACAGCTTTGATATTTGGTATACAGGTTCCTACAGATAAACTAAATATGATATACAGAATATATGATGAAATCTGCAATTTTGTATTTTTGGTGCAATTTTTGCCATTTTTGGTCAAAAATGTGTTTCTCAAAAACTACTTGTCTGATGCCTTTGATATTTGGTATACAGGTTCCTGGGGGTTCTCTTAGTGTGATATAGTGAAATTTGATGAAATCTTCAATTTTTGTATTTTTGGGTCAGTTTTTTGCCGTTTTTGGTCAAAATATTTGTTTCTCAAAGTTACTCATGTGATAGCTTTGATATTTGGTATACATTTTTATACATAATTATGATGAAATCATCAATTTTGTATTTTTGCAGCTAATTTTGCCATTTTAGGTCAGGCCATCCTGAAATGAGCTATCAAAGATCTCAACCTTCTTCATCAATACATATGTCACAAAACGTTGCTCTCTACATAACACAGCAGAGCTCTGTCGACCATTGGGTCACTTGTTATCTCCCGTAGCCATATGTATATATGTTTACAAGTTTACATTTTATTGAAAATCTCAATAGCCACTGAGCAGATTAGATGAAAAATTAGCATGTAAGTACTTTGGGCTGACCTGAAATGATTGTGCACATCTTGGGTCAGTATCTTGGACTTGCTTTTTTTCATGAATTTTTTTGTAATTTTCTCCCATTTTTGGTCAAAAAATCTTCTTCTCTGAAACCACAAGTCTGATTGATTTGAAACTTGGTATGGAAGTGCATAGGAGTGACCTTTCTCAAATCTGGGCAAATCGTGGTGAAATTTGCATATTTGCATTTTTTTGCTATTTTTTTCATTTTTGATCAAAAATTTTTTTTAACTCTGAAACCACATGTCCGATTGAGTTGAAACTTAGTGTAGAGGTTTTTACGGGTGACGTCAGTAAGATTTGATCAAATTCTGGTGAAATTTGTATAATTTTATTTTATTGGGGGAATTGTTTCTATTTGTGATAAAAAAATCTTTTAGCTTGATTTTAGCTTGTTTTGATAACTATATGGGAGCGACCAGTGACATTGTCACTATTTTTATTATTACCTTCAGATAATGGCAAAGTTCTGAAAGTTGTGATTATGACCATAAATGGCAAACTGCAGAGCAATCTCATTGATGAAATAACAGTGACAGATCCTGAGAAACCAGAACCCGTTGTCAGTATGGAGTTCATAGGGAACCAAACTGACAAGTTTATCCTGGTTGGCACTCCAAGTGGGATCGTTCTTATCAATGTTCAGAGGTGTGGAGAACTAAAAGAATGGTGAGTACATTGCAAGAATTTTACTACACTGTAATTGCTGGTTCATTTAGGTTGACTACAATGTGTTTTAGACAAATACGTTTGAAGATACTTATATTCAATATACATGTAAATGACAAGATTAATTTTGGATTCAGATCCTGGATCTGTTAGGATTTTTCAGCAGGTTTTTTCTCAAAGTTCACTGCTAAGGCCAGAAAAAATATGCCAAAGGAAAATACAATAGAGAAGAAAATAGTAGAAATGTTGACGCCATCAATAAAATCTCATAATACCAGTAGTTTGATAATCAGTTCTGGCTTCAGTCAAACCTTTATCAATATCATCAATGCATTGTTCTGTCTTCATTATAGTGGATGTGTTCAAGACCCCTACTGTGGTTGGGATGGAAATTCAAAGACATGTAAAATTTACAAACCCAATATGTAAGTTTACAATTTTATTCCTTCTAAAATATTGTTCTATATTTTAAAAATATGACAAAAGTGAAAGTCAAATCTCTTTCAATAGTAACACAGAAATTTACAAAGGTTAGTTTTAAGCTTTATGTCCATTTCAGTGTTCTCCACGAGGGGTTTTTGACGGGCGGTGCGCCCGGCTTCTTTTTGTCGCCGCCCACCTTTAATCTCGCCCGCCCACCTTTTATCTTGCCCGCCCACCTTTGTTTTCTGTAGCCTAAACTGTTTTCACAGTCAGTTGTCCGAACAATATCTGAAAGCCTATTGAATAAAAATGACAGCAACTGACAACGTCGTGTAATAAAGAGGGGCCGTTCACACATCTGTCGGTTTGTTTTGCGACTGCATGCAATCGTCAATGTTCTCCCCAGGCCGTTTAACAGGATCGGCCCCGATCCTTTATTTTTTTCGCTCGATCCTCTTTCATATCCGCCGATACTCTTTAGTAAATGTGGTTGAAGACCTATTGTTTCTCAGCGGCGATTTTGTCACGCTTTTATTTCAGCGAGCTTTTAGTGTGAAACGGCCGTAGTGCCGATGAACATTGGCTAAGACTTCAATTCAAAAAGCTTGAAATGTGTTAAGCTGCCGACCGTACCGTACAGACACCGTCCATTTCATACAACGGACACGGTACAAGGCTCGGTGTTGCATTTTTGCCAGCGGGCACTCAGTCAAAGCATCTATACTATAGGCAACTACCATTGCCGCCCATGTCTCGTACTTGTAAGGATCCGAAGGTCAGGAAAAGTGATTTCGATCAGATGTGGCTAAAATCGTACGATTGGTCGACACAAATATCAGATGCAAAAAAGTATGGTACTTCGCGTGTTCAGGTCGTTGCGTATCCGAGCCGCCAGCCGAGTTAGCCATTTTGAGATCCGTGTACGTCCACATGACGTTGAAGCCATGAGTGTCACTTCCTGTCACGCATTCGTAACTTGCATGCGATTCACTCGATTGACTTTGAGAAGCAGTTGCGTTTGATCAAGTTTCAAAATCCGTGACCATTTTAAAATATTAAAGGCACAATGAAATGAAGTAAAAAGAAACTGCACGAGCTAAAATCATCATTCGTGTGATCATCCGAATACATACGGTTCTGTACTGCATAGTTCAAAGGTCGCGTGTGATCGAGATCAAGAGCGCCAGCGTGCTCCACACAAACATGCAGGGCAGCCTACGCCGCGCAGTTGTCAAAGTTTTATACGTTTGCCGAACTATGAGTCGATGAAATTTCAAATCTTTCTCTTGGAAATACCTGGTATCATTTTTTTCGGGCCTCTCTTTATTATGAATAGAGTTTTAAAGTCAACGTATGTTTCTCTGCAGGCATGCTCCTCTGACTCCGCATTGTAGTGCAAATATTCAGTCCCGTATCAACTTGCCATGGACGCCGCACGTAAAAAAAGACGTTCATGGCTTTACCAATCGGGCTACAGACAAACATATAGTAACAGAGGATCATATGAAAAAAGGCCACCATTTGCCACCGATTATTTTGAACACTGATTACTTCTCATGTAGGCCTACTTTCGAATTTTCATGTTGGTATTGTGCAATATATTTACTAAATTGTGTATTGTTTGTATTTGTTCATTTTTTTTTCACTTTTGATGTTTTATTATTTATTTAATGTAAATAAAAAGGATTTAAATTTAAATTTAAAAATAAATTGTATAGCTTGCCATTTATCACTGCTGAATGGAGAAAAATATTAAAAATGTCAGAAGTATATCTCATCACTGGAATGTCTTGTGAATAGCCCTGGTGATATGTAAATTGTATGCAAATATTATGCAAATAAATATGCTAATTAGCCGCCCGCCTTTAATTTTCATTTGTGGAGAACACTGCATTTGTAAATGACAGTTTATGTTGAAAAAGATGTTATGTCCTGAAACCTACAATTATTATCGTGACACAGGGAATGGCATACTGTAAATGTTGTGTGCCTTTGTTTTTCAATGAATGAGAATAATTAATTCTATAAATTCAAATGCAAATGGCAGAAGACTTATTGTATAAAGAGATTGTGAGTATACACTATTGTGGAACAGGGATTTATTTTTGATGTGTCTTGACATAACCATTGTGTACAGTATGTGACATGACTGGTATTTTTTTCAGCATTGTCAAACAAAATATCACTGCCAGAGAGAATTGTCCTGTCGAAGGTAAGTTACTACCGAGAAAAACTGATGAAAGGTAGAGCAAAATTGAAACAATTGGCTTAACCTCTTCAATGCTGAGGTTGCAGTCATTGCTCACATACAGTAAAGTGACATCAAATTCTTGAATTTGATTAAAAAAAATCAAATTAAAATAATTTTACAATGTATTGCTAATCCAATAATTTTAGTCAGCAAATTAAAGGTTTGAGAGAATTTTGGCCATAATCAGGCATTGTGCTTTTAATGCAGAAGATGCAAAAGATGGTTATTTCAGATAAATGCTAGTGTTCTTTTGCATCATGAGAAACAATTCTAATGTGTGTCACATTAACCCTGTCACCACCATGGTTTGGGCCGCACCCATTGTTATAGATGATGAATGTGGAGAGAACAGGTTAAAGGCATGAAAGCAACTTTACCTGTAAATTTTAAAGGCAATTTGTGTGTCAATTAAGTCTTTTGTCTCCGTTGTTGGGTCTATATCTGTTCCCCGACACTTTGAAAGGAGAAGTTTGGATCTGCTCAGAGAGATGAAGTGGTGTCAGGGTTAGAATATGAAACCACATCATTTAATTATCAGATTTAACTTTGTATCTTTTCTTCGCATCAACAATAGTTGTATTTAAGTGTCATTGTGTTTGTTTTATTGAACCCCCTCTCAGTTATTAAGATGTGACATATGAGAGGTACATGTTCATTTTCTCAAAACAAAATATCAAATCAGCCAAAACCAGAAAGATAATTTATTGCCTAGTGTGTGAGATAAGAGACATTTATGGTCAAGTTTCAATACAAAACAGTTGATAATAAAAAACTATTGGTGCTGTACACATTTTTGCTAGTGAAAGACCAGATTTAGTTGCAGACATGGTGGTGGAATAAAGACCAATAAATGATTTGCTATGCACAATACAAGTACGATAATCACACCACACTTACAGCAATTGTTCTACACAAATTCAGTGGAAGGGAATCAGTGTTACTTTAGGGAAAGTGAAAAGTAGTACTTTTTTCTCCCTGTGTGCATGCTATCGTATCATTCAAGACTCATGTGTTCTTGTCTACTGGTATGCAAATGTTACTATCTCTGTCTATACTGTAGCTCAATCAAAAACCTCAGTCAGTGTTTACTTGTGTTGGGTCTCGATGAAAGAAAGAGGCAACTATTGAAAAAACATGCTTGTACATCAAACATTAAAGCTTTACAGAGTGCTTGTCACTTTGTCACTTTGTCTTCTTCCAAAAATGGCTTTTGGTTTCTGTAAAATGCCTATAAACCCCTCTAGTACGACATGTACATATATATATATATATATATATATATATATATATATATATATATATATATATATATATATATATATATATATATATATATATATATATATATATATATATATATATATAGATATATCTTGTGGTTTTTAAAGTGTGTAAAATAATGATGTAATGTTTCAATGGTAGTAGTAGTAATAGTAGTATTTATTTATTATTGTGACCTGCAACTCTCAAGTTGCCCGGCCCTATGGACTTATAAGTCACCAAATAATATTTCTTTTCATTTATTACAGTAACATTAATGAAATATTTTTATTTTTTCCCCTTTCCATTTCATTCCATTCCATTGTGTCCATTGTGTGCGGGCAACCATTTATTTTGTCACCTGCTGTTCATTATTTGCTGTCAACCATCACACCCACCGCCCAGAGATCACCTGTGAATGCCCAGAACCCCCAACCGGTTAGTTCTCATGCTTTGCTTATGGTTTTTTTTCTCTTTTGTGTTTTATTCAATTTCTGTTTTCATGTTCATGTGTTTATGTCTCTTTCTTTTCATAAGTTCCTGTATGCTTTTTGCAAGCATGTCAGCCATAAGTTGGCATGTGCGATGATTCCATACACATCATCTGGTATCGTTCACTTCAGTATGAGCGTTCAATTTTTATAGCTTTTCAAGCACATACATTTTATACACAAATCTTAGTTTTGCATGTTGTGTCTGTATGACACTTTCAGTTTGGCTTGGTACACATTGCTTTCATATTATTCTTTTTCAAACAAAGTGTGCCCGATCTACATTTGTGGTATCTTATTGGCTGAAAACAATTTACTGAAAAAGATAAACACAACATTCCAGTACAAAGATGGAGAGTTTGCTCAGTACTACTTGAAAGTGTGGAATGAACATGAAAATTTACTGGCTGACAGGTCTGCTCCAAAATAGGGTAATTACAGTGTATCACAAAGTTCTAAACAGCAGATACATTGTATCAGCATGCTTCAAAAAGGAATTTCAAGTGTGTCATCATATGTGATAAAGAGATACACTATGAGTAACATTTATCTTTTGAGATAGTTACATTGTCTCACTATAGCAAAAATGAGTAAAATTGTATCATTTATCTCTTGAGATAGTTACATTGTGTCACCCATCTCTTGAGATAGTTACATTGTATCACCTACCTCTTGAATTAGTTACACTGTTTCACTGTATTCCAAAGAGAGTAATACATTGAAGCAATGTTCTCTCAAGAGAGTTACATTGTATCATTGAGCTTCAAAAGACAGTCACACTTCCAGTTGTTGGGCCTGTAACTGCCTTGTGGAGTGTAAAGACAGAAATCATAAATTATTGACTTCATACTAACACAAGTCATAGAGTGGTATGTGTTTCAGTCTGTGTGTTTGTTTTTAGTGTATGTCTCGTGTGCTATCCGTGACACTGCAGTTATGGTCTATCCATCAGTAAACAACAATGAAAAATGCTGTCATACTCATTAACAACATTTACATTAAAATATTTTTTAATTCATAAGAATGAATCATTTTATGTAATGTCTAAATATATTTATGTATAATACTGGTCATTTACATAACTCATTTCAATGTACCATTTCCACCAGAAGGGAACAGTCATTTAGAAATAATCATTAAAATTCACTGCATATCATTGGCATATGTCAGTATCATTTATATTTAACTGTAATCCATGCTAATGTTACAAGTTTCTACAGTAGTATATTTGGGATTTTCTGTCAATGTTGCCCAAATGGTCCTGAGATATAAGTTCATCCAAATTTAGAAACACAGGCACTCATGATCATAGAATCAACAAACATACCACACCCACATCTCTGTCATGTTGTGTTTACTCTAAACTGTCCCCTTGCTGGCATTGAGAAAACTTGCAGCAAGATACTTATGGATCTTCTTCCTTAGTATATAAAAAAGTGTAAAAAGCAGTAGTGAGCTCTAGACTAGATAGACTTGTGTGTTGCTGCTTGTTTTTCAATGTGCTGTGAGTGGTTTAACATGTGAGGTTCAGACTCACCGCCTTTTGCACTGATGTAAATTAAATTAACACTAATAGGATGTAAAAAACACCACATCTATAAAAGTCTCATTGAGATGTGTATATTTTTCATGAAAACTTTGAGATTGGTGCTGGTATCACACTTTAGAAAAGCCTTATTGAAGATGGCTGATATGTGACCTTGGGTTGGATGGCCACTAACTGCTTATTTATTCCATTGCCACGATCTTGTTATGCCATAAATATCATTTGATGCCTTGACATATGCATCCAATTGTCATGCTTCATCTCCTCTGTCATGCTGTCTCTTGAAACTTGCAAAAAATATACTTTAACAACTCATTGCTTACATGATGCTCAAATCTTCTTTGTCCCCTATTCTGCTTGCCTTCTTTATCTGTCAATGTGCTTCTACTTGGTATGACTTTTTTTGCTGGTGTCAATCAAAATAAGGAAATTAGGAGGAAATTTAGAGCATTGTGCTTTTAACATTTGCATGTATAAGTATCTGTTAAAAGAGACACAGAATTCATGTAATCAGTCACTAACAAGATATAACACATATGATTTCAGAAAAAATGGCAATTTGTACACAATTGTTTTTAATTGAGAAACACCTGCAAAAGGGTTAACACCAAGTCGCTAATGCTTTGTTCCTCTGTCTCTGTTTTTTTGTTCCCCCCAGACTCCTCCCACACAATCACCCCTTCACTGCATGTAATGTTTTTTTCCCTCGTTGTTCTCATCATCATAACAGAGATTAGATCTACTCCCTCCCCAGTGACTGCTACAGCCACTACCAGTACTATTAGTCCCGAGTGTCAGTCGACAACTAATATGACAGGTAGTTCATAGTTGGATTTCCATCTGATTGGTGTTGTGTGGGTTTAAGGTTCATCGGTGTTGTAAAATATTCTCATTATCTCAATAAAGGTAATTTCTGGTTCTCCACGATGTATATTGAGCGCCAGAATATATGTTGAGTGCTTTCAGTCTTGCATATTAATTTACTTGCGCCCTTGCTTTTAATTATGCTTTTGTTTGGTTTGACTGTTTCGAAATTTTTTCAATATTCCAAATGTCTGCAAGCTGTACATTTTTGTCATCCATACTTCATAAGATATCAATTGCCATTAGTTGGAAAGTGTTAAATATGTCCAGCAAACCGCTATTAGCTCATATTCCGACAGACACAAGTGGATTATTTGATTATTATTTGATTATGCGCCAAAACCTGTGTACAAGTATATTGCTCCCCTTATCAGCAGATTGTGAAAAAGTCTTCACATCATAAAAAAGCAACTTCCAGGGACAAACCCATGACATGTTCCCGACTTTAATTTAACAAGCATTTGACTTAACTGGCAACTTTGATATATTTTGTCTTCAGCAAATACCCAAATATCATTAAATCAGTAATAAAGTTAGAAAACCATACAAATAGTAAAAATGAAACTAAAAGGGTAAGGCCAGCCAGGAGTGCTGGTTCACCTCCCCGTTTCGTTTCATTTCGTTTCGTTTCGTTTCGTTTCATTTCGTTTCCTTTCTCTGAATAGCAATACCCACATGGCTATTACTATTTGGCAAAACGAAACTAAATCATTTGTCATATTTCAACATGGGCAAGTTAAAGGTGAATGTCATTCTCGACAGAAGGTGCTTGGCACTTGAAGTGAACTCTGTAATTACCGGAAAAACATCAACAAAGTGACTTAAATATTAGTGTTTGAACTTTCTCACATTGTTGTTTGAATACAGGTGATCGTGTCAGTCAGTTTTCACGTCAGCTTTAACTGGAAACACTTTCTTTGATACCTGAATATCATTAAAATCAGTAATAGAGATAGAACAAAAACTAAAAATAGTAAGATTAAAACTGACAAATTAAGTCCTGCCAGGAGTACTGGTTCACCTCTCCGTTTGGTTTTGTTTCGTTTCATTTCTCTGAATAGCACAGGCCTATCTGTTTTGCATTTGAAAGTCAGAACAATTAAAAATATAACAACATTTACAATAACTGTAGGTGTATTCTGGTACACTTTGGGGAATAATGTGACTGTGTCAGGTCAATATATGTTCTGTATAGTACATATATTTTGCATGCAATAGTACTTCGATAACAATCTGGAAATATTCCCTCTGCTTCAGTAGTTCCCGGAAGGACAGAAAAAGATGTCGACCCTAGCAGTGACTGTACAGCACTCACAGTAATTGCAATCATTGGATGGATTCTTCTTGCAATCCTTGGCAGCATTCTTATAATCTACTTTTGTTTCAAGAGGGCGAGGCAAAGGGTTGAGTGTACTCAAAGAGAGAGCAGATGGATGTCAGTAAACATCAAGAACAAGGTGAGCTATCTTCCCATGGTACATTTATCACAACACCCTTTTGACCAAAAGGCTAAATATCCACAATCATTAATACACATGCACCACAATAACATTGAGTTATTTTCAGTTCAGTTCCATGTTACCTGTTCATTCAATGCTGGAAAATTAGATTGCTGTAAAGATATTATCTGCACTTTCCTGCATCATGTTAACCTTCATATACAAGCACAAAATTGTAAAGAAACTTACTTTTCCAATTTTTTTGTCATTCTTTTTTCCATTTGACACCCACAATGGAATTTTTTGGTCGGTTACGTGTTGTCAGAGTACTACTACCCCTAAACAGCTGAGAATAGTTCGTTTCTCTTTGTCTCATATCATTTATAGGGTTACAATATAGCATGTGATATTAGTAATTCATGGAACGCTAAAGACTATTCTTATCACAATTAGATCACCTGCCTCCATGAAAGACTACATGGATTGTTTTTTCCCCAGCATGAGTTGGAATAAGTGCAGCTGCTGTAGCTTACAGTTATAAACAGAATTTCATTAATTATGTAAATAAGCTGTTAATAAGCACTTCATGGTCATCAAAGTTTTAGCATGAATATTAAAATCTAAGTTTTATAACCAGTACTAGTGACAGTAATGTACCCCAGAAGTTCAATCAAATGCAGTACATTCAGTTTTGATGCATGGCCCTATTCCAGAATTTCATGAAATATGCAAATGAGACATTTTCTGGAATGCTATGCTCAACATACTTTTACTGTACTAACACTAGGTATGATCAACCAATGGCAGTGGTCCAGTCAAAATTGATGCTCTCAATTTTGATACGGAGCCTAATTACAGAAAGTCGTTACATATGCAAATCAGCTAACAATCAAAATGCTCATCAAACTTACAACATAGACCTATGTATGGTCAATTAATAGCAGAGGTACTGTTAAAATCTGTGCCCTCAATATTAATACATAGTTTAATTACAGAGTCATTAAATATGCAAATGAGCCAATAATTAGAATGCTATGCTCATGAAATTTACATCATAGGTAGACCAAAGTATGATCAATTTACACCATGGGTCCTGTCAAAATCTGGCGCTTAGTATTGATAAAGAGCCTAATTACAGAAATTCATTATGTATGCAAATGAGCTAAGATATGGAAGCCACACCCACCAAGATTTTAGCATAGTTAGACCATAGAACAGTTTGAGTACCTGCATAGCTTCATCACATTTGGTGAAGTAATTCTTGAGATAAATCCTAATGCAAAATTCATTAATTATTAACAACTTAATTATGCAAATCACATCCACCAAAATCTGAACAGATCTGAATCTTTCTATGATGATAATGTACCAAATTGCATGACATTCTGAAAGATAGTTTTGGACAGATTGACACACACACACCTGGACTGACATGGAGGCAACATAGGAAACCATTTGGGCCTTCTGCCCTCAGTGTTCAAAAAAGGTAGTGGTGAAACAAGAGTAAGGTTATTTACAAGCTTATGCAGAAAGCTGTATGACATAAAATTTCAACTTTTTAAATCCCTTCTTCCTCTTCTAGTGTTGAAAGCTCCAGAATCACCAGTGTTCAGTTATATCGAAACAGAAAATGCCAAAAACATCCAGCAGGACAACATGGAGAAGCCCAGTAAACCACCGGTGCCACCAAAGCCAAAGACTTACGACCAAAACTCTCTCTCCCGGCCATCAAGCATCCAAAGGGACAGTCTTATAGACAGGCCAGCCAGCATGCAAAGGGACAGTATCAAAGACATTAACAGGGAGCTGAAAAACAGCTTCATCCTCAGCAACGGAGGAAGCTCACTGAAATTCCCAATTGGAGGTGAAAAGGTTGATGCCCAAGAATGATAGTGGCATTGAAAGCAGAAAAAAGTGTGGTTGCTAGCACATAAGCTTCCAAGACATATGACCACTTATTATTTTGAAAGCCCTTTTTATGTTAAAGAAAAAATTGGCATCTATTATATACTTTATTTTCTTTTGGCAAAACACTGTTAAATTTCATGAGAGAGGTGAATCCAACTACTTACTTTCTGCCGAACTGGAAGAATAACAAACAATCCCAGAAAAAGATCATGGAGAAAAATTCCTGTACAAGTTGGATTACCCATCAAGATGTCATGTAACAATGAGTATGAAGAGTAAAGGGTACTCCGTGGATTAGAGTGCTGGTCACCATCTATCCACAGCAACCAGTGGCCCATGGAAAACTAAGGTCGCAGAAGGACGCTTAGCAACGAGAGAGGAAATCAGTGTTGCAAGACCGCTCTCTCTCATTTTGAATCATTTGATGCACAGAGTCAGCAACATGTGCACCAAACTTATACACACTGCTAAGCAAACACACCAGGAAAGCCAGAGAGAGAGAGAGAGAGAGAGAGGGAGAGAGAGAGAGAGATACAGGCACAGGCAGAGACAATCAGTAGGACATCATTATAAAAAGAAAAGAGCTGATGCTTTCATCACAGAGAGCAGTGAAAATAGGTCATTTAAAATAGGTCATTGAAAATTGGTTCTGGACATACCTATTCAAGCAATGATGAAAAATATACCTGCATGCATTTATCTGCATCAAAACATTGTGAACAGCACATGGATAACTTTGTTCTGCATTTGTGACAAGTCTGTGAAGCACTGTTTAATATGTATGAAGACTGGAGACTTTGTTTGTGTCAAAGCTGTATTTGAGTCGTTGGCATTTTTTGGAACTGTAACAGTTTCTGTATTATATGGTAATGCACATGGTGGATTGTAGGAACAGTGAAATGTATTAATTTCTTTGTGTGTGCGCAGTACCAGTACTTCTGTCTGTGTGGAAGCCATTCTGTGTAAATAACACATATTGCACTTGAACATCACATAATATAACCAGTTCACACATATAGTATATATAGGCAATATAAACTGTAGCGAGGTCTTTCAAGGAGCTTGCCAACAGATCTCAAGTCAAAAACTTGGGAGATTTTCGAACTCGATGGAATTTCACATGTCCAGTGATGTCTGGAGGAACCACTGTCACAGCACACTTAAAGGGAGAAAGTCAGCCATTTTTTTTATTAAACATTTATATAACATATTTTATACCACATACGACTTATAACGAGATTTAATTTTTATTTTATTTATGCTTTATTTTCTCTCTTTTTTTTAAATCATGCAAGTTTTAATAACCTTCTGAGCGATTTCAATGAACTGTACGTTCGTGCATGGTCTTGTAAATGTTTAATATACTAGTATAAGCTAGAAGTAAAAAGTGTACAGTTTGTTGAGAGAACAATAAAATTATACTGTGTTTTATGAGCAATTCACGAAAACTGTCTTCTCTTCGTGATTTAATTCATGTTCAAGTGAAGCATGTTAAAGGATGTTGAGGATGTGTGTGTACGCATGCACAAGGTGTCTTTCTTATTTGAACGACTCAAATCCAGAGCATGTCAAATCAAATACGATGAATATACATTGATTGAACCATTGTGTTATGATATAAAAAATGCTTAAATGGCGTATTATTTCAGCAATGGAAGTTTTCCAAGGCCTACAATAAAATAATTCTGGTGTATAATAGACTATCAACAGTCAAGCTAACTTGATAATTAATAACTCGAGAACCGCTGTTTTGACTGCTTTGAAAATTTTTGTGCAAATACCTTAGGTGAACTTTATACAGTTTATGAATATCGTGAAGATATCTTTAATTTTGTATTTTTGCTGATTATTTTGGTGATTTTTCTCATTTTAAGTAAAAATTCTTCTTCTCTTAAACCGCCAGCCCAATCACTCTCAAATTTTGGTTGGATGTTTGAGAGGGTGTTACTCTTCTAATTAATTGAAATTATGACAAAATTGGGAAAATTACTATTTTGGGCAATTTTTATCATTTTTGGTCAAAAATCTTAAAAGTATTCTCTTTTTAAAGTCCCTGGACAGACAGCTTTTATATTTGGTACACAGATCTCCAGAGATGACAATAATTAGATATGTAGAAATTGTCCTGAAATATACAAATTTGAATTTTTAAGACAATTTTGTCACTTTTGGTCAAGAAAACTTGTTCCCAAAATTACTTGTCTGATAACTTTGTAATTTGGTACAAAAGTCCTGAGGGATGTTATGAGATAAATTTTCTGCTCAAAGTGTTGGGAAACCCCCAAAGTTTCATATTTTAGGTAATTTTCTCAGTTTGTGACCTTAATTGACCTACACCAACCCAGGATATGTTGTGAGACAGTTTCGACGGCTGTGAACATAATCATCAATTTGTTGGAAAATTTGATCCAGAAAACAAAGCTGAGGTGAATTTTTTCATTGTGGACCAATTTTTGCAACTTTTCTATGTAAGACACACAAGAATTGATGAGAAATTTGGATCCAGGATAATTCCAGATGTCGTATTAAATCACCCCAACAGTAGAAGGCATTTCACTATGAGATAAAAGTTAGAGTCTAATATTGGATGAGCTGGGAAGTGGGCTGATGACCGACATGCTGTTTTATTGGATGATCTTGGATAAAATTGATAATATCATCAAACATCTAAGTTAGAGTCTAATATTAGAAGGTTTGGGAAGTTGCTGATGCCCAACATGCTGTTTTATCAAATAACATTGGATAAAATCGATATAACATCATCTAACATCTAAGTTAGAGTCTAATATTAGAAGGTTGAGGAAGTGGCTGATGCCCGACATGCTGTTTTATCGGATACTATATCTGATAAAATTGGTAATATTGTCTAACATTTAAGTTAAAGTCTAATATTAGACAAGTGGGGAAGTGGTCGATGGTCGACATGATGTTTATTGGATAATATCCAATAAAATCGATAATATCAAATAACATCTAATTAAGAGTCTAATATATAGACGATAAGGGAAGTGCCTGATGCCCGACATGCTGTTTATCTGATAAAGTTGACAATATATGGATCTTTGGCAAAAATACCAAGAAGTGATGTCAGGTGGTTCTAAAAAAGTAACATATCCTGCCCCATGTGTGGCACCAGCCATATATCAATCTGTAAGTCAAATAGATGGTGATCACCAACTAAAGACTAGTTCCATTTGTTTAGACATATTTTAATCTACAAGTCCTAGCAAAAAAGCATTTAAATGTATAGAGACGAGTCTTTCTCTTGTGTAACCTCTGGTGCATCATTGCAACCATTCATCACACCTTAAACTATCTCTCAACTTAAGCCGAGTAATTCATACATCAGCCATCAACCGCACATACTCATCAGTAATACTAAATTTTTATTCTCTGTTTTTTTGAAAAGATATAGCATATCACTTTTGATAAGAAATACTGAAAACACTTGAAAAGATGTGTGTTTGTTAAGGGTGTACTGCAATCACTTTTTTGCAAATATTCATACTATATCTTTTCAAAAAACAGAGAATGTAAATTTAGTATTATAGCAATAGTTTACTCAAAGAATAAAGGGATACATATTTAGGGTAGATTACATCAACTTTGGTAAAAAACTTTGATAAAAATCAATTTGTCAAACACTTGATATTACTTAGCTATGACATTGAATATCTCATTTGAAACTATAGTGCATATGTAGAAACCAGATATGAACTGTAAATGCTCACGTGTTTCATTATATATTGCAGTTATTTGTAAATTTGAACCTTCGCCACATGTTTGCAACTTCATTGAAAGTGTTATGATCAACATAATGAATAATATTTACCACAGATTGATTCTAAAGCCAAGTATATATCCCCAATCAGGAAAGTTCATTAAAATATGCAAATTAGGAATTGACTGAAATGTTCTCATTAAAATGCAAATTAGGAATTGGCTGAAGTAAAAATGTTAAATGACTCTCAATAATCTCGTATCATAATATCTTTAATGTAAAAAGCAATTCGTCAACTTTGGTCTAGTCAAGACATATAAATACCCTTAATTAGGAAAGTTCATTAAACTTACAAATAAGGAATTGGCTAAAGTAAAAATTCTTAATGACTTTCAATGTTGTATCATAGTATCTGCTATGTACATAGCAAGTTTCGTCAAATTTGGTCCAGTCAATACAGAGAAACATCACTAATTCGGAAAGTTCATTAAATATGCAAATTAGAAATTGGCTGAAGTAAAAAAGTTTAATGACTTTCAATAATGTTGTTTTATAGTATCTTCAATATATGTAGCAAGATTCATCAACCTCAGTCGAGTCAATTCAGATATATATCCCTAATTAGTAAAGTTCATTAAATATGTAAATAGGGAATTGGCTGAAGTAAAACAGCTTAATGATTTTCAATAATGTTATATCATAGTATCTTCAATGTACATAGCAAGTTTCATTAACTTTGGTCAAGTCAATTCAGATATATATATCTAATTAGGAAAGTTTATTAAATATGCAAATAAGTATTTGGCTGAAGTAAAAATGCTTAATGACTTTCAAAAATGTTAGATCATAGTATCTTTAATGTACATAGCAAGTTTCATCAATTTTGGTCAAGTCAATTCAAATAAATATCCCTAATTTCAAAAGTTCATTAAATATGCAAATTAAGAGTTTGATGAAGTAAAAATGCTTAATGACTTTCAATAATGTTAAATCATAGTATCTTCAATATACATACCAAGTTTTGTCAATTTTGATCAAGCCAAATCAGATATATATCCCTAATTAGGAAAGTTCATTAAATATGCAAATTATCCATTATCTTTTATGTCACCCCTTAATATCTTTCACAGCTGATATATCTTGGTAAGATCAACATTTGTAGCATATCTCATCAAATTGTGTGCAGTCGTTGTCAATATATATCTGTTTTTTCTAAAATCATTAATTATGCAAATGAGCAAAAAGTAAGCAAGCCACACCCACCAAAAACTAATCAGTTCTTGCCATTTGCAAACTGAATCTATGTACCAGATTTGATTCTGATCTGATGAGCAGTTTTTGAGATATTGAGCACACAGACAGACAGACAGACAGACAGACAGACAGACATCGCTGCGACATATGCTCACGTGTGTCAACACGTGAGCAAAAAAGGACTATTTTGTTTCGCATTATCTATTCTTATTCATAAATGGCGGGGGTTGAAAGACTGTCATTAAAAATATCATTAAAATCATGATAAGCAAACTTGAAATGTTTTTTTCAAAATGCAAGAAATTTATCAACAAACAAAATTGCCTTTGTGTTATATAGTACTTAAAGAACATGGAAAATGTAATGTGAAATTTCAAAGAAATTTACCTGGCAGGATTGGAGTAAAATATTTTTGACATGTTGAAAACAGGAGAAAAAAGAAGCTAGGTCATTGGGTGATTTGCATACATTGCATAAATTTACAATTCTCTTCACCAAACTTACAACTGCTGATTCTGCTACAGGGTGAACCCAACCAATATTTTAATCTTGGGTTAACAAATTAGTGAAAATTGAGTAAATCTTTGCAAAAAGTGATTTTGAGCAAAATTTGTCACAGATGTGTCTTTTTAATGCTCTAAAAATACTTCCAAAAAAATTCCTGATAAATGGAAGCAAAGAATAGTAATACCAATACACAAAAAGGGAGATTTGAAAGATTTAAACAACTACAAAGGTATAACTTTAAATTCTTGTGTATCAAAACTGTATTCAAAAATTATTGAAACAAAAGTAAGAGGCTTGTATTGAAAATAATAATACACTCGGAGAAATCCAGGGAGTCTTTAGAGGTAATAGATGTTGTGAGGATAATATATTTACTTTGAAGGGTATAGCTGCCTTGAGAAAGTCAATGAATAAGTCTCACTACGAAAGCACCAGAGGGCCCATCATGCTTCCCGTAGCTCGTGTAGACTTCTCCAAAGTGTTTGACCAAGTATGGCATGATGGTCTCAGAGTGATTTTATGGCATGTGGAGATAAGAGGGAATCTTTGGAAAAGAAGTCATTGACAATGACATAGTCCCCACTTGTAATAGGAGTTTTAGTCTTGATGGGGCAGGGAAATGTGGTCATTAAGAAGTATCACTGGAGTGTATGTTCAGATCTATGGGCACATAGGTCTATGTCATTGTTCCCAATTTGAAAACATGAGCCATGTCTAAATTATGGTTCTAAATCGGGAAAAAAGATCAGAACTCTAGCTGTATTGGCCAGCCAAGAAAAACATATGCGCATAATAAATGAGGTACAAGATGTGACAGCTTAAGGCCTATTATCCTATCAAATTGAAGCGTAAAGAACTTGTGGTTACTTAGTTATGCATATATATGCATAATCAAGGTCAAAGGTCATCAAGGTCATGTGACATTTTGAAAAAAATTGTATTGCTTATTAATCCATATATGCCAAAATTCAGACCTCTAGCTCTATTGGCTTGCCCATAATTATATATGTGCATAATTAATGAGGTAAAGCATGTGTTGTCATAAGGTCTCCCATCCTACATAATATAAAGGACATAGCACTTGTGGTTACTTATTTATTGACATAATCGTGTATTTTAGGTAAAATGTCATGGAGGTCACATGACATTTTGTCAAAAAATTTCTATCCTATAGTCTATCCCTATATACCAAAAATCATACATCTAGCTGTATTGGCTCGCTCAAAATTAGATATGCACATAATTAATGAGATACAATATGTGGCGTCATAAGGTGTCCCATCATACCAAATATGAAGGGTGTAGCACTTGTGGTTCCTGAGTTATGGACAAATATGTATATTTGAGGTCAAAGGTCACCGAGGTCACGTGACATTTTACCAAAAAAATTGTCTTGATAAGTTATCCCTATACACCAAAAATCAGACATCTAGCTCTATTGGCTCGCTCAAAATTAGATATGCACATAATGAATGATGTACAATATGTGACTTCATAAGGTGTCCAATCATACCATATATGAAGGGTGTAGCACACTTGTGGTTACTGAGTTATGGACAAATATGTATATTTGAGGTCCAAGGTCATCAAGGTCACATGACATTTTGTCAAAAAAATTGTATTGCTAAGTTATCCCTACATACCAAAAATCAGACCTCTGGCTCTATTGGCTCGCTCAAAATTAGATATGCACATAATTAATAAGATACAATATGTGGCGTCAGAAGGTGTCCCATCATACCAAATATGAAGGTTGTAGCACTTGTGGTTTCTGAGTTATGGACAAATATGTATATTGAGGTCAAAGGTCACCAAGGTTAAGTGACATTTTGTCAAAAAAATTGTAATGCTAAGTTATCCATATATACCAAAAATCAGACCTCAGCTCTATTGGCTCGCTCAAATTAGATATGTGCATAATTAATGAGGTACAATATGTGGCGTCATAGGGTGTCCCATCATACCATATATGAAAGGTTTAGCACTTGTGGTTACTGAGTTATGGACAAATATGTATATTTGAGGTCAAAGGTCATCAAGGTCACGTGACAAAGTGTCTGAGATATCTGTGTGAACGGATGGACTCACGGATGGACTCATGGACGGACATGACCCAATCTATAAGCCCCCTGGACTATATCTGTGGGGACTAAAAACTGTGTCACTGCATCCTTTATGCAATATGAATACGATGAGAAACTAAATGATGACATGTATGATAGGGTGCCTCTGAGCCTAACTTCAGGTAGAATGCACCTCAGGGACAGATATTCCGACTCTCAAATTTCCACAATTCTTTTCTGGTCTACCACCTGTGGGGGCTCTTTTTAAAGCTCTTGGAGAAAGAAAAACTTTTATCGTCTTAGTTTTTGGAAAACCAAAATTGTATTTTTTCCCATGGTGGCCATTTTGAATTTCAAATATAGCAAAATGTTGGCTAATTTGTTTCACTAGTTCCAAACTGTGCAAAGTGACGTCTAATTTTTTTGTTGATTTGGTAAGAGAATGGTTAAAAGTTTCATATAGAAAAGTTTGAGCAAAAGTTTAAGTCTTTCACTTTCAAGGCGCATATACTACCTTAAATCTAATGACATTGAAACAGATTATTTTGAAACTAGGTGTAAAACAAGGGTGTGTTCTCAGCCCTTTGCTATTTTCAATTTATATTAATGTATTTGAAAAAATGCTGAATAATTCAAATCTAGGTGTTCACATTAATAAACAGTTAACGCCAGGGCTTTTTGGGCTTATCATGTTTCATTGATAGCCAACAATCACAAAGATTTACAAACTCTTCTTAACATTTCTGCTAATTTTGCAGAAAATGTTTAATCAAAAGAAGACAGAAATTGTATATTTTGGTAGAAAGTTCCATACAAAAGATAGTTTTAAAATCTAGTGATAATATTTAAAAAAACCAAGTTATATAATTACTTAGGGCTGACTATCACAAGCTCATTAAAAGATCATGAACATTTTAATATGATTTACCAAAAAGGAATGAAACTGATTGTATACTGTAAATCACTCATTAATCATCATAATAGTTTTCTATATGGTGATGTTCTATGGACCAATATTGTTCTGCCATCAATCAGCTATGACAGCAGTGTATAGTTGTTACAAAATAAAGAAGATACTAGGAAATTGAGAAGTTTACAATACCATTATTTGAAAAATTTCTTTTCAAAGAAAATAAAAACGTTGCCAGCTCTGCAGTTTTAGGTGATCTGGGCTGGATGGATATTCACAATTTGCTTGATAGATCATGTGTAAATTACCTAGATAGATTACAAAAAATAGACATTGGACCAAAGTAGTCTTTATTACTCTCAATAAATTATATCAAAGTAATGCTAAGTTGGTATGGAATTGGCCAAAGTATGTACATGATATTCTCATTGACAATGGATTAGATCATCTCTATAAATAAGGTCCTCTATTATACAAGATAGCTGACTAGTTCAAGATGTTTTGGTAAACCATTGAAAATATGAAATCTTCGCAACACAATTCCGAATTCAAAAAAGATAATACACTAGACAATTATGTAAAGCACCTGCAAGCCCATTAATTAATTGATTAATTAATTAATTAGTCTTTAATTTTTAAAATTAGAACAAATTCTATTGATCTTGAGGGATACATACTCAACTGGGCAAATTATAAAGGTAACGAAAATGTAAACTTTGTTGTGACAAAATAGAAGACACCTACCTCTTTCTTTCTACATGTAATTACTTCACTGACATGTGTTGATGAAGAAAATAATCTTTGATAGCCCAAAATGGCCGCAAAAATACATGCGGTAATTAAAGATTTTATAATATAATTTGAACATATTTCATTAAAATCATCTGTAGGAACATGTGTACTAAATATCAAAGCTAATCTGACAAGTAGTTTTTGAGAAACAAATTTTTTGTTCAAAAATGGCAAAAATTACCACAAAATACAAAATTGCAGATTTCATTTCAATATAACATATTAAGATAAACCCTAGGAACCTGTACACCAAATATCAAAGCTATCAGATCAGCAGGTTTGACGAAAACAATTTTTGACCGAAAATTGCCCTTAATTACAAATACCAAAATTTCACTACAATTTGTACAAACTTGACTGAGGTCATCCTGAGGAATATGGATATAACTTTCGAAGCAATCAGACAAGGTATTTCAGAGTAGATGACTTTTTGATGAAAAACTGAAAAAATTACCAAAAAACTTACAAACATGCAAATTTCTCCCAAATTTGTACACACCTAATTTAGAAGACCTAAAGAAACCTGCATACCAAATTTCAACCCAATCTTACCAACGGTTACAGAGTTTTAGCAATTTGCAGAATTTTCCCTTTTTTCCCCTTATTTGCATATTTCTGACACTGGCATGTTCATTTGAACAAATTCACATCTCCATCCCTGGGTGCGCCTGTTCACCAAATACTAAGATGGTAGGTACTGTGGTTTGAGTTTTTGATATGGACGGATGAACAGACGTATACACATACATACATATATACAGACATGCAAATGAAATGCAAATGAACTGATTCACCTTATAAGATAAGCTCTCCTTGGTATATATTCATATACCAAATGCAAGCTGAAAATGATACCTTGTACACATACACACATATCCGTAACGTCGTTCAATACACTTCACTTGAACATGACAGACCACAAAGGGAAAACATGTTTCATGCATTTTTTTTAATTCCTATATTTTCTGTAGAATACTGTACCAAAGCTTTGACCATTCGCACTCGGGTCATGTTTCATAAATTGCTCATAAAACACAGTATAATATTCTTCTTCTTGCAGCAAATTATATACTTTACACTTCTAGCCTATACATTAAAGTTTAACATTTACAAAACAATGCAAGAACATAGAATTCCTTATAACAGCTCAGAAGGAAACTTAAGATCAAAGTTATTGTAAATTGCATGATTTTTTTTTAAAAAGTGAAAACAAAGCCATACAAAAATGTAAATTTTTCTATGAATACCACAGGAAATGTCATTGGATTTTTCATGGAAACTGATGGTCCTTGAGTATGATTGCTCAGATAAGGAGAGCTGTCCAGAGGTCCATTTCATGTATCAGAATACTGTACAACCCTTTGAATAACCAGCATTCATAACTAGATTGGAATTTGAAGTGATTAACTAGGTTCCTAATTGAGGAAATAAGGCACTTGTACGTAATAAGGCACCTATGCAATTGTTAATGTGGGGAAATGTTTCAATTAGCTTCGTCTTAATCAGCAAACCCCTGACTAGCAACATCAGCTAAAAAAGGCATGCTACCTCAAAAGACATCTTTTTAAGTATTCAGTGATATATCTTTGTTGTCAAGTTCATTGTGACTTATCAAAATAAAATACTTAGTATGCTGTATGAAGACTTAAACCAGTATCCACCAGAGGTTTGTAAAAAGTCAAACACAGCCCTACTTGAATCTTGGGACGGAAGACTGTGTGCCTTTAAGGCGGAGCCTCCCTTTTAAAGGACGCCAAGCTATGGCCGCGTTCATTGTGTAAGTGGACATCAAACAGGAAACATGTGGGCACAAGCTCCAGAAAATGCCACTTTTTAGTTTTTTCTGGCTGCAAAAACGCAGACAGACTGCCAAGCGGTAAGCGCGAAGTTGCTGCCGATCGAACTCTTTGGTTATATTCAAATTCTAACACGACTTGGAAGACAATTTTTAGGAAATTTTATGCGTTGAGTGGTGGGGAATCAATGACCGTTGACGATTTGAAGCGACCATCAATCAAATGCTTGTATAAGCTTTGTTTGCAGGATTAGCAAAGGGTGACAAAAGGTTGAGATCAGTTTGGGTAATTAATGTTACAGAAATCAAACATCGTACTGGCCAAGTGTTTGACTGGGAGGAGAACTTCACTAATGCGAGAACCTGGGATTGAAAATTGTGGATTTAAGTAGAAACGCTCAGTCAGGATTTCCACAAAAACAAAGATATCACACAATGTCTGACAATGAGGGCAGCAGCACTTTAGTAAGATTTTGCTCCACTTGCTTGTCATTCTGCCTGGTATAAACACATAGTTTCTTGTATACAAATTCTACACTGTGAAGGAAAATTAAGGCACTTGAGAATTTTGATACAAATTTGTCAAATCTACTTATTCTAATCTGGAATACTGACCAGTATATACTCTTGAACAAAGTGTAATCTTATATCATATATTTTTCATCAGGACAACCCTATCATTGGCTGGTTCAATTTTGTTTACTTCTATACTGCAGAACATCTCATTGCAGAATTTTAAAGTACAGAGTCAATCCGTCAGTAAGCTTTGCTATGGGCCTTTACAAAAAAGGCACTTTTAAAATTATTTTACAAAACAATATTTACAAAGTAAAATTTAAGTACTCTCTCTCTTTCTTCATAAATCTATGGTGCTGGGAGGATTGGAAGGTCACTTTTTAATTTTTCAATTTTTTTGCCCTTTATCTTTTAAGATTTCCAAACTTTGAAATTGAATGACAAAGAGGAAGGAAGAGACTGACCGGCTCATACACATGTAATTCAGGCATATTATACCTCAGAGTGAAATGATTTATTTTTCGCAGTGATATTGTTTTAAACTTTCTTTTCTTTTACCTTTTACAAAACAGATAGTTTCTTCATTCTTGTTGTTGCTTTCTCCTATATTTCTGCACTGAACACCACACACCGCTTGCCATTACTCAGTTCCCTGAGCCAACCGGGGTGGTGTCTAAATTTGTTAATGATCAAAGTGTTTAAAACAAAAAACCAAGACAATTTCCCAGCACCATTTTGATGGCTTCAAAACAGAAGGTGAGTTCAACAAGAACTCAATTCACAAATTTTTCCATCTGTTTTTGTAGACATTTCCCAATCCTAATGAAAAAAATAACACCAACATTGCATAGCAAAATCCAAAGAGATGAAACTCAACACCATAAACTGTAAAACAATTCAAATAACAGCCAAGGAAAAATATAATAAACTGTACAAATTATAAAGAATCTTATTTGCACACAAAAATAGATAAAACTATTTTGAATTTCATTGGAGCATGGCCAGACTATGACAAATAGTTACCAACTACTTGTCTATTTGTCTTTTTAATCTATCATCTATTCACAAACTAATGTTTTTTATCTAGGAGCATCTAACTGGCAGTGGTATTGTTTCTTTTTTTACCTTTTACAAAATACATTGTATTTTTCATTCTGGTTGTTGCTTTCTTCTACATTTCTGTGCAAAATACAGCTTGCCATTACATCGCAGTCAAAAATTCAGAAATTGGAACACCCACCGTAAGTCCATTTGTTTTTAAAAGTTCATGTCGTGCCAAGGAGAGTGGCAGTGAGGGTTACATTATGGTTTGAAGAGCAGTACATGTAAATTACACAATGGAACTTCAAAAATCAATAACAATGATAACAATATGGTTTGGTTGATAATAATGGCTTGTTTTCTTTGTCATATTTTTTCAGCTAGCTCTTCTGTAACTTTTTATTTGCATTTCTAGTGCCCAGTGAAATTTGCTGCTCCTATTGTTTTTAGTGAGCCCCTGCTTTAAAAGAGTTGCAATAAATAAATAAAATCTTACTTTTTACAAACAAAATTGCTTTACAAACAGCATATAAAGGAACAAAGGTTTTGAAATGTCTATAGTTAAAATTCTATGAACTGATTGGTCTGAGGTATCCAATTGCAAATGCCCTTCAGTTTTTTGACAGTTAACAGGTAAATAGACCTTTACAGATATCACATTGACTTTGACAAAATTATCCACAGATGGGTTCAATGGTTTTACTGCACAATTTTTGATGACGAGCAGAACAATAAAACTTCAACTTTGGAAATTGTTTATGGCAGATACCTCTGAAAGACTATTGCACCAACTTGATTTAGGCTGAAAATGTTCACCTTAGTACTGATTAATACAATGCTGTACCTTACTGACAGTTCTCAAACACCTGCTCTCTTTCCTGGGTGGGTTGAAGGTTATGTGTGCACGCCACATTTCTTTTTGGGTTCAGGTTAACCTAATTCTAGCCCAATGTGCTGCATGCCACATAATATGTGCCCACGAGTCAAATTTCAAGATTCACGTTCTGCAATTTTAATATTGAGCTAGAAACAGGTGCATTTTCACTCCAATTATATATGAATTCACCCACACTGATAAACCACCACATGGGCTTCAACGACACTGTCTATAAGCATGAAGTGGTAACCTAGCTGCAAGAAGTATTCACAAAGTCTACATGTAGGACCCAGGTTAGTACAGTACAGCACTCAGACATAATTTCCAGGGGAGACGGCTGATGTGCTTTTGGAGGGTTGTCAATTTTCATGCCAGCATTTCTGAAGAGTCCAGAAAATTCAAGCATGTATTTGAGTGAGGGTCACCACTTTTCTACAAGAAGGCAGGATGTGGCAGATCTTACATAGGTCTTTTTGCTGAGAATAAAGGCCTGGTTCAATCCAATCAGACAGCCATATTAGAGTATAAGCATATTATAATGGGAAATTTGATCTTCGTTCCATCAAATTACTTGAAACTTCGCATACAGTTGATTATTTGTGCAGGTAAAAGACTCAAAGGTCAAGTGAGAAATTATACGCCAAATATAAGATTGTTGATGTGGACTGTGACATGAAGGGGAAGGGTCACTGTTTTTGTGCATGAAAATTTGTGGGGGATGCAGTGCTGGTGTGGTTTTTTTTTCCTTCAAACACTTTAGAAGGTTCACTTTTTTACACCCACTGTCATTTTGAAAAACACCTCCCGGACATGCAGCCTAGATGCAACACTTGAAATAGGCTTATGCTGAGAAGATAGCCTTTCACCCACACAGTTGCTGGTAATTGGTAATATTCTATTGGTCTATATATATATATATATATATATATATATATATATATATATATATATATATATATATATATATATATATATATATATATATATATATATATATATATATATATATATTAAATGCACTTCACAGACTTGTCAAACATGTGGTACAATGTTATCCCATGGTGTTGTTTGAATATATATGTCCTTGATATATTTACAAACACATCTGGATCTGAAAAGTCAAGGCTGTTGTCATTATAGGTCTGAGTACAATTCCTTATGTGACAAATGAATCAGCTTATAGTCCCTGCGGATGAAGTCCAGGGGACTTATAGATTGAGTTCTGTCTGTCCGTGCTTCTGTGCATGCACACTTTTGAAACAAGTTGGAAACATGTACAACAAAACTGTCTGATGTATACAACTGATATACTGACATCTCGGGCACAGTCATCATCCAATTTACCCTGTTCTTTGCTGTAATCTTCCAACCTAGCATATAGTAGGCAATTAGATACACCTCTCTCATGAAATTTAACAGTATTTTGCCAAAAGAAAATAAAGTACATAATAGTTGCCAATTTTTTCTTTAACATAAAAAGGGCTTTCAAAATAATAACTGCTCTTGATTCCAGGTACTCTCAGACTTGGGCAACCTTTTCACCTCAAATCAGGATTTTCAGTGAGCTTCCTCCGTTGCTGAGGATGAATCTGTGTTCAGCTCCCTGTTAATGTCTCTGATACTGTCCCTTTGCATGCTGGGTGGCCTGTCTATAAGACTGTCCCTTTGGATGCTTGATGGCCGGGAGAGGGAGCTTCAACGTGGTCATAAGTCTTTGGCTTTGGTGGCACCGGTGGTTTACTGGGCTTCTCCATGTTGTCCTGCTGGATGTTTTTGGCATTTTCTGTTTCGATATAACTGAACGGTGGTGATTCTGGATCTTTCATCACTAGGGGAGCTAGAAGAAATTTCAAAAGTCAAAATTTTGCATAGTACAGCTTTCTTCATAGGCTTACAAACAAACCTTATATTTTGTCACCAGTGACCTTTTTTGGACACCATTAGACAGAGACCAAAATGCTTTCCTATCTCGCCACAATATCAGTCCATGTGTCTGTGTGTGTCTGTCCTTCTGTCAGTAGATGCATTTCTTCAAGTAATTTTATTATTATTTATTTTATTTTATTAAACCTTGTTTAACAAGGGTAGCCTGGTAAGCTTCAGTAAAGATGCTTATCAGGGCCCTCAGATGAACATCAAACTGATACAAAGCAGAACAACATGAAAAATGCAGAACAACATGAAACATGATAAACAAAGCTAGCACAACTTGATACAATGCGCTGTTAAAAGTGGACAGGAGTGAACCTGCACATAAGAGAAAAATGCACAATCACACTAGACGACAAAAACAATTTGACAAGAAAACTAAAACTCACAAACACAAATATTAAGGTAAGCAGTTTTAAAACTACTCAATGAGTTACTAGATCTTATACTTAAATCGACATTATTCCACTGATTGGCACTATTTACAGTAAAGCCTTTTCGATAAAAATACTTATTTGTTGCAGGAACCACTAACAATTTTTGCATCTTAGGTCTTGTAACTCTTTTATGATCAATTTCGGTAAAAAGGCTTGTAATATATTGCAGAGCAAGATTATTTAAACATTTAACAAGTCATTGACAATGACACAGTCCCCACTTGTTAATGGGTACTTTAAGGTAGAACGCACCTCGGGGACAGACATTCGGACTCTCAAACTTTTACAATTCTCTTCTGATACACCACATGTGGGGGTTCATTTTTAAGCTCTTGGTGAAAGAAAACTTTTCCCCGGCTTAGTTTTTCGAAATTCAAAAATTTTTATTTTTCTCTATAGAGTTAACACAGGGATGGCGGCCATTTTGAATTTCTAATATCGGTGAATCTTGGGTAATTTGTTTCTCTAGTACCACAATTTGCATGGTGACCCCCTATTTTTATTCTTGATTTTGAAAGAGAATGGTTGAAAGATTCCTTGAGGAGAGTTTGAGCAAAAGTTTAAGTCTTTCACTTTCGAGGTGCATGCATACTACCTTAAGGTCATCCCTAGAGACTTGTACCCCAAATATCAAAGGAATTAATGTGACTGGCAGTTTTGAAGAAGCTTGGAATATAATAAGTTCACGGATGCCTGATGCTGGATGACACAGGATGGACAACGCTATACGTCCACCTATCATATACGCTCCACTTCGCTGACAGCGGAGCTAAAAAATCAAATTGTTTGGACATAAATGAAAGTTTCTAGAAGTGATTGATTACTGCTCCTGCATCACAGACAATAAATATGATTCTAAGGAGCTGGAATATGTAAATTCAAGTGTTGAATCTGTGAATAGCCTTTGATATGTGTGAAAGTGAATTCAGACATGGTACTCAATATTCCCAGGAACAAAATGGACCCCTGGCAGCCAATTGTATATTGGATCATCTCCAAAAATGATTTGATGTATATATGTCCGCCATTATGTATTGCCCTTGTACCAAGTTTGAAAGAAATCAGTCCAGGTATGTCTGAAATATTTCCTTGGACGCGTGGAAGCACTGACGCATGCCACTCAATCTATAAGTCCCCATCTGACTTTGTCAGTGCGGGTGGGTACTAAAAACATAAGGCTGTTAGAATGTTATGCACTTTGGTGCATATACGTCATGGAAAGATTCAGATTGGATGAGATTTTGGTGGATGTGGTCTGCATAATTGACAGTCATTTGAATAACTACTAGCCATGCATATGAGCATGTAAGCATTAAATCAATATTGAAAAACACAGGTTTTGATACGAAGGTCAACATATGATTTGGGGAAGTGCAGGTAACATCTTTACAATGGTTTACTTTTTGAGCATTAAACGAACAGGAAATATGGAACTGAATTGCAACTAGCTGACACGTTATTGTGGTGCATGTTATAAACGATTGTGTATATACTGAGCCTTTTGGTCAACAAGTCATCGTTAATGACACAGTCCCCACTTGTTAATGGTTACTTTGATTACAGGTCCTCAGAGAGGATAGTCATCTTCATTAAGTCTGTGATAAAAATACTTTTGAATAAATTCGCTTGATACATGTCTGAGTTGTAGTTCAGGACATGAAAAAATCATAACAAAATGGCCGCTCAGCAGCCATATTGGATCGTATCACAAAACATATTTGCGTGCATATGTATGACATTAGTCAATGTTCTTGTACCAACTTTGAATAAAATCTGTTGAAACATGCCTGAGTAATGGCTCTGTACATGAAAAAGTCATACTATCAAAGTGAGACTTGAGTGGACACCGTGGGTCATCAGTATGTATTAGGGAGATGGTGCAGTGGCAAAGAATGTGAAATTTTCAGAAGAGTTACTTTCAGAATGTGCTTAGGAATACAATTCAGAATAACATTCAGACACTCACTATGTGAGATAATATTCTGTATATTCCAGAAGAGTCCTTTCAGAATGTGCTTTGGAATACAATTCAGAATAATATTCCGACACTCACTATGTGAGATAATATTCTGTATATTCTAGAAGTAACAAGTCATTGACAATGACATAGTCCCCACTTGTAATAGGAGTATTAGTCTTGATGGGGCAGGGAAATGAGGTCATTAAGAAGTATCACTGGAGTGTATATGTTCAGATCTATGGACACATAGGTCTATGTCATTGTTCCCATTTTGAAACAAGAGGCATGTCTAAGTTATCGTTCTAAATCGGGAAAAAAGACCAGACCTCTAGCTGTATTGGCCTGCCAAGAAATACATATGTGCATAATAAATGAGGTACAAGATGTGACATCTTAAGGTCTACTATCCTATCAAAATTGAAGCGTAAAGAACTTGTGGTTACTGAGTTATGCATATATATGCATATTCAAGGTCAAAGGTCATCAAGGTCACGTGACATTTTGAAAAAAAACATTGTATTGCTAATTAATCCATATATGCCAAAATTCAGACCTCTAGCTCTATTGGCTTGCCCACAATTATATATGGGCATAATTAACGAGGTAAAGCATGTGTTGTCATTAGGTCTCCCATCCTACTAAATATAAAGGACATAGCACTTGTGGTTACTAATTTATTGACATAATCGTGTATTTTAGGTAAAAGGTTATCGAGGTCACATGACATTTTGTCAAAAAATTTCTATCCTATAGTCTGTCCCTATATACTAAAAATCATACATTTACCTCTATTGGCTTGCTCAAAATTAGATATGCACATAATTAATGAGGTACAATATGTGGCGTCATAGGGTGTCCCTTCATACCAAATATGAAGGGTGTAGCACTTGTGGTTACTGAGTTATGGACAAATATGTATATTTGAGGTCAAAGGTCACCGAGGTCACATGACATTTTGTCAAAAAAATTGTATTGCTAAGTTATCCCTATATACCAAAAATCAGACCTCTAGCTCTATTGGCTCACTCAAAATTAGATATGTGCATAATTAATGAGGAACAATATGTGGCGTCATAAGGTGTCCATCATACCAAATATGAAGGGTGTAGCACTTGTGGTTACTGAGTTTTGGACAAATATGTATATTTGAGGTCAAAGGTCACCGAGGTCACGTGACATTTTGTCAAAATAATTGTATTGCTAAGTTATCCTTATATACCAAAAATCAGACCTCTAGCTCTATTGGCTTGCTCAAAATTAGATATGCACATAATTAATGAGGTACAATATGTGGCATCATAGGGTGTCCCATCATACCAAATATGAAAGGTTTAGCACTTGTGGTTACCGAGTTATGGACAAATATGTATATTTGAGGTCAAAGGTCACGTGACATTTTGTCAAAGCGTCTGAGATATCTGCGTGAACGGATGGACTCACATGCGTGGACTGACGGACTGACATGACCCAATCTATGAGCCCCCTGGACTTTATCTGTGGGGACTAAAAACTGTGTCACTGCATCCTTTTTGCAATATGAATACGATGAGAAACTAAATTTTTATTTTTCTTGGCCTTATACATGGGAGTCTATGGACTGCCTTATACATGGGAGTCTATGGACTGCCTTATACATGGGAGTCTATGGACTTCCTTATACATGGGAGTCTATGGACTGCCTTATACATGGGAGTCTATGGACTGCCTTAAACATGGGAGTCTATGGACTGCCTTATACATGGGAGTCTATGCAGGTGAAAACTAAAAAGTCCTCTAACACGGCCAAATTTGATCGCATTGTGAAACAAATCAACGTGCATCTGTATGAGGTAGAGTACTATGCTTTTACCAAGTTTGAACGAAATCGCTCCAGGCGTCTCTGAGATATCTGTGTGAACGAAAAAAGTCATAAAATATGCAAATGAGCAATTAATTAATCAGCCACACCCACCAAAATCTAATCAGATCTAAGTCTCATCATGATAATACCAAATACCAAATTGCATGACATTGGACCTAAGGGTTCTTAAGTTATGAGTGGAACAAAATCTGTCTACGGACGGAAGGACAGACAGACGGACGGACAGACGGACTGACGGACAGACAGACACACACACAGACATTGTGGCGACATAGGACACCTTTGGTGCTTCGCACCACGGTGTCCAAAAATGGCCGCACGGCAGCCATATTGGATCATATCACAAAACAAATCAACGTGCATGTGTATGACAGGATAGGTCAATGTCCTTGTACCAAGTTTGAATAAAATCGGTTGAGATATGCCTGCATTGGCTCTGTACATGAAAAAATTATAACAAAATGGCCACATTGGCGGCCGTATTGGATCGTATCACAAAACAAATTGATGTGCATAGCTATAACATATATTGGTCAATGTCCTTGTACCAACTTTGAATAAAATCTGTTGAAACATGCCTGAGTAATGGCTCTGTACATGAAAAAATTGTAATAAAATGGCCGCCTGGCGGCCACATTAGATCGTATCACAAAACAAATTGACATGCGTATGTATGACATAGGTCAATGTCCTTGTACAATTGTTTGAATAAAATCAGTTGAGATATGCCTGAGTTATGGCTCTGTACACGAAAAAATCGTAACAAAATGGCCGCACAGCAGCAGTGTTCTCCCCAGAATTTTTTGAAACAGGATCGGCTCATTTGCATAACAATAACTATGCAAATGTTATGTTCATTATGCAATACACATGTAACTTCATAAAATCAGAAAAAATCCCACAATAAAAGGATAAAGTAAAATCTTGTATTACATCCATATTTTCATTCAAAGTCTTCCAGTTCTCTCTAGAATAACATTAAAAATCAGACGTTTTATGTGATCCTCTGGTACATGTTTGTCTGTAGCCAGATTGCTAAAACCATGGATCACGTCCATGGCAAAACAGTTACACGGACAAGTTCATGCAGAGGAACTGAATATTGCACTTACAATTCGGAGTCAGAGGAGCATGCCTGCAGAGGAACATGTTGACATTAAAACTCAATTCATAATAAAGAGATCGCGAAGCCCGATAATATTGATACCGGATATTTTCAAGAACACTTAGATTTGAAATTGCATCGACTTCTACTTCGACAAACGTACGAAACTTTGACAACTGCATGGCGTCCGCCGCCATGCATTGTGTGGAGCACACTTGAACACATGCGACCTTTGAACCTATACTGTATACCCTAACCATGTGTACGGCTGTTGTATTCAGATGATCACATGAATGATTATTTTAGCTCATAAAGTTCCTTTTTATTTCATTTCATGGTGCCTTGAATATTGTAAAACGGGTCATGGGTTTTGAAACTGGATCAAGTGCAACTGTTTCTCTTTGTCAATCGAACGAATCCATGCAAGTTACGAATGAGTGACACGAGGTGACACACATGGCTTCAACGTCATGTTGACGTACACAGATCTCGAAATGGCTAACTCGGACACACAACGATCTGAACACTCGGCAGTACCATACATTTTTGCATATCTGATGTTTGTCTCAACCAATCGTACGATTTCAGCCACTTCTGATCGAAATCACTTTTCCTGACCTTCGGATCCTAAACATACCAGTGCCAGACATTGGTGGCAACGGCAGTTCAACCAGTTGCCTATAGTATGCTTTGACTGAGTGCCCGCTGGCAAAGATGCACCACCGAGCCTTTCGTTGAGTATACTCCATGTCCGTTGTATAAAATGGTCATTGTCTGTACGATCGGCAGCGTAACACATTTCATGCTTTTTGAATTTACGTTTCATCTGTCTTAGCCGCTGTTCATTTGCACTACGGCCGGCCCATTTATTCTCCTCACAGACAAGCGCGACTTTGGGTGCTTTGCACCCGATAACCCTGCCTCATTGTGTGTAACAAATAAAGCATCGACATGAAAGGAGAACAGTGCAGTCTCACCATTTCACACATTTTGGCGAAGGAATAAACCTTTTAATCATCTGGCACGTCGTGTTATCGCCACATTAGAACCGTTTCACACTTGATACGCTCGCTGAAATAAAAGCGACAAAAATCGCCGCCGAGAAACAAGGTCTTCAGCCACATTAAAAGAGTATCAGCGGACACGAAACAGGATCTGAATGAAAAATAATGGATCGGGAGAAAAATAAAGAATTGGGCAAAAAAACATGTTGACATGGGCAGGGCCGATCCTGTTAAATGGCCTGGGGAAAACACTGGGCAGCCATATTGGATTGTATCACAAAAAATTGACGTGCATATCTATGACATTGGTCAATGTCCTTAACTTTGAATATAATCAGTTGAAACATGCCTGAGTTATGGCTCTGTACATGAAAAAATCATACTAAAATGGACGCACGGCAGCCATATTGGATTGTATCACAAAACGAATTGAAGAGCATATGACATAAATAGGTCAATGTCCTAGAAGTTGTACCAAGTTTGAATAAAATCAGTTGAGATATGCCTGAGTTATGGCTCTATACATGAAAAAAATCGAAACAAAATGGACGTACGGCAGCCATATTGGATTGTTTCACAAAACAAATTGAAGTGCATATCTAATATGTCATTGGTCAATGTCCTTGTACCAACTTTGTATAAAATCGGTTGATTATGCCTGAGTAATGGCTCTGTACATGAAAAAATCGTAATAAAATGGCTGCCTGGCAGCCATATCGGATCGCATCACAAAACAAATTGACATGCATCTGTATGACATATGAAGTAATCCTTGTACCAAGTTTGATTGAAATCGCTCCTGGCATTTTTGAGATATGAACGTACGTACGCAGGTACGCACGGACACAAGCACGCACGCACAGACATGACCAAACCTATAAGTCCCCCTGGAATCGTCCGTGGGGACTAAAAATATCTGCACAAAGTTTCATCAAATTTGGCACAGTTACCAGAAACAGCGCTCTAATCTCAAATTATGCAAATTAGAACTAATTATGCAAGCCACACCAATATAAATAGACCTATATATGTATGCCATAGTGTAGTATCCTTGTACCAAGTTTAAAAAGAATTGGCACAGGAATATCTCAGATATCTGCATTCATGAGCCCCTATGCATGGACACAGCATTAATATTAATTTCATCCTTGAATGCCTGTGGATCATACCTGGGGACCCTGTGGATGGATATCAAATACAGGAAAGAAAACAGTTGTCACACAGCCATTTATGATCGAATCATTACAAAAATTGGCATGCATATATATGTGATAGAGATTCTGAGGTACCAACTTTCAATGCAATCGCGCCCGGCATCGCTGAGAAATTTACATGAACGAAACACACAGTTGTCAAATATAGGAAACAAAATGGCCGCCACGCAACCATTTTAGACCGGATCAAAACAAAAATCAATGTGCATATGTATAACATATAGAGTAATCTATGTACCAAGTTTGAATGGAATCACTCCTAGCATCACTGAGAAATTTGCGTGAACATGCGCACCGACATCAAATACAGGAAACAAAATGGCTGCCAGACGGGCATAATCGGATCGTAAAACAAATCGACGTGCAAAATGGCATAGGTGATAATCCTTGTACCAAGTTTGAATGAAATCTCTCCAGGCGTCTCTGAGAGATCGATATCTGCGTGAATGGACGCAGGCATGCAGGCACGCACGCATGGACATGACCAAACCTATAAGTCCCCCGGACGGTGTCTGCATGTGGAGACTAAAAAGGGTGTTGAGAAATGCATCAAGGGACCAGATATGAACTGAAAATGCTCACGTGTTTCATTATATATTGCATTTATGTGCAAGTTTGAACCTTTGCTACATGCTTTGCTACATTTAAAGTGTTATGATCAACACAATGAATTTCACCACAGATCAATTCTAAAGGTCATTAAGTATTCAAATATGTAATTAGCTGAAATAAAAATAATTAATTTCTTTGAGTACTGTCATTGTATCACAATATAGCATGTGTAATTACCTTTGGTCAAGTCCTTCAAGCTCTATATGCCAAACCGTGAAAGCTTGTTAGCTATTTATGCAAATTATGAATTAGCTGACATGAAAATGCAAAATGACTTTCAATACTGTTATAACCTGGTATAATGATCAATGTACACAGCATGTTTCGCCAAATTTTATCAAGTAAATGCCAGTATATATCCCTAATTTGGAAGGTTCATTAAATATGCATATTGGGAATTGGCTGAAAAAATGTCAAATGACTTTCAATAATCTTGTATCATAGTATCTTTAATGTACATAGCAAGTTTTGCCAACTTTGGTCAAGTCAAAACAGATAAATATCGCTAATAAATGCGGGATATCAGACCGCAGGCGGGCGAAGATTGCATTATAAGCGCGCCAACCCAAACTCACTGCATGGACATTCACATTTACGAAATCGAAGTCCAAAGTCAACTACGTCATTGTTAGAATAAGAGAGGTTTTCCATCACACGGGAGCATACCACCACAAATTTTGCACAGATGGCGTTGCACTGGCATTGAAAAGGGTGCATGGGAGCATGGGAACGCGGGCAGTTTCCCTCGCTATGGTAGGAAATGCATTGAGCAAGACACACTTCCGGGTTCGCAAAAAAAACGAGGATCCCATTTACGGGCGCTCAAATATAACTATTTGCTGTGATACATAGCAGAGGCGTATATGTTTGTGATGCTGAGAATAACATCAGTAAATAATGACGGGTTTTAAAAGTTGACGTTTTTTGCGATGAAACAGACTTCTGAAGGTAGCTCGCTTGGGGACACACGTCATCCCGGCCGCTGTCCGCTTTGACCCCAGTAATTCACACTGGTTTTGGTCGGCCCCAGGTACCCAAGTCACTTCGACCCCGTCACACTTTTGCCTACATGTCCACGGAGACGATTCAACATGTTCCACAACAAAGCCAAGACAAAATTGAAAATATCAATAAAATGGCTTCACAAAGGCTGAAATACACGATACTCGATGAAGTATGAAGTTTATGAAATGAAATCAAAATGACAACACAAGTGTTTGTCTCGGTAATACCACTTGAAGTTGAACTATTCTACAGACTGTTTTTTCCATACAGTGCAGTATTTGTCAGTGACAAATTAATCTTTGCAATACATTTTTTTGCGATGAGCTGGAAATTTGATTAATATCGAGTTAATGTACATAAATATTCCGTTATTTACTGAGACACGTTTATTTTCTCGATCCGCTATCTGCGGACTACGTGCTGAAGTACATTGACTGTTCATGTCAACGATCGTTTCTCCCTCTGCAGAGTTTCTGTATCCCGTTCAACAACGCTGTACCTCGATCACACGATAGTGACGCTATGTAGCTGTGCAGTATTGAAACTTATCATAAAATGGCCACCTCGTCTAACAGTAACACGTATTGTCGGGATTATCGTACGGAAAAAAGACTGCAAAAGTAAGACTTATGAATCTTCATCAGAATTGAACACATCATGATTGTACACGAGTATCAACCGTGAATGCACGTTGAGCTCGGCAGTTACACAAGCATGGTACGCTACATGCATAGCCCTACGAGTATGGCGACAGTGTCCGGCTTTGGCTACGCCGCCTACCGGAGGTGGGAGGCGGCGTAGCCAAAGCCGGACACTCTCGTCATACTCGTAGGGCTAGCTACATGCACTGCCGCGATGCCGATCGTATGCATTCCAAGGCCTATCCCGGAATTTGTTTCACAAACAACCTCAAAGGAGAGCAAACATACTTCTATGGACAATGACGAACACGTTTCTTGGCGAAGCAAAATCAAAACAGTGCAGAAGTACATGAAGTAGGTCATGGCCTTGGACTCTGTGCACGAACCTGATTGGACACTTCAATACCTTTGACCCAAAGTTATTATTCATCAGCACTTCCATGCCATGAGGCTAGGTAGAGAACGTATGTACTCATTTCTGGCGATCGAGCAGCGAGGGAAACAATCAATTACCAAGGATAAAGCTAATTTGCTAAACGATATTTTATCTTGAATAGTGAGTTGAATGAGTAATAAAATATCATATTTTTAATGTTCAATACGAGGTTGAAACACGGAGGGACCGTGGTTGAAACCAGAGCTATCCAGCTGTAGCCAACCTGGACAAGCACATTTCACAGCGCCCTCAAACAGTCGATTGTTTTCACTTGTCATACGCGGCGTAACAGAAAAATTAAAACTTTCATAACTTCATTAATATCCAAGCCACGCCCACCAAAACCTTTTCAGTTCTAGCCATTTGAATTCTGAAGATGTCTACCAAATTTGACTGAAATACGTTCAGCCGTTTTTGAGAAAATGGACCAACAGACAGACAGACAGACAGACAGACAGACAGACAGACAGACACACAGACAGACAGACAGACAGACAGACAGACATCGCTGCGACATATGCTCACGTGTTCACACGTGAGCAAAAAATAGCTCACCTTGTTCTTGATGTTTGCTTACATCCATCTGCTCGCTCTTCGAGCTCAAATCCTTGCTTTGCTGCCTTGTCCTCTTGTAACAAAAGTAGATTTGAATGCAGACCAGGATTGCGAAAAGAATCCATCCAATGCTTGTGAGTGCTGTACCGGTATTACAGTCACTGCCTGGGCTCACAACTTGTTCTGTCCTTCCGGGAACTTCTGAAGCAAAGGGAATATTTCCAGATTGTTATCGAAATACTGTAATTTTCCCTTACACAAATTCAGAAAGCATATTGCATGCAAAATAAGATAAACAGAACACTCGACACAGGTTCTTGGTTCTTGAAAGATTATGAACAAAAAACAAACTAAGTTAAAGGTTTTTTTTCCCCAATCCAAATGTTTGCCATTTAAGACTTCTAGCAACACCATAACCAAGAAACTACAACAAAAAATTACAGCACAACACAATTTTTTTGACTTGACAGAGTCCCTTATTCCCCAAAGTGTTCCAGAATTCACCTACAGTTATTGTAAATGTTGTTATATTTTTAATTGTTCTGACTTTCAAATGCAAAACAGATACTCATATAATTGAACACAGCAAATAGGTCATACACAGCATGTCTGTTAGGTTGTTATTAGTTTCTGGATTAGTTCTAATATATTAAAACAATTGTGTCTCGCATGTGCATGGCTTCAATTCTACTTCCATAAGTCAGCACCATGTGCTCTTTCATTTCAGATATAGTACTAGCTAGGTCCTGCCCTGTTCGACATGTGATGGGAGCAGTATGTAGACATGTGAATCTGTGTGAAGTGCACTTGAAACAATGAATGTATGTGAAAAACCAATTACAACTTTGGTCCTGAACAAATTGTTGTCATATAATCATGGAAAAGTCTGTGTTCAATGTTATGGATGTGAGTGTATGCCATTTCTGGACTGGGTACAAGACAGAGACTACAAAACAAAGACAGCAGAGACAGATTTCAATAAATTTTGCACCCATTTATTACACATAAAACTGCCAAGCTCAGCTTATGTTGCATTGCTCTAATATTGAACTGCCTTTCAATTAGCACAAATTTTTATTCCCCTCAGCAACAAAAAAATACCCTTTCGCAACATTAGTGCATGTGTACTGTCTGATGGTGAGACAACTTGCAACATTAGGCTTTCATGATATTTTTACTTATTCTGTTTATGCAGGCATTCCATTTTGAAGTTGATTTTCTGTGAGTCTCTGTAAAAAAATGCATCCCCAGATCTTGTCCAATAGGACTAGAGTGATCCATGCAGTGAAACAAAAATGTTGATTGCTTAAGTCCATCAAACGTTATAGTGAGGGGACACCTATAGAACAGATAAAAACATCACTAGTTGCAGTTGCCTCAACTTCTATAGTACATATTGCAACCTTGGGCACTTGGTAGTAGAATTTTCTCGTTTGCCACCAAAAACATTCTAAATCTACATCAACCTATTACTTAAGCAAAAACCAAAACAAAACACGATAAGATTAATTATTTTGCATGCTAAGTATTGTTATAAATCAAGGAAAATAAAAAAAAAATTGCCGCCATTGTGAGAAACTAGTTTATGAGTTTAAGCCCAATTGGTGGAATCTCATTGCTTATATCAGTTGTATGATCCCTCTGCCCGCTTGTGTCTGTCGGAATATGAGCTGATAGCGGAGGAAGTTTATTATCAGCAGTGTCTTTGGGGATTGTGGTAAAACACCATTGGTTGTTTGTTCTTCAACCTTCATAGTTGTGACCATGGTGGTTGACAGCACTGCTAATGTGCTATGAAGCAAAAAATACCAGTATAGTACATTTTTTGGTGTGGATTTCTTTGTGTTTTGTAAGAAAAAAAATGCACAAAATAAGACAGAGGAGGAGACAGTGTTAGACAATTAAAGCATAAAATGGGCAGTGAATTTTTAAAATTGGGAAATAAGAAAACATTGCTTTCTCACTGCATGCTATTTGCCGACAGAGTGAAATGATATGAGGGATCTTGAATTTATCACATTTCTGTAGACCTATGTATGTTTAATATACCCATTAAACTAAGGTTAGTTAAACTTTGGGAAACAGTTAAAAATACCGCCAATGATACGGTGTTGCTCACATTTGATTGGAATTGGTACATACTAGTAGTATTGGTACCAAAGGTCAATAATAAATGTTATTTCTACCTGTTCTGTGCAGCAAAATTCTACATTGATATTATGAATGATTTCTACACAGTACAACCAGAAAAACAAGAATGACAACAGCAAAAAAGGTTTGCAACATAGGTACTGGAGGTAAACTTTAGAAATATGCATATCAACTTCGACAGCAATGGGAAAAGTACATCCTACATACATTAGCAAATGTCAATAAAAAAATCATCCAGAGAAGGCTTGACAAAAAGAAAAGGTGGGGGAGTGGGGAATGTAAAGTAGGTGATTTATTTACAACCTTGGGAATTTTAAAAATGCTATCAGTGCTGTCATTCAAATGTAAACAGCACTTAATTACAGATGTTGAAATGCCTTGCACTGTGGGGGGGAGGGGGGTGATTATGACATCTGGAATTATCCTTGATCCAAATTTCTTATCAGTTCATGTGTGTCTAGCATGGAAAAGTTGTAAACATTGGTCCAAAATGAAAAAAATTAAACTCAGCTTAGTTTCCCGTATCAAATTTCACTACAAATTGATACCAAATATGACAAAATTATGTTCACGGCCTTAACCACTGTCTCACAACATATCCTGGGTTAGTATAGGTCATTTAAGGTCAAATTTGGGGTTTCCCAACACTTTGAGCAGAAGATAACATCCTTCAGGACTTTTATACCAAATTACAAAGCTATCAGACAAGTTGGTTTTGAGAACAAGTTTTCTTAACCGAAAATGACAAATTGTTTTGAAAAAATGTTTTCTTGACCAAAAATGACAAAATTATCTTAAAAATAAAAATTTGCATATTTCTTGACAACTACATCCCTGGGCAACTGCACACCAAATATAAAAGCTGTCAGTCCAACAGTTTTAAAGAAAAATTTTTTTTTACGATTTTTTGACCAAAAATGACAAAAATTGCCCCAAAATGGTAATTTTGCCAATCCTGTTGTAATTTCAACAAATTAGAAGGGTACCATCCTTGCAAATATCCATTCTAAATTTGAGAGCAATTTGGCCAGCGGTTTCAGAGAAGAATAATTTTTACTTAAAATGAGAAAAATAACCAAAAAATTCAGCAAAAGTACAAAATTCAAGATATCTTCACAATATACATATAACTGTATTAAGGTCCACCTAAAAAAGGTACTTGCCCACTAATTTTCAAAGCAATCAAAACAGTGGTTCTTGAATTATTATTTTTGACCATTTTCACGTTTTGTGAGCTCATTTGCATAATTTAGGCAATGCAAACTTCATTTGAACAAAATTCCAGCTAGAGCCCAGGATGCACCAACACACCAAATACCGAGCTGAAACGTGAAGCGGTTTGCATGTTTTTGATGTTGACGGACACTGTACGTCCGTACATATATACATACAAACGTACATACATACAGACGCCACCGACTTCAGCTTATACGATAACCTCACTTTGATATACTAAATGTGAGCTAAAAAAACTACTTATACACAGGTTAGATTTTTTTTAACTGTTTAGTCAGATAAGAATGAAAAGTTTGACTGACTTTAACAAACCTATTAATGCATGTATTTTGTTTTGTGCCTGTAAGAGTCTGCATCATCATAGGTTCTGTTTCAAAAATTTCAACAATATCATTTCTCAGACATTATGCACTTTAAAGATACAGAGTCATGTTACATGCGTTCTGCTTTTGCTCATGAGTTGTTAAGAATTTTTTTGCAGAGTTTCAAGAGACATACAAAGCACTCTAATGAACAAAAATAAATATTATTGAAACATGACATCATTTTACATACTTTAAAAACTCACAAGATAAATAAATGTATAGCATAGCTCTTTAACATTACCAAATGTACGTAGAGAACTACAGGGATGTACAGGCATTTTTACAGAAACCAACAGAGATTTTTTGAGGAAGGAACTAGTGGTAGCACACCCTCATATAACACAGTGACTAGCACATATTAATAAAGCTTTAATTTTTGATGTACAAGCATATATCTTCAATAATTGTCCCTTTCTTTGATCAAGACCCCACACAAGAACATAAAAGTCATAGCCGAACGTGTTGAATGATACGATAGGATGCCACACTGATACCCCTCCACTGAATTTGTTTAGTTATTGCTGTAAGTGTGGCGTGATTATGGTACTTGTGTTGTGCATAGCAAATCATTTTTGGTCTTTATTCCACCACCATAACTTCACCTAAATCAAACTGGTCTTTCACTAGCAAAAATGAGTACAGCACCAATAGTTTTTTATTATCAACTGTTTTGTATTGAAACTTGATCATAAATGTCTCTTATCTCATAGACTAAGGCAATAAATTATTTTTCTTGTTTTAGTTGATTTGATATTTTGCTTTGAGAAAATAAACATGAATCTCTCATGTCACTATAGTAATTGAGAGGAATTCAATAAAACCAATACAACGACACTTACAACTATTGTTGACGTGAAGAAAAGATACAAAGTATCAGTCTGATAATCAGGTGATGTGGTTTCATATTCTAAACCTGTCACCACTACATCTCTATGAGAAGATCCAAACTTCTCCAGTAAAAGTGTTGGGGAACCAACTTCACCCAACAATAATCTTTACAGCCCTGATACGGCTTTTGCAGCCCGAGGTCGAACAATGGAAGGGCCCGAGCATGCAAGCTTGGCCTGTACGCCATACGACCAAAGGCCGCAAAAGCCGTATCAGGGCCGTAAAGGTTTTATCATATACCTTATGGAATGATAAATATGTAGTACCGTTACATAATATTCGACATTGTTTAGGCGATACAAATGCCTGCGATATCAAAAACTCATTGCCAATTACTTCAGTTTTTCATAAATACGATGGCCGCTTCCCGTCGCGGATTGACATACATATAAATGACGTCATTTGTTTACCTGCAGAATTCTAGAACGCGCGAAGCAATATGCGTACTATTACGTGACCAACAGAGATCTCTTAAGGCTGAACTCGAGGTGTAAGAAGGACAAAAGCGTGATGTCAGTTTCTGTAATTTATACTGAACAGGCACGCACTTAGTATACACAGGATTTCACTAGAATTTAGAAATAAAAGCCGCGGCTCCACTGTTGCCACGGGCAACTACGATCTGAGCGAGCAGACGTTTTCCAAATCTCGCGCTGGCTTTGTGTACGAATGGAACGTTTGCGGATAGCAACGCCCATAGTAACCAGAATCGAGATAGTTCAAAAATGCACGCGATTGCCCATATTTGGGCACCGGGCCGGGGCGTGATACGTAAAAAAAATGCACGGATCTGAGGGCGCTTTCTCCCATAGCTTTACACAAGCACGTGAATGTAGGTATATGATAATGGCAACAAAAGACTTAATTAACAAACAATAAGCCTAAGTTAAGTTGCTTTCATGTCTGTTCTCCCCAATGCTCAGTACATTCATCATTTATAACAACGGGATCAGGGCCAAACCATGGTCACGGTGGTGAGAGGGTTAATATATGTTAGAATTGTTTCTCATGATGCTAAAAATTGCTATCAGAACAATTTATCTGACATAAGTATCTTTCAAATCTTCTGCATTAAGCACAATGCCTGATTAGTGCAAATATTCTCTCAAACCTTTAATTTGCTGACTAAAAATATTGGATTAGCAAAACTTATTTTAATTTTTTTTATCAAATTCAAGAATTTTGATGTCACTTTACAGTATAACTTATGTGACAGATGACTACAACCTCAGCACTGAAGAGGTTAAGTTGGGTGTTTTTATTTTGCTCTGCCTTTCATTGGAACTTACCTTCAACTGGACAATTCTCTCTTGCAGTGATATTCTGTTTGACAACACTGAAAAAAATACCAGTCATGTCACATTAACAATGCTACATACCCTACACAATGGTTATGTATTACATCAAAAATAAATCCCTGTTGTACAATAGTGTATACTCGCAATCTCTTTCTACAATGTCTTCTGCAATTTGCATTTGAATTTACAGAATTCTACACTAATCGTTCTCATTCACTGGAAAACAACGGCATACAACTATAATATCTACTCTATTCCATTTCCTGTGTCATGATAATAATTGTAGGTTTTCAGGATATGCCATCTTTTTAAACTTGTACTAACATTAACAAATGGACATCAAAGGAATAACAAGCGTAAAACTTGCCTTTGTAAATTTCCATGTTACTATGGAACAGGGATTGGACTTTTGCATGTCATATTTTTTCAACATAGAATAATATTTTAGGAATGAAATTATAAACTTACGGATTGGAGTTATAAATGTTACACGTCTTTGAATTTCCATCCCAACCACAGTAGGGGTCTTGAACACATCCACTATAATGAAGACAGAACACAATGCATTGATAATATTTGTAAAGGTTTGACTGATTTTCTTAGCCCAAACTGTTCATTATGAAATTTTATTGATGGCATCAATATTTCTTCTTTTGTTCTCAAATGCTTATGTAAGAATTACAATATATAAATTACTTGTCATTGTATTTTCTTCTGTGTTGTACTTTCCTGTGGCATATTTTTCTGTACTTAAAAGTGAACTTTGAGAAAAACCTGCAGAAAAATCCTAATAAACCAAGGACAAATGCAAAAATAATCACATTTAATTTAAGTATCTTTAAACGTATTTTGTCTAAACATATAGTAGTCAACCTAAATGAACCAGCAATTACAGTGTATTAAAATTCTTGCAATGTACTCACCATTCTTTTAGTTCCCCACACCTCTGAACATTGATAAGAATGATCTCACTCGGAGTGCCAACCAGGATAAACTTGTCAGTTTGGTTCCCTATGAACTCCATACTGACAACGGGTTCTGGTTTCTCAGGATCTGTCACTGTTATTTCATCAATGAGATTGCTCTCCAATTTGCCATTTATGGTCATAATCACAACTTTCAGAACTTTGCCATTATCTGCAGGTAATAATGAAAACAGACAATCTCAGAACTATGCCATTACCTATAGGTAATAATAAAAACATACAATCTCAGTGTAATCAAAATATAACGATGGCACTTAGAAATTAGGAAAATATGATGATTGAAAATTGGCACAACTGGTGTTTGATGCAAGTCTAGCATTCTAATTTCAAATCAGTGCCTTTTAAGGAAACACTGTACTCTCTTCTATCAAACGGTATTTCCCTCAAAATATTTTACTTCTTGCTTCCACACCTGGTCCAGAAAGATTATATGTACACCATCATAAATTATTCTTCTTCCTTTATATCACTTGAAGTACATCAGGCAGGACACTTTAGTTTTCGATGGTGTGGTAAGTGGGGTTAAAATGGGGCCAAATTTAAGATGTGCTCAAAACAGAAAAACAAACACAGACAAGGTTAATGTGTCACATGAAGTATACACAGAAAATCTAGATATGGATTAAATGCCATAAAATATTTGAAAGATCCACCAACCTGTTCCAATAAACAGTATATCGTAGACTGTTTCCTCAACATTTTTAACAACCAGTATCTGAGTGAACCTGTAGTCTTCCCTTGTCATGGTGAACAATGGAAGTCCATCATTATCGCTGGGTTCTACGTTGTCGTGCATCAGCGTATGTGATTTGGCAAACAACAGGACATTGTAGCTGAGACTAGTCGAGTCATTCTGACACTGAAATTCAAAATAATAATTGTTAAGAAAAGACAATTTTGGATGCATCTCTCAGAGATTTAAATGATATTTTAGGTTACAGTTAAGTTTCTGAGAAAAAGTAAAAATATGAAAAGAGTTAGTTCGTGTTTGTACAGCATCAAAACTGAAGCATGCAGACATATAGTCATATTCCACATTTACTAAAGACATACAAACAACCTACACAAACACCTACTTCGCTGTGAGGCATTTATAACAAAAAAAGGCAGACGATTACAACTTACAGATCCAGGCCTTGGGCTGGGCACTTCACTGTCCGGAACAAGCAACCACATATGCTCCGCTGTCTTTTGTTCCTTGAACTTTCCCTCGTCAAAGACCTCAGTGATGCTGCTCAGGTCATAGGTACACACCGCTGATCCGGCGATAGAGTTTCTACAAAACAGACAACAGGCATAGAAATATATTAGGTATCTGCAGAATTAATTGACAGGTAAAGAGCTCATTTCTACTGTCTGCTGCTGACTACCATCAAATAATAAAACATGGAAAGTACATACTGATGGAATAATTAATGATACGTGTAACTTTAAGCCTTTGTTTAAATCAAACCTTGTCTGAAAGGTGGTGTTCACAAACTTTTATGAAACACTTGACAGCTTCAACTGCATCAAACTGAATTTACATTTGTACCAGAACAATACTACTGTTTTGACTTTCTCACCCTATCTATTTCAGGGAGGTACTTACTTTGGTGTTGTAAAAACTCCATAAAATTTTCCATTCAGTTCAAAAGTATCCTCTGTAAAATAACAAAACACAACAGGCACTCTGATGATAACACATATTGTTAAATAGGTAAAAAGAAGAAAATACCTGATTGGCTCCTCCAAGTTCATATTTGACAAACAAAACACAACTGACAAATGAGAACCTGGCTTCGTATGACAGTATACACAGGTGACCTAGCAATACCTTCGCATTATATGCAACAGCCATACCTAGACACAAATTTTCAATCAAATAGAAACACATTTCCCCTGACTCCTGAAGCTGATAGAGTGATTGTACTTACGGATCTCATTGAAGTAGAACGGAAAGTCTCCCGGAATAGAGCAGACTATCCTTGCTTTGAGAAATGTTGTCCAGATATTATCTAACAAGTGATCACTGCCACCCTTGTCCTTGGTACACACCCTTGCCACTCTGGAAAACCGGCTCTGTATGCGTAATCGTATTTTGAGTTTACTGTATCTTGCTAAATATGAATCTTTTAGACCTGTTATGTCCACATGCATCTTTTTCAGCCTGCCTAATTTGACCCTCCCAACTCTCCCTATATTATTATGTACGAAGTACAGCCAAAAAGTTCAAATACTTCTTACTATGGGAATTTCTATTATGCAGACATGAAGGGAGAGAGGTAGCATGTTGATCTTGAGAGTGGAAATCCTTAAAATTATCTCTGTGTGCAAGTGAATTAAGGGAGGGTCGAGACCGAATTTCTGGCTGTAATTAATTTCTCAAAAACTACTGATCATATTTTGATGAAATTTAATTGGTTCATATATGTAGTTTTGAGAGTGTTTATGTCATTTCAATTTGCATAAAAGGTGTCACATAATTTTTATATCGACATTTCCACGCCAAAATCGATTATACGGTATTATCTATTGGCATATTCCAACTTGTAAACAATTAATATTTAACCTTTATTTTCTTGGCATATGTTAACAGAGAGCAATCAATCAACCCTTTTTTCCAAGAAATTTCGGTGTTAATTTCCACATGTTTCTGCTAAATACATACGATTTGTAGGAAAAATCAATTCTTGTTTGAATTTCGGTAATTTTTAAGGAAACGTTAGAAAATTACACACGTGAAAGCAATGGTTGTAAAGATATTTTAAGCCTAGGTTGGGCCTATCAGGCCAGTGATCCATGACCCTGTCATCTGTTATCAAAACGATTTGTAATTGTAATAAAGGGAAAGTGACTTCAAACATCATTCCTCTTGTCTTGTATGTGTTAATATTAAAATGTGTTTTGTGCCTATATTGTGTTTTGGCTGTTAGTGTGAAAATTAAAAACTGGGTAAAATGTTAATTTAAAATAAGCATTGTGAGATGTGCCGCGGGCATAGTTGAGTGTGTCTCAGACTACGTTGACCTTTTGACCAGACGTCTCGTTTTCGACCATTTTGTGTCTGTTCATTGACGTTTGGACTTTGGCCTTTATCAGTGTATCGCTGATGTTTGCATTTCTTTTGTATGCCATGATCGGTTGATTGGGGAATAAATTCCTTAATGTTTCGTCCTTTCCTAGGGAATGGACATAAATTACAGGGGGGGGGGGTGGTGGGCCGGTGTTTTTCGAAAAACCGCTGTGTAAAAAATAGTGACCCTTCAAAAGTTCATGCACAAAAATTAGTGACCCTCCCCCTTATCCGTGCATGAAAATAAGTGACCCTCCCCTGTTACTCAATACCCCCCCAAAAAACCCGCAATGTATTAAAGACCCCCTTCTGACTTGCTATACTTTTTAAGTCGCCCTCCCAAAAGGAAGGCAAAATGTGGCCGATATAACGCGTTGTCCAAGAAATATCAAATCATATGTGTGTGATAATTCAGTAAATGTACTTTGCTTGAAGTGGCAGGTAAAAAGTGCATGCCTGTACAAAAATGTAATTTTTAGATTTTATCGATAATGTTGATTCACTATACATGTAGTCGACTATAAGAAAACTACGAACGTGTATTTTCCAGTATAAAACTAGCTATATCTGTTCATATACAGATGTTTAATAACTGATATAGATATACTTGATTACATGGGTTGTTTACAAGTGCACATGTGAACAAGATATTTGATTTTGGAATTTCTGTCAAAATGTTGATCCACTATACATGGGAGTCTATGTCAAAACTATACATGGGAGTCTATGACAAAACTGTCAAAAAATTTCAGAATTAAAAATTTGCACTATTTGTGCATATATGGACCCTGAATATTGACATAATTGTGCTTGATTAGAAGAGGGTGGTAAAATGTGCATCTGTGTACAATAACTTTGTTTTTGGAATTTCGCATAAAATGTTGATCCACTATACATGGGAGTCTATGACAAATCTGTAAAAAAAATTTCAGAATTAAAAATATGCACTATTTGTGTATATATGACCCTGAATAATTGACATAATTGTGCTTGATTAGAAGAGGGTGGTAACACGTGCATCTGTGTACAATAACTTTGTTTTTGGAATTTCGCATGAAATGTGGATTCATTATACATTGTAGTCTATGAAGAAACTATGAATAATTTTTTTTAAATACAAAACTTGGTAAATCTGTGTATTTATGTATGCTTGATTATTGATATTTATGTTCTTGATTAGACTAGAGTGGTTACAAGTCAATGGTTGTGCAAGAAATTTGATTTTGGCATATCACTTAAATGTCGATTCACTATACATGGCAGTCTATGATGAAACTATGAATAATTTTTTTCCAATAAAAAACTAGGAAAATCTGTGCATTTATGTACACTTGATTATTGGTATTAATGTTCATGATTAGACTAGAGTAGTTTCAAGTCAATGGGTGTGCAAGAAATTTGATTTTGGAATTTCACTGAAATGTCCATTCACTATACATGGCAGTCTATGATGAAACTATGAATAATTTTTTTCCAATACAAAACTTAGTAAACCTGTGCATTTATGTACACCTAATTATTAGTATTAATATTCATGGTTAGACTAGAGTGGTTTCAAGTCAATGGTTGTGCAAGAAATTTGATTTTGGAATTTCACCAAAATGTTGATTCACTATACATTGTAGGCTATGAGGAAACTACAAATAACTCATAGGTTATCTGATCCTAAATTGTTATTCAAAAGTTGTTCGACCTGAAGCTTCCAGTTGTTATTGATGACACTATATATGCACTATTCTGAACAGTTTGTATTCTGTCAATGTCCTCAAAAAATTAAAAAATGTACATACAGCGACATGAACGTTTGACACCGACCTATACCCAATGTATTGTCAATGGGAGAATGATGTCAAATAAGTAATCTCCCAAATTGTTATTGAAAGAGTTATTATAGGGGACAGTTTTGCACAATAGTGTTGTATAAGTAGAAATCATGACAACTTAAATCAATGTGGCTGCTTGGATCATCAATACATTGTTTATTATACCTGAAATTTGCGCCCGAAGGGCACGCCGAAAATGGTAATGGCAGAAAATGAAAGTGCCAGGAGGTATTTTTTCTTTTTTCAGTATTCCATAACGTGCACATGCAATTTCAGCTTTGATGCATGAAAAAAGGTGACCCTCCCCCATAGGCTTGCACAAAATTTTATGACCCTTCAAAAATGCTTGCGCGAAAAATGGCGACCCACCCCCAAAAAACACCGGCCCACCCCCCCCCTGTAATTTGTGTCCAGTCCCCTATGTGTTCAAGTCTTCACACGGTGCTTGTCTGTGTTCTTTGTCAAATTGTTGGCTCACTGGTGTTTTAGTTGCACAATTCGTGTTGCAAACTTTATTTGTGATGTGATTCTAGAGATTTCTTGATATTCATGATAATTTTTGACGCCCAAGCCTTCACCTACTTGCATGGCAAATATATCAAATAAATATCAAAATATATATCAAATATATCAAAAGATTCTATAATCTGTGTTACATCAAGCATTTAAAATGAGTGTCTCATTGTTATTGTTACGGAGGAGGGAGAGAGGAAAGAACTTGAATCAGCTAATCACATCATTCCGACATATTTTCAGAAACTCAAAATTTTCTTACCTTGCCGTCACTATTGTACTCAACTGCAGTCTCCCGCAGGAAGAAAAATACTTCCTCACCAAGATGATAGGATGAAATAAAATCAGGTTCTGAAAAATGAACAGGGTGGATAAAGAAATTAGAAAAACCGAGCAAAAATCACGCACATGAATGCAAAACAATTTACTTTCTACAGCTTGTATCCCGTAATCACCTGTGTTAATTTGAAATGAAAAATGGTAAATTTTTGTTGATGTCAACTTGTGTTGTGTTTCGTGTGATTCTCTATTCATACAATTTAAGGATGAAGACATCAGCCTTCATGCAGGACAAGCTGAATTCAACTGATATACTTTGTCCATTAGAAGAAGAAAATAGAATCTTCTGATTCTGTTGGCCAGGTCAGAGAATAGGAAGACTATGTTTATCCACATGACCATTTTTCGTTTTCTGTTCTCCCAGATACAATAAACACCATTTAGAGATTTCCTTTACAAGTGTGATGTTAACCTTCTGTAATTTCATTTCAGCTGAAAGTGACAAATGTTCCCTTGATCCTTTGCTCATTGGCAAAAAATATCTTGACCTTATAATGGATGTTAATCACTGGAATCATCGTTAAACTTTTATCCAAGAGACAAAGTTACCTTCATATTCCTTATTTGAATCAGTATACTACCAGCGAGTTGGCTATAAAGCTGTTCCGCATGTTTACAATTTCAGTTTCAGAACAATATCCTTATATTTTATATCATGATTCATTTTCAAAATCTGAAATCACAAGTTGTCAATAAATGTTTACACGTAAACACCATAGCCTTTTAATGATGCCTATACATGTATTCACCTGAAGTCAATTCTATGTTCTATCTTACTACTGTTCGTACCCAATTGTTTAACATACATTCCCTACAAGGTAAATTTAAAAGGACAATGTATCAAATTTTTTTCATGTCCAAATATGGATGAAAGCATGAACAAAGTAGGTATACTACTGTGATATCATACTGAAACTAAAATAAACTGACAAGACAGAGTTGAATTCAACACTTACAAAATCAAAATGAAAGTTTCCAAAACCTTACCATTTAACCATTTGGAATCTAATTCCTCTGTTTCTAGGTCCTTTTGAAGCATGACTACACCAGAATCTGCACTGCGAGCTACTGTTGATCTTTTGCCCATGGAGTCCAGCCTAGTAGCAGCGTAGAGGCGCCCATCTGAACGACAACAGAAATAAGAATTAATGTTTGGCCTATACGTAGTAACAATGATAATAACAATAGTCCACCACATGCTAACAACCATATATTTGTACAAGGTCCCCCATATATTTAGGATATAACCGTGACACACTGCGGGAGAGTATACACAAGATTTTGGTACAATGCGCGACATATAACATGAGCCGCTAGGCAAATGCTACATGGAGCAAATTGTACCAAAATTGAGTGTATACCCTCCTGCGGCGGGGGACCTTATTGCTTATTATTATTAAATATCAACTTGTGTGTCTTTGTTGTCTTACTTGGGTATTTTTGTCACTTAAAAAAGCCCCAAGTGCAGAAAACGGACATATGAGAGACTGAATGTCTGAAATTCAACACCTGAGACTGAGCATTTTTATAAGTTGGGATATATTACATTGATAACACATGTACACGGTATCCTTAACATACTCATTACGTTCATCAACATTGCATTTTATTAACTTGTAACGCGAACACTAAACTTGCGACCTGCTGCAGACACAGAAAATGGGTCAATCGAGTCCAAATCAAAAGAAAAAGTAAATTTTTTTCGTAAATTAACATAAGAACAACTGGCTCTTTTGGCATACTAAAAATAGATATGTCTCATTTTGTACTGATCGTGATGCTTTGACCATCGCAACATTCAGAAATACGTGGTATAGTGAGGTTTCAGGTGCTTTTTGAATAATAGATCATTTTAGATGTTAATTGTACCAGAAAACAAGTAGTTTTGAAATAATCAAGACTTGAAATGACAGCAACTGTGATCAACAGCTGTGCAGAGTGTGCTGCACAGCTGTTGATCTCAGTAATGCCAGTAATGCCTGATTCAGCGAGACCTGGATGCTGACACTGCTCGTTGCATCATGATGTCAACTTTCGTCGCAGTCACCAAAACTTATTGGCCTACATTGTTAGAACACCCTCGTCTGTTGCAGCCCAACTTTGGCAAAGAATATCTTACATACTTTTACTGTGAGGAAGGGTCAATTTATTTGTGTATGAATGAATAATAGCTTCATTTTATAGAGCGGTATATTGTGTCTCGACTCCCGCCTAATCAACTGAAAGTGCACGGTGCGCTGTTGCCTTAAATTAATGCACGATTTGTGTACATCAAACCCAAATGTGCTGCTTCAGAGGTGCGATGTCTTTCATCATCGACCTCAACCTATTTTAACCAAGAGGTGAGTTACAGACCATACTTTTTCTGTGTATCGAAATTCGGACTTCAGTCTTTGAAACAAAGCAGACTGTTTTGGATTAAGTTTAGATTGGTATGTTCAAATGCACTGATTGGGCAATTTTTGAAAATGTTATTTTACCTAGGGGCCCGTTTCACAACTGCTATCAGAGGTATTTTCGCATTGGTGGAATGCGCTCTCGTCCAATAATGGTGCATGGTAGCATGATATAACATAATAATTATTTTCATGCCTTGAGACTGAGTATTCTCATGTGTGCTGCTAGATTTTTTTCAAAAGCTCTATAGGGCTTGCTGACCAAACTCACTACAAATGGACTAAAAATGGCTAAATAAACTTACCGGCAAAGATTGCTTGAGTCCGCTGACCAGCAGCAAAGGGAGCTTTGTATAAACCATTTATCGTATCATTGTGGGTAAGACTAGAATCCTGTAACAGACAAAAGAGGGAAAAAATTTGGGGCTTCATTAAATTTGTTACTTACCATGCTGATCCCTTCAAAGCAGAGTTATGTGAGCAGTTTCTCTCCTATTTTAAATGACTTTTGCATGTTTAGCATATATGTTTTTTGTACAAATCCATCATTGCAAAACTGTTAAAGTTGTTCATCATTTTTTCAGTGACGATTAATCTAATTTCATTAAATCAAATTTTCGTGATCAGAAAGGCATCCTTTAAGCCATAAAACTCATACTCACATTAAAGTACTTGCAGATCGGTGAATTGGCATTGGTACCACACACAAGAAGTCTGTTGTTGTTTTGTTCAATAACTGTAATATAATTCTGGCATTCTTCTTCTTCTTTGATTAACTTACAAAACCTCTTGTCATCTTCTTGGGGCGGCCATGAAATGTTACGTTGTAAATAAAAATTGTTGCTTGTGTTGTACGCATATAACGAGTTCTTCGAGCCAACATAAAGAATGCCATCTATGAGTCTTGATATGGAAATGGGTCCTGTATGGATTTTTCTGACATCTGAAACTAGAACAGAACAAAAGCAAATATTTACTTGTTTGTGACGTAGGGCAGGGGCCCTCATTTAAGTGAAGTCTTCTCTGCATCAAAGATACAACAGGGCAGTGGCTGTTACCTTTTAAATTTCTAAAACTGACAAATGATTAACATAATTCTGATGTTAAGCAAAGCTAAGGCCTTCCATATTTGAGCAGAGAATACTGAACTACATGTATGTGTATGACTTGAATTATTTCTGAATACCCATTGTTAATATACGTGTTATGCAGCTTGAGCCAATCATAGACTGCACCCATGTGTAAGATATGGAAGGCTAAAAGAAAATGTACATTGTCTGAGATGTCCATTTCCTCTCCGTTAAGTGACTTTTCCCAACTTTACCATAGCTGCCATGGAAAAATCCGCCATATTGACTATTAAACCATTGACCTACGATGTCACATTCTAGTTGATACTTAATTTGTTTAGCAAACTTCAGCACCTGAATCAAATGAACTCTCCAACTCTACATGTGAATTTCAATTTTTGCCTTGCAAGAGGGGGACACCCCCTCATGCACTCCCACCTTCATTTGCTGCATTCACTCGTTGCTTGCTTAATTGCTGCGGTCGCTGGCACCCCCCTACTTTTATCTAATAGCCCATATTCATTTAGCTAAGGTATAACACTGACTTGAACAACTCACCTTGCACTGTTTTTGACTTTGGGACTTGGTCTCTTGGAAAACCACTTGTGGATGCGACGTCTAAAATTACTAAAAGATAAATGCTACAGAGAAGAATGCTCCTTTCAAATAATAAACTTGTAAAAATTGCCATCTTGATCTCTATCTGTAAGATAAAACACAAAATCTCATCAACTGCAATGTCACAAATGAAGTATCAAGTTTTCAGGATCAACATGAAAAGTGACAATGACATATCATATTTCTAGATTTCCATTCTGTTTATGCATGGTGAAACCCAAACACTATCTGTCCCATGATAAAACGCAAAGTTCCACACTGAATGAAACAGAATAATTTAGTAGTGACAATATTAGTTTGATAGAGTTCTTGATTATTAAGCGAGTTCCTGTAGTACTTATTCCTTTCAGGACATTGTGAAATAAAATATCTTATATTCTTACTAAGATAACAATTTTTATGAATATTGGTATTTAATCATGATATACCTGTTGAGTTTCAAGCCCATAACAAAGGTGTTTGTTAGAATATCCCATTCTGTGGGGTAAGCCTAATTCAAGCGCCACGAGCCACGTGCTGCGAGCCACGAGCCGCGAGCCAAAGTTCACGATGCACGATTAGCATGTTAATTAGCTAGAAATAGGTGCATTTTCACTCCAATTTAATTCATTGATTCACTTCATGGATAAATCAACATTCAGGCTTCAATGCTGCCTTCTAGATGCATGAACTGGTGACCAGCGAATGTGTGTTTACGAATTCTACATCAAGGGGCATATGCAGAAAGTGATTCAAGAGAAATTATAGGGAGGGAGGGCCAGTATTTTTCAAAATCACACTGTGTAAAATTATAACATTAAAAATTGATCAATCAAAATTCTGTACATTAATTTTGTAGACCATATGGTAAGGTTGCTTTATTTCAAATTTCTAGGTCTTAAGCCATGACAATATTAAGAATATATTTACAATATTATTTTTGAGAATTTATGACCTTTGACCTGCCCTATCCCCCCTCTGCAACTAAGCTGTGGCTTATCCTACGTAAGAGTCATAGACGGCTGGTGTCTATCGAACAGTGACTGGTATGGGACACCGACCTTCGACCCTCAAATCATCTTGTACCTCACTAATTATGCACATCTTTTATTGACAAGAGGTGTACATAATTGGCACATTCTTAACATGTTGCTGATGCTGTTTCTAAGCTTCGTTCTGCGTATGTTTTGTTGTATTGTATCTTGTTATTTTTGATATATTATGTATTTTTTTCTCTTCTTTTTGAAGGCTAAATAAATAAATAATAATAAATAATAATAATAATATATTTGCATATAACAGTTAGCCACAAATTGGCGTGGACTGCTGACATGATGAATGGAATGCAATGACTTTTTAAAACCATTAAACATTTATTAGAGGAGAACAAGAAGAGCATTCAATTCACTGCAAACTTTTTTTTCATTTGTGCCCTTTTATTGCTAGGTTGTCACTTTTCAAGTATTCTTGGAAAATGTGAATGTTTGACACTCTCTATAGATGTGGCCCATGTAGGTGCATGAAGACACTTCACTTGGGAAAGAAATATTCTGTGTCAGTCAAAAAAGCCTACAAAATGCATATGGAGCTAACATGACCAAAAAATTTGCATAACAATAGCTCAGCATCGCCACGGTACTGCACATTCAAACACTTGTTGCTTCGGATGGCGGAAGCCAAGGCGTGACATGACAGCTGATCTAGTGAAAACGCAAATCAATGAACTGTACACAAAACCTGTAGTGTCTCCTGTCTGTCCATGTGACTATACCCAGTTCAATCCAAAGGCACCGCTGTGGTTTACTGCGCTTTTACTTTTAGTGTAGTACTACACTAAAAGCGCAACCACGGTTTTGTTCACGTCAGACGTGAACGTCTCTTGCGCTTCGCAAGTTCTTCCTGTGTTCTCGCCGCGCCGCGCCAAGCCATGCGTACGATGTTGTTAGTGGACGTGGACCGTAGTTCCCGGACTTATGCGCCGGCTGCCCATTGGCCAGAACCAACTCGAATCATCGATGATCAGGAGGCACGACTCTCTTGGTACCTCCATATCATGCTCCACGGACCGTGAATGCCATGGGCCATGCCATGCAAGTCGCCCGATACCTGTTTATCATAGATTCCACGTACCTTGTTGTTGTGATGTTAAATGTACCCTCCGTTGTCGATTTCACGTGCCACAACACTACTACAATTAATTTCGCTCTGACCACCACTGAAGTATGGGGCTAAAATTTCCAACTTTAAAACGTTTTAACGCACGAATCCTCTTGACAGGTGTTTGGTCGATGTCAGCTTCACTTCTGATAAACTTTTCGTGCAAGTTCAACTTCAGGACAAGCGTCTGGTGAGGGCGCACGTACGTTTGATCAGAGCCTGATAGAGCTACCTGTAAAATGAGCGTGCGCGATAAGGTTTCAAGATCCCCGCTGGTTTCAATGAAAACTAGTCTTGAATGATGGTTTCGAGACACCCTAGACCTGCGTACGATGCTGTGGACCACAGTGAAAAGGCCGAGCCTATCGACACCAGGCTGTCAATAGCCAACAGGCCCTTAATTGGCTATTGACACCCCTCCCGTTTTTTCTTTTTCGCTAGTTGGTCTCCAAATTCGTCCAAACTAACAACATATATTCTACATAGAAATAAAAAAAACTTCTTTCTATATAGCTTCTCTGGTCATCATTTTTAAGTCCTATAGTAAAACAATATAGGACTTCAAAATGATTTTCTCTGCAGGCGGCCTACACTAAGGGGTGGCCTATTTGATTTCGGGGGGGGGGGAGGAGGGGGGGCTGGAGGAAATGGTTATGGCGACAATGTTTTGGCCACCCTGGTAGCAATTTTTTCCAGAGGTTGCTTAAAAGCAAATTTTTTTTGACTAGTAGAGTCAAAGCAATTTTTTAAAATACAAAATCATTACAATCACACTCTTGTAAAATCGAGCAGTCTTTAACATTTAATAATGTGGAAATATCCATATCTTCGCACATGCACATCACTGAACATATATCCAAATTGTGCAAACTTTCCAATGTTACTGTCCGATGTAAACCACATGACTTGTAAAAAATCCAGGAGGTGCTGAATGGTCTGTGCTGCAAACCGCTGCCTTCTTTTGAACTTTCCTTCAACCCATCATAGTAAGGTCCATCGAATGCCTATCAAAATCTTGCATGTATAATGAGTCCTGATCCAAAATGTCACAGTGTGAAGGATTTATCTAAATACAGTAATGTACATTCTTTATTTTGATCCTATCAGGAAGTTTACAAATCTTATCCTTTACATTTCCGGTCATTGTTTAAAGTACTCCACCGGAGGCAATATCAACAAATGCGACTGAGGACTTAAAGCAATTAATTACACACCAAATAAATATCACAAATCATACATATTTACTGAGATATGAATGGCAGATTAATATTCTCTTCTTCATCATAAAATATCTGATCAGATGGCATACAACATGACATTCACCAATTTTGTTTTCTAGTATGGTAAATTTAAACTTTGATAGACATATCTATTAATAAAGTGTTACTTCTGTATAATGAGATTTATTTGTTTATTGATTTCAATCTCTTTGGCGGACTTGACAAACATTCTCAGTTGATTTTAACAATGGCAGCATTGCATCTATAACACAGAGGAGACTGCATGGTCACTCCACACAGAGTGACTGTGATTCATGCTACTGAAAAGAGGTTTCTGCTTCTATAGATACCCATTCAAAAATGCCACCATACGCGGCAGCTCCAAAGACCATATAATTCTGTTTTCAAAGATTCTTGTTCAAAAATGCTGCCATAGGCGGCAGTTCCAGAGACCACTGAATGCTGGTCTACCACCCAAGGTGCAGCCTTCCTAGAAGCAATTTTTTCCCTTCCCTTCTGCACACTTTTTTTGACAATTTTTTTCCCAGCATTTGGCCAGCAACAAATTATCTATTTTAAATCCTCCAGCCCCCTGAAATCAAACAGGCCACCCCTAATGGTATCAATAGCCAACTGGCCCTCTATTTGGCTATTGACACCCCTCCCGTTTTTAGCTCACGTGTTCACACATGTGAGCTAATGTCGCAGCGATGTCAGTCTGTCTTTATGTGTGCTCGATATCTCAAAAAATGGCTCATCAGACCAGAATCAAATCTGGTACATGGATTTAGTGTGCAAATGGCAAGAACTGATTAGCTTTTAGTGGGTGTGGCTTGCTTACTTTTTGCTCATTTGCATAATTAATGATTTTAGAAAAAACGGATGTACATTGAGAACGACTGTACACAATTCGATAAGATTTGCTACAAAGGTTGATCGCATCAAAATACATCAGTTGTGAAAGATATCGAGGGTTGACATAAAAGATAATGGCTAATTTGCATATGTAATGAACTTTCCTAATTAGGGATATATATCTGAATTGACTAGATCAAAATTGATGAAACTTGGTATGTATATTGAAGATACTATAATTTAACATTACTGAAAGACATTAAGCATTTTTACTTCATCCAACTCCTAATTTGCATATTTAATGAACTTTTGAAATTAGGGATATATATTTGAATTGACTTGACCAAAATTAATGAAACTTGCTACATATATTGAAGATACTATGATACATTGCTGAAAGTCATTAAGCATTTTATTTCAGCCAATTCCTTATTTGCATCTTTAATAACCTTTCCTAATTTGATATATCTATCTGAATTGACATGACCAAAGTTGATGAAACTTGCTATGTGCATTGAAGATACTATGATAAAACATTATTGAAAATCACGTTTTACTTCAGCCAATTCCTCATTTGCATATTTCATGAACTTTCCTAATTAGGGATATATATCTGAATTAACTCAACCAAAGTTGATGAATCTTGCTATATAAATAGATACTATAAAACAACATTGTTGAAAGTCATTAAACTGTTTTACTTCAGCCAATTCCTAATTTGCATATTTAATGAACTTTCCTAATTAGGGATATTTATCTGTATTAACTCGACCAAATTGGATGAAACCTGCTATGTACATTGAAGATACTATGATACCACATTATTGAAAGTCATTAAGCATTTTCACTTTAGCCAATTCCTAATTTGCATATTTAATGAACTTTCCTAATTAGGGATATTTATCTGTATTGACCAGACCAAAGTTGACGAAACTTGCTTTGTACATTAGAGATACCATGATATGACATTATTGAAAGTCATTTAACATTTTACTTCTGAATCAGCCAATTCCTAATTTGCATATTTAATGAGAACATTTCAGTCAATTCCTAATTTGCATATTTAATGAACTTTCCTAATTGGGGATATATACTTAGATTTATTTGATCAAAGTTGGCAAAACATGCTATGTACATTGATGATTATACCAGATTACAGCAATATTGAAAGTCATTTTGCATTTTCATGTCAGCTAATTTATAATTTGCATATCTAGGGAGCTTTCATAGTTTGGCATAGCTTGCTTGAAGGACTTGACCGAAGGCAATTACACTTGCTATATAAAGTGGTGATACAATGACAGCAGTCAAAGAAATTATATTTTTATTTCAGCTAATAACATATTTGAATAGAATTAATCTGTGGTAAATATTGTTCATTACGTTTATCATAAAACTTTCAATGAAGTTGCAAACATGTGGCAAAGGTTCACATTCACACATAACTGCAGTATATGATGAAACGTAAGCATTTTCAGTTCATATCTGGTTTCACTAGTCGGCCTCCAAATTTGTCCAAACTTAGCTTTAATAGTTATTCTTTACAGCATATATTCTACATAGAAATCCAAAAAACTTCCTTTGTGATAGTTACTTTGGTCATCATACAGTCCCATAGTGCTACTGCATGGGCCTACACCAATGGGTGTCAATAGCCAACTGGCCCTCTATTTGGCTATTGACATCCCTTCTGTTTTTTTCGTTAGTTGGCCTCCAAATTCATCCAAAAGTCTGTGGCGATGCCATTTCTCTTTCTCTTTTTCAGTTTCTTTATTTCTTTATATTTTCATTTCGCTTTTTTGTCATATAGCCATTTTGTAGAATAACATTAGCCTTGATGTACTTATGTATGAAATAGGGAGTAACCCATGTGCCAAGTTTGAAAGACATTGGTCCTAACCTAAGTATTGATTTGTAAACATCAAATACAGGAAACAAAATGGCAGTCACATGAATATTACAGTCACAGACCTGACAGTCTCCATACATGAATCTATGGCAGAGTTAGTCATCAAGTAAATCAGGGTGGGAGTACAGTGTTCTTCATGGAAGATTCCCTGAAGTGTGCAGGATAGCTAGTTATGAGATAACTATTCCTGATGCAGATGGAGATAATTGATTGAAAGGGCAACTGTGGTAGAAGATGTATTTTCAATGAACCCAAGGGTGAAAATATTTTTAATGCAATGGTTCAAAGAGTGGAGCAATTTCATTTATATGCACAAAGCAGGCGTAGGGTCACCACTTTTGTGTGCCACGATGGAAACGGTTAAAATTGTTTTTCCCGTAACATGCCTCCGAAAATTAGGTTAGGTAGGTCAGGGGAAAATGTTTTCTTATTTTTGTTTGCTGAGACCCATAAAATATAGTAAACTTTAGGGAATTTACTTGAAATTTTGGAAATGCAAAAAATGTCTACAGTCAGTTGAGTTACTAGTACTGATACATATTTTTCTATTTGGCCTATTGGGTGACAAAATGGAACTAGAGGTTTTGTTTGACAGCCAGTGTAATACTGCAGAATATGATGAGGGCAACAGTGTTTAAAAGTCTTCCTTTTGGAGAGCTTTATTTCTTTATAAATAAAGTCTTTACATGTACATAGAGTACTATGTCACTATGTGGCAAAACATTACATAATAGTGGAGCATAAATCATGCCAATAACTTCAACATGTGCAAATTACATCTCTTTCCTGAAGTCCTGAAGAACCGCCATTACATGGGAAGAGTTAAAGTAATTCCCCCCCCCCCTGAAAACAAGTCATCGTTGATGACACAGTCCCCACTTGTTAATGGGTGCTTTGATTACAGGTCCTCAGAGAGGATAGAGTCCTCTTCATTAGGTCTGTGATAAAAATACTTTTGAATAAATTCGCTTGATACATGTCTGAGTTGTAGTTCAGGACATGAAAAAATCATAATAAAATGGCCACATGGTGGCCATATTGGATCGAATCACAAAACAAATCAATGTGCATATGTATGACACAGGTCAATGTCCTTGTACTAACTTTGATTTAAATCGGTTGAAATATGCCTGAGTTATGGCTCTGTACATGAAAAAATCGTAACAAAATGGCCGCACAGCGGCCATATTGGATCATATCACAAAACAAATTGATGTGCATAGCTATGACATTGGTCAATGTCCTTGTACTAACTTTGAATAAAATCTGTAGAAACATGCCTGAGTAATGGCTCTGTACATGAAAAAATCGTAACAAAATGGCCGCATGGCGGCCATATTGGATCGTATCACAAAAAGAATTGACGTGCATATGTATGACATTGGTCAATTGTCCTTGTACCAACTTTGAATAAAATCAATTGAAACATGCCTGAATTATGGCTCTGTACATGAAAAAATCGTAATAAAATGGCCGCCTGGCAGCCATATTGGATCGTATCACAAAACAAATCGACGTGCATCTGTATGACATATGAAGTAATCCTTGTACCAAGTTTGAATGAAATTGCTTCAGGCATCTTTGAGATATCTGCGTGAACGGACGGACGGACGGACGGACGCACGCACGGACGCACGCACACACGCGCGGACATGACCAAACCTATAAGTCCCCCCGGACGGTGTCCGTGGGGACTAAAAAACACTTTTACAAACAGCCAGCATCAAAAACAAAGTTTCTTCACGCTTCTTTACTGATTGTGACATACAGTGAAGGTGTGTTTGAGTTTTATGAAACTGATATCCATCCAAATAAGATGATATAGAATCAAAAAGCTTGTGTCCGTCCTTGTGTCTGCATTTCTTAGCTTCAATACATAAACATTTTATCATAAAAAGGTACTGAATAGGAAGTAAGGTTAGAAGTGAAAAGCTTTGAAGTCTGCTGTTACAAGAATCTTCCATTCCTAGAATTCATAACATGCTCACAATTCATACAGCTAGAAATAAAATATCTGGAAATGTTCCCCTTCAGATTGCTTTCAGAATTGGATTTACCCATGAAGAAAGGAAAGTGTTATGGTACGTCCAAGTCTATCCTTCCATTTGGTTAGAAAATTTGCTGTACTGTCAGAGTGGCTTTCCTAAGGTTAGCTTATGGAATCCAACTGGCTCTGTATGGTTTCAAGCTGAAATGGTAAATGCAAAACAGTTTTATTGATCTCTTTGATGCATCATTTAATGAAGTATAAATTCAAATAATAAGTGCTCTCAAGTATGCATACATGTCTTCACACATCATCTCCGGCCAAAGACTGCTTTGATGAATGTTACTGACTAAACATTTAAATGAAACTTGATTGACAAAGTAATCTGAAACTGCCTTTGGAGCAATCTGACAATGTCATCTCACTCACTTTTACTCACCTTATCATAGAAATCATAGAGTTCTTCATGGTTGAATTCCATTCTAACCCTTTCCTTGCTGCCGTCATCTTTTTTAACCCCAAGCTCAAACATGGCATTCGGTAGCTTCATCTTGGCACTGTTTGCCTGCCCCATCTGTAAATTAAGCCTCCAGCTGACATCTTCCAACTGTGGAAATATTTCACATTAAGAGTAAATTGTTATGGAAGTTTGATTACAGAGAATACACTTTTAACCCTTTTCCTGCCAAGTCGATATTTCACTATCAGGTCAAGATGGTTAAAATTAATGAAACACGTCATATTCCATATGGTGTATTTAACATAACACTGTACATTTGAAGACTGTTGAAAACATAAATACTGTAAACTTGATTTTTTTGGACTAAAGATGCTATAGCAGACCAAAAACAAGTGGGTGAAAATATGTCATGTTTTGGCTCAATACCGCTTTTAACTGACTAGGCTGATGGGGAAGTGATACTGTCTGGCAGGAAAAGGGTTAAAGAAGTCATTCAGGCTACAGTATTGTCTCAACACAAACAGTTATATCATTCAGCAGCTGTATCATTACATTGTATTTTCAAGATGAAAAATAGTCGCTTCCGCTGGAAACTTTCCCTTGAAAATATATACTCGCAAAACAGCTGGCATACTTGTTCAATGAAAAAACTTGCATTGCAAATGTAGCAAGTGACTGTACAGAAATTTGGAAAAGCTATGCATTTTGAAAGAGTTACCAGAGTTGATAATAAATCTCACCTGATTTGGTGCAATAGTTCTGTGTCTCAAATTCTCTATGACACCTTTACCATTGGCTGTCCATGCTTTCACAAATACAGAGATCTGAAAGATAGCAAAGGTGCAATGAATTGGCAATTGCAAGTAAGTTATGATTACAGTGACACAAATGAATACAAATTGAAGAATTTAAATGGCGCTGGGCAAGCAAAGTTTACCGGGTTTCACAGAAGTAATATTACATTCATTCACAACCATTCATATGTCATGGGTTCTCTAGTAAAGATCACTCACTTGCGAAGACGTTTTGCGGCAATTACTGAGACTTTTCGAAGACTTAACAACGAACATATGTATTACCACCTTCAATATAGAATATCTTGTTTTCAATGTGTCAATTTAGATGCCTCCGTATAAACTCTGTAGAGATCTTTCTTTAATATTTGTATGCATTATCCTACACGTATAACATTAGACAATTTAGTTTTGTGGCAGTGTGTGTGTTATCCTTGTGACTAGGAAACAGAGAATAAACCAAATCAAAAAACTTTTGATAGCAAGTGTACAGCTCTTTCTGTGTTTAATAGTAGATATATGAAACCAATGCCTTTCAGTGGTTATGGTGTAAATGATGTCACAGAAGCATGTGCCTTTAACCCTTTCAGCCAATCTTGCTGTATGGATGTCTGTCAACCTACGTACAAAAACTTGGATTTTGAACAAATGGATAAAATTTGACATCATCCAAACCTTGTCATCTTCCAGTTCAATACCCTTCAACTGCTGTTCTAAAACAGATGGTTTGGCACTGTGATAAGCTGCCTGGAAGGGAAAAATACAGATGTCTGTGTTAACAAGAAGTGTAGTTTATCGAGGTGTTATATATCATATGAACAGTATTTTCAAGTTGATTCAGAGTGTTTGTCTGTTCTCTGATTATTATTCACAACAGCCATGACACTGGTCCAGACAGGAAGAATGGCACAAAAAGTTCTGTGACATTTCATCGCATAAACTTGAAGAAGGACATAAAGTGATCGCCCTTTATTCTTGAAGCAACAAGGGAGCCCCTCACTAAAATGTCTTAACACCAAGGGTGACTTCAAGTCTTTCAACTATGGCTACTGTTATGTTTTTCCACATAAAAGCTGGGTCAGTTTACAGGGGGGGAACCACAGTGTATCTTCTGAAAAGATGGAAATTGGATCTAGACTAATGGGTCAACATTTAACTAATAAAGACAGCTTCCTCTTAATAAAGGTAGCAGATAACGTAAAAATTTTATGTGTCTATTTCTTTGAGTTAGTATCAAAGTCTCTGTGCCTTACCTGTTCAAGAATAAATGCTATCGTTTCCAATACCAGCTGGATGTCCTTACTTTCTAAACCAAGGGCAGTTTGTAATTTTTCCTCTTCATCTTCCGTGAAAGATCTCTCATCCTGAAAAGTTCACAGTAGAAGTTTACGATCATAATGAAAGAAATTTTGTTTGCTTTTGCTTGAAATATTAGCTGAAGATGTGAGATCAAGAGAAAATTGCTACAAGTAGCTTAAGTAGTGTTGCAGTGATCAAAATTGCATTTTAGCGATTGTTTTGAATATTTCAATGACCTTAATTAAATACAAAGCAGTAAATTGTTTCAAAATGTACGCTGTTGTGGCAATTTTATAACCTATTGTAGCAATTTTGTGAACTCCATGCAAAACTCAATAATATTGAGGTCCATCAGTGAATCCATAGCTGATGGAAAGGTTACATACTACCGGTAATATTTCATGTACTCATGACAATTAAGTGGGAATTTGTCATCTGACAGAAAAATGCCATGAGAACTAAACAGAATTTTTTCTTGTTCTCTTTTCAAAAGGCTAGGAAATCATTGCCAGCCTTGAAAATGAAATAGTTGTTAAAAGATACATGTTCTCAACAGATTTTCATTAAACAGGCTTTCTTACCCTCAAGTGCAGTTTCTGTAGAACCCTGGAGAGTATTCTTGGAAACTTGGCAGCATCTACTTCATTTATCAAAGCTACTGCTTTCTTGATACTGGTAGGAATGGACGAAATTGCAGTGGCGAATGTAAATGGTTAATTTTAGAACTATAGAGGATTTTATAAAGAGTAATTTTACGTGGTTGTCATCGTTCTTACTAATTACTGCCTGTCGATCCCCGTCAACTGCCCGTCAGGAAATTAACCTTCCAATTACTGTTATCAGTCGATATCTCGATACCAAAGACCACTACTCTTTATGGAAAGCTACAAACTAAGAGTCCAGTTTACTCGCAATGCCTGAGTCGTGTCTCAGAGCTGTCATCAATATTTATAATTTGAGGGCAAATTTCCTGATGAGCAGTGAAGGGCAGTGTTTGGACATTAAATATGATCATAAGATCAACGTTGCTACTCGTTCAAAAATCAACATTTTTGGGGTCTGGGACGACTATTTTGTTTGGTTTTATGGAGACCAGGCCTTTGGTATTGAGATATCAACTGATTACAGTAATTGGAAGGCTGATTCCTGACAGGCAGTGGCAGACAATTGTTGGACGTTGACAGGCAGTCAGTGGTAATACAAGCAAAATCACACGATTAGTGTTGCTGCTCACTCAAAAATCAATGTTTTTCGGGCCCCAGACTATTATTTCATTTGTTTTTACAAAGAGTGGTGGTCTTTGGTATTGAGATATTGACTGATTACAGTAATTGAAAGGTTAACGGGCAGTGACGGGCAGTATTTAGTATTATTGCATGCCTCGATGTGAGTGCAAATCAGTACATTGATTTGATTTGGAATATCCAGGGAGTTAGCGGACCATGTGAACGGTGTACTGACTGGTTTCCATAGTGACCTGGTACGGTGAAGCCCTTTAACGTTTTCGACGTCAAGGAAGACGCTTACCGCTAGATTTAAAATATCCATACACGAACTTTTATTTCGACTTTTGTTAAAATTCGTTTGAGCCTGGTCGCTACGGTAAAGTTGTTTGAGAATGTCCTGCATGTATAATTAAATGTCATGCAGCGTTAACTGTGAGGAGGCAGGTGATAAAAATCGGAGTGTCTATTGACACCCGGGTGTCAATAGCCAGAAGCTGCCCTATATGGCTATTGACACCCCTTGACCCGCGACCCTACTCGAATACCTTCAGGACCGAGCTAAGCTACGTTGTTCATTTCTTGTTTCAGACAAGTTGATGCCCACTTTTTTGCTGTCGTGGGTAAAGCTTCAATGGGGTAAAGTAACTGTGTAATGTTCTGAATGTTGTAGAATCATATCGGGAGCTCGGGGTCAATAATTTTTATCCGCGGGCGAAGCTTGTCGAACAACATTTGACCCGAGTTGCGGAACCTTTGAACCACATGCGGACATACTAAACACCGACAAGCACCGACAAGGACCGACTATAGAACGAAAAGGACTGACAAGTGACCGACAAGTTGAATTAAAACCATTCTTTTTCGATGTTTTGGTTTTAAAATGTCATTTTCAACTATTTTGGTGAATATAAACGCAATTGACAACGGCATTGAAGAAGGAGAACGAAATATCGGCCGACAAGTAAATCGCGTATTGAAGGATTTCTTTTGGCCTTACTATTAAGGACCGACATGTGACCGACAAGTTGAATTAAAACCATTCTTTTTCGATGTGTTGGTTTTAAAATGTCATTTTCTACTTTTTTGGAGAATATTTACTCAATTGACAACGGCATTAAAGAAGGAGAACGAAATATCGGCCGACAAGTAAATCGCGTATTGAAGGAGGTCTTTTGGCCTTACTATTAAGGACCGACATGTGACCGACAAGTTGAATTAAAACCAATCGTTTTCGATGTTTTGGTTTAGAAAATGTCATTTTCTACTATTTTGGTGAATATTTACTCAATTGACAACGGCATTGAAGAAAGAACGATTGGCCGACAAGGAAATCGCGTATTGAAGGAGGTCTTTTGGCCTTGCTATTAAGGTCCGACAAGTTGAATTTAAACCATTCTTTTTCGATGTTTTGGTTTTAAAATGTCATTTTCTACTATTTTTGTGAATATTTACACAAGTGACCGAACTGAATTGACGAAACTGAACGAAATATTGGCCGACAAGTAAATCGCATATTGAAGCAGGTCTATTGGCCATACTAATAAGGACCGACAAGTGATCGATAAGGTGGATAATTATCATTCTTTTTCGATGTCAGGGCTTCAAAATGTCATTTTCAACTATTTTGGTGAATATTAACACAATCGACTGAACAGAACGAAGAAACTGTACGAAATATTGGCCGGCAATGAAATCGTATATATCTTGAAGCAAGCAAGTAAAATCGAATGTAAAAATTTGAAAGAGGCTCCCCACCTAACTATCCAAAATGTTTTTGTGTCAAGTTTGTGTTTGATTCGTTTCGAACAGTCTTTCTTATTTGGTATTGAGAGTCCTTTGCAAAGGACTTCAAATTGTCACCAAGCTATGCAGCAGGAGCCAGATGAAATAATATTCATCAGCATAAGATCACAAAAATGCCACAAATATTTCATATGAAATTGTTTTTTCTTAAACATCGAATACTGTGAATTTTAAAATGAGATGTGCAGTACAATTGTTTGCCTACATCTTCCAAATTATATCAAAACTATCGACACACGGTTCCCTGAGCTATTCAAAGCTATTTTCCCTGTTTAACAATGCGAGTACACACTCCCTTTTTACAGTGAGCTCATTCCTGTTTTATTCGTTGTCAATCATACATACTATTTCAATACATTCCTGATGTGAAAAATGGAGCTAGTACAGAATATAGCAGTCTACATGAGGGATTATGATAACATTCATTATCCATGCAGGCACCAATGATGTGAAGAATATCATAGTTTACCATTATGTTTTTGGTAGGAAACAAATACAAACTTTATCCAAACCGTGGTTTTGTACAGAATTTAAAATGGCAATAAATGAAAGAAAGAAATCAAGCAGGAAACAGACAAGTGGGTGAAGGAAAGAATGGGGGAAAAATATTAAACAACTACATAAGTAAGGTGACACCAGAAATCTCAATAATTATAGAGGTATTTTATTGCGCTAAATTATTGGAAAAATGTACAATAGAATCATACAAAAAGAGGTAACAAATTTAGTTGAATTAAATATTTTTGGTGAAATTCAAAGATTTTGGAAAATTGGGCGAACCAATGATCAAATTTTCATTTGCTTTTTTAGACTTTTGGAAAGCTTATGACAGCTTTGGAGAGGTGGGTTTGGTACAAATTGTAGATTAATGGAATCAAAGGGAAGTTGTGGCGTGTGATTAAAAACATACATACGATCATATTGAAAGTAAGGTGTCTTTTGATGACATTGAAAGAATTTTGACCAATATGAGGGTGTCAGGCAAGATGTGTTTAAGCCCCAATTTTAGTTGCAGTAATAGTGTACATAGTAAAATCAAGAAGCTGCTTAATGAATCATTGCTAGGGGTATACTTTAATTCAGAACTCATAAATGGCCTGTTTTTTTGGTGATAATGTGGTCCTTATGGCACCAAATGAAAAACAAATGAAGTCTATGTTATGCATTGCTAATAAGTATTGTAAACTATGGAAAATGTCAATTAAAGAGAGAAGTCTAATATTTTAATAGTAAATGAGAAAGCTGATAAATACAAAAGATGTACGATCGGTGAAGTTAAAAATAAATAATCATTGGTGATAAGTATCTAGGCTAATGGATGTCACGTAATCTCTCTCACCATACTCATTTTATGGAAATAAGATCAAAATCTGACAGTTTGTTTCCTCCCATGAAAGCAATCTTTGGAAATCATCATGCAAACATTAAAGGAAATGATTATGATTTGACATTATGGAATCATATTATACGTCAGAGGAAAAATATGCGGGAAAAATGTTGATACTTAGAAAGTTTTCAAAGAATGCAACGATTAGTGGGTAAATTCATCCTAAAAGCATGCAGCTATACATCAAATGAAGCAATTCTTGGTGACCTTGGTTTGCACTACTATGAGAAGTAGACTTGATATCATGAAACTTAAATACTGTAGATTATTGTACATGGCCCATTGGTGTAGACCTATATGTTGTTCAGAATAACTAAGCTAAGTTTGGCTGAATTTGGAGGCCGACTGGCGAAAAAACGAGAGGGGTCAATAGCCAAATAGAGGGCCGGTTGGCTATTGAAACCCATTGGTATAGGCCGCCTGCAGTAGCACTATAGGACCGCAAAATGACGACGAAAGAAGCATTTTCGAAGGAATCTTTTTGGATTTCTATTGAGAATATATGTTGTTTAGAATAACTAAGCTAAGTTTGGTTGAATTTGGAGGCCGACTGGCGAAAAAACGGGAGGGGTGTCAATAGCCAAATAGAGGACCGGTTGGCTATTGAAACCCATTGGTATAGGCCGCCTGCAGTAGCACTATGGGACCGCAAAATGACGACGAAAGAAGCTTTTTCGAAGGAAGTTTTTAGATTTTTATTGAGAATATATGTTGTTTAGAATAACTAAGCTAAATTTGGTTGAATTTGGAGGCCGACTGGCGAAAAAGGGAGGGGTGTCAATAGCCAAATAGAGGACCGGTTGGCTATTGAAACCCATTGGTATAGGCCGCCTGCAGTAGCACTATGGGACCGCAAAATGACGACGAAAGAAGCTTTTTCGAAGGAAGTTTTTAGATTTTTATTGAGAATATATGTTGTTTAGAATAACTAAGCTAAATTTGGTTGAATTTGGAGGCCGACTGGCGAAAAAACGAGAGGGGTGTCAATAGCCAAATAGAGTGCCGGTTGGCTATTGACACCCATTGGTATAGGCCGCCTGCAATAGCACTATGGGACCGCAAAATGATGATGACAGAAGCTTTTTCGAAGGAATTTTTTGGATTTCTATTGAGAATATATGTTGTTTAGAATAACTAAGCTAAGTTTGGTTGAATTTGGAGGCCGACTGGCGAAAAAACGGGAGGGGTGTCAATAGCCAAATAGAGGGCCGGTTGGCTATTGACACCCAGGTGTCAATAGCCAGGAGAAGCTCTATATGGCTATTGACACCCAGGTGTCAATAGACTCGCCCAATAAAAATATTGTTGCCTGAATACATAGGTTTCTGTGCCCTCGAAGCAGGAGACAATTTGCCCTCCTTGTGGCGGGCAAATTGTCTCCTGTTCTCGGGCACATAAACCCATGTATTCAGGCAAGAATATATAGGACCCACTGTCATTTTTATTTCAGAAAGAAAATTTGAATGCATGTGTTTGCGAACATGACAGTAAAATCTCTTTCACATCGGAGTCCAATGGTGAGTGCAAAAGTACAGGCATTGAACTGCTCAGGCTAGCATATAGCCCAACGTACGATGCTGTATGTTCCAAGATTCATACACGGCCTTTATATAGCCCCCGTTTAGAACTAAAGACTGCCGTAGTTTCGAGTTGGAAACCAGAGGCTCGAAACACTAGATTTTGTCCGTTCGTTCCATCACAGGTTACATTGACGCCCCTCCCCCTTGAGGCTAACATTTGCGAGTGCCCGTCGTCTCGTTTTCATTCGTGTGTGTGAACACGAAAAATATATGATGACAACAGTCGAACAATTGGCGTTCAAGGTTGAAACTTTGGTGGATGGAGAAGCTCGAAATTAAACGGAAATAAATCAAATGTGAACAAACCTGGTCGTGACTTGGAACATGAGCGCCATCTTCCGCGTGACCTCTGACCATTTGGGTGAACGTTGGTGGCGCAGTATCTGTCAAAAACAAACAAACAGGGAGCTTGAACTATGCACAGTGTATATAGTATCACATACACATCTCTCCTGTCGTTTCAAAGGGAGGCCTAAAGTTCATTTAATAGACCGGAGCAGCGCTTTCCCTGTTTGCTAAATGGTACGAGCTCAATCGACGATCAAGTATGGCCAGATAGCTCGATTTCTTTCTTCAAATAGACACGGCAAACCAACGGCTTCTGAAGTGCTATCCACACATCTCCGACAGAGAGGAACACCTTATTGGACATCATACTTTGTGAAGTACAGCTCAGTGAAGAACGACCAGTTTGGACTGTCTCATTTTAATTGGGAAGTGGATGGTGTAAACTATCATGTCTTGAGGACTGGTTGTTACCCTTACATAAAGTACCATTGCAGTAAAAGGCCGTGGCAAGATTTAAGTTTGGAAAACAACTTTTTTAGGGTCTTGAAGATTATTAATCTAGGTGAGCTACGTGAGAACATCTTTTTTTAGGTCCATGGTTAGAAGAGCTCCACATTCATGGATTCTGTTTCAGTGTATTCATGTAGCTAAAACATAGATATAGCACCATAATGCATGTCACAGTTTAAGAGGTATAAAAGGCTTTTTATTTTTGATCTCAAAATATCTGTATACACTTTCCGTCGTGCTGTTCAACGGCAGATTTACATGTGTAATATTGAGAATATTAAGGAGAGCAGTGTGATAAAACTGTGCATTCCACTGGTTTGACAAATCAACCCATTTGATGATCAATAAACTGAGAGAAAGAATGAATTGAAAATTCAACTGAAGAACAAAGAGAAGACTGACACATCAGCTTATCTGTCGTGTGCGGATATTGTTACTGGAGTAGCTTGTGCGTCATGTTAGAAGGAAGTCTATAATAAAAACCTTAAATACACTGCCTTGTCTCTTAATAGAAATATTAATTGTTGATGAGAAACAATGGACATAGGGCAGAAATTGGCATATTTGAATGATGAGACATCCTTTGTTTTCGTCGATGTAATCATCCCATCTTGGACACATTCTTCAACACACACAGGTCTTCCATGTCTGGCGTATGGCATTGGAGCATGGTTTCTCATCTCGTACTCAGAAGATGTCCACACAGAAAAGGGCACAGTGAAAGTCTACTTCTTATACGAAGAGGACAAAGGTGCTATTAACTGACTCTGGTTCAGCTGTAATAAAGTCTATGGTGTGATTATATTTATTTTTATATGTTTACGGGTGGTCAACTTATCAATACTATTATGAATGCAAATCATCAGCATTTGTTTGTTACAAATTGTTCTGCACCACATGTGCCTCTAATAGAAATAAAGTTGTGAGAAAAACATCTTAATTGTGCTTGCATTATTTTAAGTAGATTTTTCAAAATTTTTCAATGATCTGTTTGTGAGAATCTAGAATGGAATGAGTTCTTTAAAAACTAGTTTCTTTAAACATGAGCAAATGACGATACACTCTTAGAAAAAGAGCATGGTTATTTGTAAGTGCTATTTATAAGTTAGGCTTCATCACATCCATGAACTTTGTGAAAACCATAAATTAAATAATTTGGTATTAATAACTCTTGTACTCGTACAGCGATATATATTATGGCCCAAACATGGGACTTGGTGCCCAAGGGTAGGTGACCATTTCCCCAATGTAAGGAGCGCAAATGGTCTCCTGCCCCGAGGGTACATAGTCCCTTGTTTGGGCTATGTTTTTATTATTATTATTATTATATCTTTATTTCGGACTTGAGCGTCCATATAATAGTCAAATAAGACAATAGTATGAAAATTCAGTTACAAAATTAAATTATGGTTGAAAAGATAGAAAAATTGATTATATATTACATGCCTCTCTAAGTTTTCGCTCAAAATATTTACGTTACGTTTGTTGGCAAATGATAATCAAATGCTTTATTTCCATTTTAGGAGAATAAAAAATGGAACGATTTTCATCATCGAATGGCGCATTGATAATATTTAAACTACTGTTATGGGGTTTATCAATTTTTTTTATGCAAAATTTTCCAAACACTGGATTTCCTATGCAAAACATGAAATTTCAAGACTTTACACCTCAAAGTTGTCAAGTCAAAAATAGTTCCAGTTCACTTTCAGTCAAGTGATGACTATGCGGCCCACAGCATCATCGACGAGTGTCCATTGCATGTAATAATATTGTATGTGGTTTTGTTTTGGATATCATTTGTTCAGAACCCATATGTCACGAAACATTTGCCACAATATGACTTACTGCAAAAGCAAGACTCAAAAATGCCAAATTGTGAGGATTGTCAGATCTGTACAACAGGTCAGTATTTTCCTAAGAGGGCCTGTATGTTTTTGTTTGTACAAAGGCCAGGAAAACTTACTGAAAGAAAGAACTGCTACCATACTCTTCACATGCTACAAACCAAACTATTGGAGATAACAAATGCTAACTGCCCCTACTGAGTAATTTTTTTCTGTTCAACAGACATGAAGCACAAAATAAGACGTGACAGCAGTTCAGTACAATATTTATATTTCAATAATAAAATTACAAATCAGAAGAGAAGAAGACACTCTGTCTGAATTACAGGATTTTCAGCACAGAAAGATGATGTTCTTGGATAATACTGTCATTCAACAAGCAGCATGGATGATTTCATTGCATGTCTGCCGTAATACTGCCATCAAACAAAATCTTCATGGACGGTTTTGCTACATTGTAAAAGCACACAAACGGTGGTGGTGATGTGAATGGTCTTTTTAAAGTTGACATGTGGTAGTGTCAATAACATTTTAAATTTCATGAGAAATAGAAATGGAAGTTCTGCTCACACAACAACTGTAAAAAAAAACAACCAGGAAGTTGTGCACAGTGGAAAAATACCATTTAATTTTCAATACATATCTAGTGCACATGTGTATATTCAGAATCTGAAAAAGTGCATAATGCTGAAAAAACAATTGCAGCTTTGTCATAATGTAAAGATAAATACTGCCAGAAAAAATACTGAATTTAAGTCAATTGAAATGCTGCCTTCAACCTTGTGTAGAATGCTTTTCAGGTAAAAATTAGGCACACATGGATGGAACTGCCATAAATATGGCCTGAACATATAAATCTTACCTTCCTCATCCTATTCTTTGCTTTATAGAATATACAGTTCAAAGGCTGATTGGCCTAGTATACATGAAGAAAGTAAGTTTTTTCAAGAAAAACAAAAAATACTGGAGATCTGACCCTAGCATCCCCCAGAATCCCTGTAAAATGTCAATGTCCCATTGTTTTCACCAATTACCTGGAAAACTCAACAGGAAAACAGGAGCCCGGCAAATTTAAAAAGAATGCTGGAATAGTTCTTTGTAGGATGGACAACCAAATGAAATGATACTGAAAGTTGTTCAGCTGGTATCCAATGATTGCATAAATATATTTCCCTGGTACCACTCATGTTCTCTTGGTGTAGAATGTTTTCCCTTGTGCGTGTAATTCCTGTTCGTACATGGCAAGATCACCGTCTAGAAGTCGTTTGAGAGCAGCCCTCCGCACCTACAGAAAATATTGATTATTATCCGTTAGTTTCTGAAGTGAATCCAGACTTCTTCAAGTTCTTGGAATTACATTTCAGTATGACAATCTCTTTCATTTACTTTAACATGGAAACTGCTATCAACTAAGATTCACGCAGCACTGAGGTGGCTGCTTTCTCAGTGCACAGAATGAAAATCAAAGTTACCGAATTCATGGCAAAGTTTTCAAACTTTGTAAATGGTGATCCAAGATGCATCATGATTCATAATGCTTTATGGCTTTGTCAACATCACTATAGCATGTAATTTTCTACGATATACTTTGAATTCTATCCATCTTACAATAGTTTTTTTGCATCTCAGTAACACTCATATGTGACAGAATGGGCTTGTAAATTTCCAACATTTAAAAAAATGCTCCCCGCAACCCTCTCCAATTCCTGTTTTATCTCTATTGGGAAAAATGAAATTTTGATTTTTGGAAAACTGAGATGTTAAAACTCTTACTCCATGAGAAAATTAGCCCAACAAACAGGAGATAAATCAGAAAAGTTTTAAAGTTTTGCGGGGCAAGAGTTCCTTTAACTCACCCCCCCCCCCCCCCCCCCCCCCCGAAAATCACTCTTAATCGCAGACTTAATCCTTGGAAAAAACAAATTAAAACTACAAATTTTTGAGGAGTTTAGGGTTAGGGTTTGTTTTAGGGTTAGCATACTTAAAAGTGTTGTGTATCCCATCTAAGAAAAAAATTTTGGGGTGGGGGGCCTTTAGGAACTCTTTCCAAATTTTGTACAAATTTGAGAGTTAGAATATAAGAGAAAAAATTGCCAAACATTTACTGATAGTTTCAAAATTGCCGCAATCCCTGTTTTAATTCTGAGGGGAAAAATCAAATTTTGATTTTCAGAAAAACTAAGATGCTGAATATATTATTCCATGAACATCAAAATTAGCCCCAACAAGAGCTAGGTAGATCAGAAAAGTACTGTACAAATTTGAGAGTCAGAATATCCGTGCCTGAGGTGCATTCTGCCTTAACCTTTTGAGCGCCAAAGTCAATTTTTGTCACCTTCAGAAAATATACTCCAGACAATTTTTTCAGATTTTTGTCAAAATTTTGATAACGAACTGTAGCCGATGAAATGTGATGTCCATTTGGTCAAAAATTATAAAAAAATTACAGAAAAATTCATAAAAATTGGTAAAAATGTTGCACTAAAATTTTGGTGGGAACAATTACAGCACTCAAAGGGTTAAAACAAATTTTCCTGCAAACATATCCTCTCTTGGTATACACCTAACACATCAACATATAAACCCTAATTTTTGGTCCCTTTTTACCTCAACCAATGCTTTGCCGTGTAATTTGGTTTCTGCTTTCATGTTGGCTATGTTGTCTTTGAGTCGTCTCCTGTGACTTGCCTCTTCTAAGTTTTCATTCCAGACTGCTTTCTGATTCACATCCTCCTCACTGAAAATCAGCGCAGAAACAAAACATCTCTGAAATATTTGTGCAAACAATTTTCTGAAAGAGTTGATATCTCTTGAATTCATGGATAATGGATGGAGATCAAATGTTAGGGCTCTTCATAAACACAAAATCTAACCCAACTATTAGTTGTAGTTGAAATGGCAAAGAGATACAATTGTTGACTAGGGAAATTTAGAAATGTCTTCTACACACATGCATGCATTCTAGAATGCATGAAGAAAATAACAGTGTTGTCTGTGACTGAGACGAGTAATGATACATGAGAAAATTGAATGAGGTGTGTTACAAAACACATATTGACTGACTATATTCAGCTAACAGCATAAGTTTGTTTTCCCTCAGGCCTGAGAGTCATCACCCATAACAGTCTGTTTCCTTCGGCCTATGGTCTCCAGTGACAGACTGTTTTAGGGCGACTCTCAGGTCCTTGGGCAACAAAAGTATGCTGATACCCTGAAGGCCAATTAAAGTGTGTACACTTGTAGTAGAGTCTTACTGTGAACAAGAAAAGTCTAAGGATATTATCCACCTTAAAAACTATCACATGAAATTCTAAAATATCATGCTGATCTATTTACCTTAATCTCTCCACCCTATTCCCTATAAACAGGTCTACTGTTTAGGGGCTGTGGATAATTAAAACATGCGTAACTTCCGCGTTTAGGGGGAGGGGGTTTGGCTATATTTCGATTACCATGCGCGAAAATCGCACTACATGTTTTCATATCAACATCTTGCTCCACATTTTACTGTATCGCAAAATATCACGCTATACTGTTTGGCGTGTACCAGTAGTGGAGATTTGGTTGAGTATTTGTGTCTGTGGGTTCTCCACTAGGCGACTTGATGCTGTATGTTGTGGGTTCGAACCGGATTGACAACACTGTATATTCTTAACCACATAATTACCAATTGTATATAGGTATGACACAGAATGAGGCTGGGTTGGATTTTCGCACTTACAAACTTTCGTTTGGGGGGGGGGGGGGGTTGAAGCCAAACGCACTTAGTTTCGTTGACCTTGCGCATGCTTTAATTATCCACGGCCCCTCATAATGCTGGGTTTGGGCCAAACCATGGTGGTGAAAGGGGTAAGTGTTACCTTTTGTTGATTTATTATTTTCAGGATTAAATTAAAACTCATCATTGAGGTAGACTTCTAATGCAATGGAATACCTGGTGGAGGTGCTGAGGCAGCTTGGTTTACACTTATGTCAAGGCAGTACATGTAGCTGGTTTTTAGCCTGTTACGCAAAAATATTGAAATGTACCAGAAGTCCAGAGGCGAAATAAACTCCAGGGCTTTTACTTAAATGAAATGAAGTTTTTATATGTGGCTCTGAGAGAAGTGCACTACTGGTAGTACTGGTAATGAACCTCAGCAAAAACATTAATATGCTATGTTTTTTTAACTCATGATTTCCCTGTGCCATGATGACCGTGCCTGTGCTTTAGTGACCACCGCACTATTGCAAGTCTGTATTTTGATGACAACCAATGACTTTATGGCCAGAAAAAAAGGCACTGAATAGAGGATTGTGATTGGTCAATTGCCAGATGGTGGCTTCTAAATATACATATTACTTACTGTTTTAGAATTGCTTGTCTCTCTGCCATTGTGTCATCATACTGTGAATAGAAAAGAGTGGTTTGATTAGATGATAAGTTTTGATAATCATCGAGGCATGATTTTATGAATATGAAAATTTGTTTTGGAAGTTGGAAAATGTTCAAGTGTATGCCGAGGGCCAAACAACACACAAGTACGTAAACAAGATAAAAACAATAATACAGTAAGAAAAAGTACATAAGTACTAAAATGTACATGTGAAGCACCTTTTAGTCAAAATATGACTACATCTGTACTAAAACGTGTGCATTCCCTCCTAGTTTCTCTGATGTTGTGAATGTTGGTATCTGTGATAAACTGTTCGTCTGCCTGAAAGCTTATCCAGCAAACAGTCCTGTTGGGACATATTGCCGTTTTTGAAATAAGTTGTATGAATTTATTATATTAAGTTTTATTTGGACTGAAACATGCAGTGCATGGGATATGTCATGCTCATGGATGTATCACAAGATAAAAACGTTAATTGTCATGGATACGTAAAACTGTTTTTTAATTTTGATGCAATAACAGATTCGAATGCATCCGAAATGTCCACAGAACTTCTTATTTGAAATGATTACCCGCGGTTCTCAAAGCAATAGAGTTAACCCTGCTGCAAGTGCATCTTCGAGTGAGGCCAATCTGCAAGTGTTCGTCTCACCTTTATCCTTTCTTGTTGACGCTGGAGTGCCTTTTGGAGACTTTTCCTGTCGCCCATGGCCTCGAACCTGTAAGATGTGGCTTCACTCATGGCTGGGGTTTTATATATAACACACTCAGCAACAAATCGTTCGGTCCTGTCGAGTTATATACAGAATATTTTGAATGGGGGTTTGCCTCTAGACTGAAGAAACAGGAAGTTATAAACGCAACCTATCGATCACCCTTTTGTATATGCGCTAAAAAGTAGTGCCAATGCTATCGTGTTGACTAGAATGGCTGTATAACATGCACATTATTACAGTTAGAAGACTTTGTGCAATTCAGTCTTGCAATATTAAACGGACAAAAATTACCTCCGAAATATCAGACTGTTGTATGCTGGCGCATGATATAGTCACTATTTACAGTAAAACGTCTTGTTGCTATGAAATGCCGCCCTCATAGCAATTATTTAAAATCTTTCGTTTTTTCAATGGGAGAAGGGGGGGGGGGGGTAAGGTCACAGATCAGAGAAGTCACCTGACACATGTCAACCTGAATCGATTCTTATTGAAGGGAAAATGGAGATCACGAGTGGTGGTACAAGTAGTGCTTGCACTGGACGAAAAAGGGAAGCCGTTCTTCTTTTTGTTGCGACCTTCCTGTCATTGTTTGAAGCTACGTCAACCGTTCCGCCACACATTTTACTGATTCTTGCAGACGACTACGGTTGGCACGATATCGGCTACCACGATTCTGCCATCCGAACTCCAAACCTTGATAAGTTGGCAAGCGAAGGAGTGAAACTTGAGAATTACTATGTTCAGCCGATATGTACGCCCACTAGAAGCCAGCTCATGTCAGGAAGGTACCAGGTACTGTAACATGCACAACACCCCTCTTCAAAAACTTTGCCTTTGAAAAGTCGAATTTATCTTTCCAGTATGTTTAATTTGCTTCTCTGCACACAACGTAAACAACTCTACATTTTAGTCAACTGAATGAAAATAGACTGGTTGTCTAATTATGAGCATGTAAAGGGACAATCTTCAGTGACGGAGGGCATGACCGATGTCTGAACATGAAATGTAATGCAAATGATTTCAATGATAACTATCTAGAATGACAATTTTTTATTTGTTTGCATGAAGAGTTTACATCACATTTGTTGGTACTAATCGTTGCTTCAAAAGAGGAAAAAAACTTACAAATACTCAATACATAAGTAAATAAAGAGAGAAAGGAAGAAACAGCATAAATTTAACAAAAGAAGCCATTTTTGTTCCAGTTTAGTCGAGAAAGAACATAAAGAAGTGTATGCCTGATAAGGTTAAACAGAAAACAAATTGTTTTAACCATGATTTAATATTCAGTGGTAAAGCAAATAAAGCTTTGCAAAGTGTGAACTATATGAGTACAGACACAGAACACTAGGTGTACCTGTCAAGGAATGTAACATATATATGCATTTTGAATAGAAAATATTTTCCCATGTGAAAAGAAAAAATAGAATTGATGTAAATTTCAGACATCTAGTAATGAGCCAAGAAATGAATTAGAGGGCTTATTTTCATGGAAGTTTAATGGTATTTTTTTCACCACAACCTTTCAGATTCATACAGGATTGCAGCATGCCATAATATGGCCTTGTCAACCACACTGTCTGCCTTTGGAGGAAGTCACTCTGGCAGAGAAAATGAAAGAGTCAGGTTACGCAACTCACATCGTGGGGAAGTGGCATCTTGGGATGTACAAGGAAGCGTGTGTTCCGACTCAGCGGGGATTTGACACTTTCTTTGGTATGTTGGCATAGTGAGGAGAAAAGATTTCAAACTTTTGGTGCAAATGGTGTATTTAAAGCTCCATAAACTATATCTTTTAGCTGTTTTTCACAACTTTTGTTTTGTGGTTTCCCCACACTTTCTGCATTGAATGTAATTTAATACCAAGTATTTAGCATATCAACACAACCTATACAAGTATAATCTCCATTGTTATTGTTGAAAATTGTATTCAAGTCCGGACTAGAATTCATTTGTAAACAATAAACAATGATCACTACACACATACAAGCTGTGTTGACAAAAAGAATACTCGAAATTTCAGCATGACAAACGGATTAGGGTCAAACACGGTAGTTGATATACAGAAGCAGAATACTCAAAAACTTGCAACAAATTACAGCTTATGTCCCTTTAATGAAAGCTTTAAAACTTCAATATGGCAGTAGACTCCACATTGACACTGACATTCTGTTCCTTAGTATCAAAACCTTTTTCAGCTTAGAAATATCTAAATTCCAATAATCTTTGAATGGATTTGTGAAATGAGATAGGGAAGCTTAATCTTCAAATGTGGCGAAAATCTACCAGTACATGCTCTCTCTAATAACGCCTAAACATGAATGTGTCACCATGGAACACCCACTGCAAATTCAGAATGCCAAACACAGAGGTGAAAGCCTGACTGTACAGTAAACCAAATCATCATTTTATGATTTTGTTCAATATCTATGATCACCTTTATCATTCTCGTCAATGATGACCTGGACAAATATTCATTACGATCTTACCCTATTCAACTCTCAACAGGTGATGACCCAGGTCACTATTCATGAGGACCTTTATCCTTTTCTTCAGCCTCTCACTGGGTGATGATCTAGGTCAATTGTCATAATGCACCTTCTCTGTTTTGTCGATTTTTCACCAGGCTACCTTACAGGCAGTGAAGACTATTACACTCACAATAGAAGTTACAATAATTTCAAAGGCATGGATCTGAGACACGACATGAAAGTTGTGCAGCCAGAGTACAACGGACAGTATTCAACTTTTGTGTTTGCCAAAAAGGCACAAGAAATCATTGAAAAGCATGATCCCAAATCTGTAAGTACCACCCAAAAATCTGTGGGCCAAACACAAATATGACAGTGTGAACTGCAAAGCTGTGTTATCTATACACTTGTTTGCAGAGCACCATGATAAACATTAACTTGAGCCATCACTGGCTGATGTTTCATCAAACATCTTTCTCCTGATGTAAGACAACAGTACCACACTGACAGTAATATAATTTAGAAGTTTTGCTGCCGGTTATCCCATGGCCATTGATCCTAAACTGTTTGATCTCTAGAGGTATGTAAGAGTAGCTCAAACCTTAATTGGGACCGCCAACTGGGACTCCCAGTTGGCTTAAAATGCACTCTGGGACCGGTCCCAGTTCACTTCTGGGACCGGTCCCAGTTCACTTCTGGGACCGGTCCCAGGAGCGAACTGGGACCGGTCCCAGTTGGCCTCTAGGACTGGTCCCAGAAGTGAACTGGGACCATTATGATTGCTGGGAAACACACTTGTATCTAATGAACTGTACCATGGAGGTAAGGTACCTCCATGCTGCAATGACGAAATCATAATATTAATGGGAAAGAAGTTTCCCATCCCACTATATGCCTTTTGTAGCAATTGTATGCACTTGTTTTATTCATATTCTCTGTGTTGTTGTGAAAATTATGTATGTTTTTTATGTTGGAAAGCTAACATCTCCCAGTTTCATTCAAGGACAGTCAGGTCTCATTTCAATTCTGGGACTCGTAGCTCCGTAGAGCTATGACAGACATACAGACTGAAATAGAAAACACTGAGACAGCATATACTACATATAGCTACTAGCTGTCAATGAAGTTTTGAAGCAGTGCATGTTGTTGACTTGTATATGTATTCAAAACCCTTTGTCTTAAAATGTAATGGGACTATTATCACCTCATTGATGTCTATTTTTTCCTCGCATAACAATGAAATGATTCTGCTGTAACAGTACATGCATGCACTAATGGTTGCCCTTCTCCTATTTGTGTCTATCTGTTCAGAAATATTACTACCGTAGGTCCAAATTAAGATATCAGTCATATACTGCAAGTGAATTGCAATTCTATTAAAACACAACGGGTTTTCGTTCAAGGTTTTGTTTGCTGTTTTTAATGTAATGAAAGCCTTGATGAGTTAATTGCTAGTCTTGCACAGTTATTTTCATCTCCTTTTTCATCTGCTTCAGTACACAGTCTCTCTATCAACGTGATCCGTGCAGTAAGATTTCAACACACACCATAGCACAGGAATTACTAGTGCTAAGAATGAGTACATCACAGTAAGGCCAAAGTAATCAAATTCTTTGTTTAGCGCGCCCACTCAAATGTTTCAAAACATGAGCGGGAAGGCAGTACTAAAACACATACAAGAAAATCAAAACACACCTTACATTTTCTTGATTATTTCCATGTAACAACATAAGTGTCTATGCAAAAATCATCAGAAACTTCCTTTCATCGTGATCATCATAAGTTATACTACAAGATGTGAAATTTAGTAAACAGGAAAGCTACTCAGTAAAATCCTATTCAAGCCATTGGCAGTAGAAAACCCTAGTATGTGCACACAGACAAAACAAAGAATTAAATTACTTGGCCTTTAATAGTTGGGATCTATTAAATGTCGCGTATACCTACGATTATGGCAGAGTAAAAAGATGAAAACATTAACAGATTGTTAGTATTAAGTACCAGTAACTGGGTTTTTTCATAGTGGTCCCAGTTCACAAATTGGATGTGTCCCTGAAGTGTACTGGAACTGATCCTGGAGGCCAACTAGGACCGCGGCCGCGGTCCTAGAGTTAATTTTGAAGCCAACTGGGACCGGTCCCAGAGGCCAACTGGGACCAGTCCCAGTTCGCTTCTGGGACCGGTCCCAGAAGTGAACTGGGACCGGTCCCAGAAGTGAACTGGGACCGGTCCCAGAGTGCATTTTAAGCCAACTGGGAGTCCCAGTTGGCGGTCCCAGTTAGGGGTTTGAGCTACCCTTACATACCTGATCTCTATCCTGCATTAGAAGCATAAATGCTTTGTCTGATTGTGTGAAGTAGATGCCTGCATCCCGTTTGCTTTCTTTAGTCACATTACCTCTACTGCAAATAACACGGTTTGCTACAGATGAAACTCTGTCGAAGCTCATGAAATGAGAAAAATCATTTCATCATGGCAACGTAAAAAAAAAAGCAGAGGTTGTTGGAGCTATTCAAAAACTAAAAACATATTGTCTATCCTTTTTACTGTACTATAGAACTCATTATTTTTGAAGTATGTGAACTCTGTATATAAGAAAGAGAAGCTGAAAATATAATTTGTTTGAAAATTTAATAGAAAATTGATTTCTCCAGGTTTCATTTGATGTGCATTTCTGTATAAAATCGTCACAGTGACGCTATTGCAATGTCTGGCCAGTATCAATATTCTTCTGAAAGGCTTCTATATTTTTATCTCATATTTTGCTTTTAAAAACATAATTTTTTGCAATAGAAAGAGTTATCCAATCAAGTCTAAGGCTGGTGGAAGGGGGATATGTTCAGTTCTTAATGTGATAAGTGCTGTGTTTCTTTCGCTGACAATTTTAGTCATGAAACACAACTTTCTATGTGATAAAAATGTGTATGGCAAAATACATGAAAACTTTTACCTTCTTTGATTGCTGTCAAATTTTGGTGGCAATATCTTACGTAGGTCAAAATTAATCAATGAAATAACTGAGTAAGTGGCCAATCATAACAGTGATTCCGGTCCCTTTCAATTTTCCGTAGCCTTTGTTTCTGTACCTGCCATTCCAAGCAGTGCATGGACCGCTGCAAGTCCCGGCAAAGTACGAGGAGCCTTATCAAAACATCACTGATAAAAAGAGGCGGACGTATGCAGGGATGGTGACATGTATGGATGAGGCAGTGGGTAACGTCACCAAAACTTTGCAAGATTCTGGTCTCGGTGACAATACAGTGATAATATTCTCAACAGGTTAGTCCCATAGATGCCTATGTTACATGTACGATGTCTGCTTGCAAAATGAGTCATTAAACTAAAACACTTTGTCTGTTGTTGTCGGTATAATTCAGTGAGCTAAATGCTTTGATATGATGCGGATAGTTTGTAGTTAAATGTGTTAATTCCAAAGTTCAGAACCTATAACTTAATTTGTAATTGCTTTGAGCAACAAATACCTATGTAATCGTTGAGTGCAGAGCAGTCAATTTATTCCTTTCTTCCACTAACAATGAATAAATTAATTCCCCAGCTGACTACAAAAGTGTAAACATGTCACTTACCCCCTAGGATTATGAACAAAGTAATTTGAAATGCTCTTTTGATATACAGTAGTCTCCACACAGGTTTACACTAGTGGACAATATATCTGTAATATTTACGGCACAGCTGTGGGCAGAGGGGCTTTGTTTACAGTAATTGGTCGTATAATTGATGCATTTAATACACTGTCTTGATGGTATGAACGTTTATTTTTCAACCTTCAATGATGCAACCTCATAATTGTATGCCAGACTTGAAGAACCATAACTCGTTGATAAATTAATTCTAGTCAAGACTAGATTTGAATTTCAAAATAAGTTGGACATTTCAGAAACAAAGACTGTGTTGACGAATCAAACACTATATATGCATTTCAACATAATTTTAGAGTAAGAAACCTTATTTCATGAACAGAACAAAAATACTGCAAAATACATCAAAAGTTACAGCTAGTTTAGCTTTAAACAAATCAAAATCAGTGTAATTCCTGTTTTAAAAAAATTCCAAATATCCTTTTTTACAGACAATGGAGGACAGATTCTAGAGGGCGGCAACAACTGGCCTCTCCGGGGCTGGAAGGGCTCATTGTGGGAAGGTGGTGTACATGGAGTTGGATTTGTGAATAGCCCCCTCTTGCAGCGCAATGTAACCGGAACTGTCAACAAAGAATTAATCCATGTTTCTGATTGGTTCCCAACATTGGTACATATTGCTGGCGGCCAATTAAATGGAACCAAGCCACTGGATGGATACAATCAGTGGGAAACCATCAGGTAAAGAGACCAGAACCTGTAGCATTCAAATTGATCAGACCTCAGTTGACTATTTTACCCGGTACGTTGATTCATGATATTTTTGCCATGGTCACAGAAACGTTTTATGACCATATGTATACCATTCTATTACCGTTCTACATTTTGTTGATATGTTTCAGTAAAGTACTATTTTTATAGTAGAGCAGCTAAACACCACTCGTCCATCAATGTCTACCGTAGAGCCCACAATGAAGACTAGTTGTAAAACACAAAGTGCCCAATGTTGACACAATCTTTGGCCACCCCATCAATCAATGTGAACATCTTGCTGAAAATTTTCAGCAACTCATAGACATTAACTCCGTGAGCTATGGTGTTTTGCCATCCGTATTGTTGAAAGATGGATTCAACTTAATGGTTTCAGTTGTAAGATAATTGTCTACAGTCAATAAATATCAAGGAAAGCATACGGTGGAGCACTTTTTTCAGTGAAAGGGTGTCACTTATTCATCATAAATACATTCATTACTTTCGATAATAACAGTGACATGTATATTATCAGCTACAACAGAGCAGACTGATGTAGATGGAGTGGAGGGAGGCATATGAGAGGGACTCAAGGGGTCAGAGAAAGAGGTAGAGATACATGTATGGACACAGTCAGCATAGACGAATAGGTAGAGCTAGGGACTAAGTGTGACAGACAGGCATACATGTAGAGACACAGACCAGAGATCTACATATAAAAGGCAGGCACACCGGCTATTTAGTATATTGGGTTGCCTTGTTCATCAGAAAGAAAGAGTCAAACTGCGTTCCTACTCTTCCTATCCAAAGGCAGTCTGCTTGTGAGGGCAGTGAATGTGCAGGGTGACTAAGATTTTGTTTAATATATTGCAACTACTTACACACTGTTTGTATGCAAGGTTTCTTTTTCACTGGAGATCGTTAATCACATGAGCATTGGCTGATGGAAAATTTAAAAATGTAAACATATTTTGATAAAAACCTTGTGACCCCCTAGGTAGTAGGTGAAATTTGATTGGTTTAATTTCTTTCCCTTGGTGTACAGATGAAAATTATATCTCTAAAACGGCCCTGAACCGAAACTGACATCAGAAATACAATTTTCTTTTCATCACAAAGTTCATGACATAACGAAACTTGTGTACAGGGAGAAACAGCATGAGATTTTGCTGTTTCGTACAATAACAGGATGTGAAATCTATCAGTGAGGAAGACAATATGCTGATATTATTTTCTGTTTTTTTAAATCAAGTAAAGGCACAGAATCACCCAGGAAAGAAATCCTGCACAATATTGATCCATTGCAACCACCACCTCCGGGGAAGTACAATGTAAAACACACCCAAAACTTGTTCAATCCAACCATCCGAGCAGCCATCAGGGTTGGTGATTGGAAGTTGATAACTGGTGATCCAGGTAGGAATCATTGGACGTATTCTTGAAGATGTTTTGTTTGTAGGGTGAATTTACAGTGGTCCCACTAAGTTTTCCTGAAGTTGTTTTGTTTGTAGGGTAAATTTGCAGTGCACTCAATGGAACAATGAGGCTAAAATTGTTTTTTTCCTTAAGAGCTTTGAACTGAAAACCCAACATAAGGTGATGTTAACCTTTTATCCTTGTACTGACAACATTTTGCAAATGCTTCCCCCACTGGGTCTACTGTCTGTAGGCTTGCCTAGTCATGGCTTGTGCAATGTAGCAGTTAGGCCAAAACCTGTGATATAACCTGTGAATATTGACATATATATAGTCTCTCAAATTTAGAGAAATGACCATTGACTTTTTTGTATATCTTTTACACAAGAAGTTTACCTCTTTGTCAATTTTCAGTTCTGTAACTCCAAAACCTTTCTTGCCAAATCTTCTTACTGTTAAATAATGAGTCTGTTTTTCTTGCACAAATTTCTGCCATGTAGGCAACAGTAGCTGGATTGCTCCTCCAGAATCAGGAATTATTCCGCCACACCCATCAGATGTTCCAGGAAAGATGATCTGGCTGTTCAACATCGCTGAAGATCCAAATGAATACAGGGACCTGTCCCTGTTTCGGCCAGATAAGGTCAACGAACTCTTGGAACGTCTAGAAGCATTGTACAAATCATCTGTGCCTGTGGATTATCCAGATGATGATCCAAAATGTAACCCGGGAAAACTGGGTGGTTCTTGGGGGCCCTGGGAATGACATGGATGCAAGTACATGGGTTTGAAATGGCATTTGAAGTGTGATTGCCAAGTGTGGATGAACTATACACAATTGCATGATGCTGTAGTCTGCGGAATGTGCAATATACCATGATTCTGTCATTAGGTTCTATGCCAAGCCAGAAATCTGATTGACCAATTTGTGTCGAAATGCCAATTTTGAAGACACAAGTAATTCAATTTGCATCCATCAGGGCACAGACCGATAAATATCAAAAGTGACCTTGAATTTTTGCAGTAGTCACAACAGTCAAAGGCCCCACTTTTATAATCTCTCTGTTGTCAAAACACACCCATAATATGCCACAACTTGTCTCAAAGTTGTCAACTTTTCTTGCCAAGAGGCTTGTGCTTTTCCCTTCTGCTTTCATCTAATGCATGAAGCATAACAACTGTTCATTTATGTTAAGTATGTAAAGACAAAGCAAATCCCTAGATAATGGCTCATCTACCGTTATTTGGTGTTTAATCACTCTGTTTAATTTAGAACTTTAGTTTCCTTACATATTGAAATACTCCAGATATTTCAAGACCCTTTTAACCTGTCAAGATTTCTTTTTATCGAAACTGACATAATTTGGAGTAGAAACATTATTTGTTATATGTCATTAGTTAGCTTTGAAGCAAATATACACCTTTGCTGAACTTTGACCGGGAGAACTAAAAGACGCAGTTGGAAGTTTTACATGAGAGTATGAATTTTTCCATATTTAGAGGATGTCAAATAATAGATATCAGAAAGGAGTGGTCGGAAATGAAAAATATATGCAGCTGCTTTTTAGCCAAAACAATCATAGGACTGTAAAATGACAGGAGTGTGGAATTGTGGTGAGATTATATATGCCTTATCTATATACCAAAAAGATGTGTCCAGGCCTGAAGTTGAAATAATCTGCCAATGCCTTTAATATGATCTCACCGCCTACTGCCAATATCTATACTATGGATACATGTACATCCCTAGCCTTGCATACTTAGTAGTATAACTGACTCAACAGATTTCAGTTCTTTCCCTTGTTTGCTGAAAGGAGGCAGAACTTTGACATTGTAAATAAAGGGTTTTTATGTATAGAACTGAATTGCCTCTCTTGTGCATATTTTAATATTATGGAAAGTTGAATGAAGTGAAAGAATGAGTTACACGTTCCCTAGCGGTAGGGTACCTGCAGCTTCAACAGGTCACGTTTGAAATTCACATAATGGCAATAGAGGGCGTCCTCCACTTCCATTTCCTCACCGCATGAGGAGAGCTTGGGTGATGAGAAGTTTACTTTTTGATGTACGTTCAATGCCCTGATATCGGTGTCGGCAATGTTTACGTGCATGTACAGTGACTGAATTTCCAGTATATTATAAACACATTCGGATCATGAAACAGTTTTAATGAACGACAATAGAGATCGACATGTCAGATAGTTTGGCTAATTGTCACTACGATGTCACCTATAATCGTTATTACTCATCCCTTTTCGTCCATTATTTATTAATCTGAAATTATTTTCCTTATTATAATATGCTTAGCTGGAATCCGGCAATCTGATTGGCTGGAGCCGGGGTTTATATTCTCAACAAGAAGACCTGCGCGCCGCGTAACATTTTTGAGCTCGCGCAAATTTCGAACGCCAACTTGAGAGCTCAACGCGCCATAATGTCGAACAAGTCTATGGCTTCAGATTGATTTTGTTTATTAAATTTTAGTCTAGTGCAGCTTGACGAACCAACAAATGAAGAGTTTCTGTAAGGAGCGGAGGCTATGTAACAACAACATGATTTTTAAAGTTTTTGGAGCGTTTTTTTTAAGTAAAATTCTTCAAGTTCAATGTCTAATCGCGATATCGATGCGTTATTGCGTAACCGTATTTTATGAATTCAACTGTGCACGCGCGCGCGTTCTGAAACGTTCTTTTTTAGAGTTTGTATGAGGCTGCGCGCTCCTGAACTCTCGTTCCAACTTCGGCCCTAAATAACGAAATTGCCCACTTGTTTTTAACTTTAGCATATTATAATGAGGTTATAAACGGTGCGCTCGGGTATTTGGTTGCGGATATAAGACCTCTGGGGTGAAAATTAGCATATTTGGGTGAAATAATCACCTCGCTGCGCTCGGTGATTATTTCCGCCAAATATGCTAATTTTCACCCCAGAGGTCTTATATCCGCAACCAATACCCGAGCGCACCGTTTATAACCTCTAATTACTGTATGGTTCTAATGAAAATATTGACGTTGTTTCCTAGTTGTAATTGCAATTGAAGTCATTCTGCTCTTGTGTCAACCTCTGAAACTTCTCTTTCACAAGTTCACCCACGGAAGAGCTGTTCTGTCAAACTCTGACTGGGGGAGATCAGGGGACACCTGTTCCAGTGTTGATGCATTGTAAATCTAAGCATTTTGCATTGCTTTGCTAAAGCTCATCGTAGTACAACGATTACGCACTGAGATAAAGAGGTAAAGTCAAAGAAATAAAGCCAAGAACTTAAATATTTATACAGTAACCTGTTGTCCTGTGATTCTAATCCGCGGCAGGCGATTTCAACTTTGCATAAGACCACAGAGTAACATATAGACAGAGTCGCAACACTTGCATGTCTTTTGTTCCATGGTCGTCTCGGTAGACTATTGGCTTTTCATATTAAAATGAGCTCCAAAGGTGTTAAACTTTTTGGAGGCTTTGTTTGTGGTTGATAATTACACGAGATTATGCGAAAAATACGACGAGATGGCATCGTACTGCCAGTCGCGTAGCAACCATAGTTACTTCGTGAGCTCTCAGGCCAGAAACACTGCTTCACGCCAATCAAAACATAACACGCCAGCAGTTTCATAAACATGTCATTCCTTGACGCACGTGTAAAAGAGGGTATGACTGACCGTAAACCATTGAGTAAAACCAGACAGTATCGATAAAAGACTTTCAAATTTGGTTCAAACACACTCATTATATATTCATAAAATATGAGAGGAATTTTTAAAACGGTAAAACTCATTTTCCTGAAGCTCAAAACACTCCCGTTTTCGCCAGCACGTCAATTCTGCCCAGCACCACACGACAACAACAACACAAACTTTGCCGAACATACTTTCGCTTAACAATTGGCGAAAATCCGAAAATTACCGAAGGATTCATGGTCGGCACTCTTCGGAAAAGCGAGGCGAGAGCAACCTGAGGCGAGGCGAACATGGATGGGTTACGTAACCGCTTCACGCCTTAAACAATACCTGTTGCCACTCTATCTATCTTTCTCTATGATAAGACGTATTTTAATATGAAAATGTTTTTTGAATGAACGCAGCGATCAGGATTATCTTGTGGCACTAAAAAATATTTGAAAATATCGCAAAGTCTCTTTGACGATTCCTTGACTTAAATATGAATGTCGTGAAGTATCATTGGCATCAGCGATTATTGTGGTGACGACAATGATGATGGCAAGTATGTGACGGCCCCCCGGGACGGCCCCTTGAAAAAACGAAAACAACAATAAACAATACACAGAAACAATACAACTTCACTGCTGTGCACAGCGCGCCCCAGTAAATGGTTCAAGGGCGTTGTCAAAATCCCCATTGGTAATTTTCCTTGTCACAAGGTCATCTTGAAAAAGTGCCGTTCCTTATTTAAATGCTTGAAAGCTTCATTTTTGTTCGGATGGGGAGTGAGGAATCAGCTCGATAGTTACTTTTCAAGGACCGCGTTGTGAGATTTTCGTATTTTTTTTTATAAATTCCGTAATTATTGTATCTATATTATCAACCACTGAAATATCAAGTCTTGGTTACAAAGAGATCCTATTTGAATTGACCAATGTGTAAATCTTCAAATAAAAAAATAATTGTATCTGCCCTTCATAATAGGCTATCATAACGACACAACCAGAATTATAAAATCACATCTCTCTCTCTCTCTCTCTCTCTCTCTCTCTCTCTCTCTCTCTCTCTCTCTCTCTGAAATCTAAACATCTCCCTCACGACAGGAAGTGAATTTTGAAAATCTGTCATTGTAAGACGTCCCCGAGTAATGTACAGTAAGAACGAATAAACGAAAAAAAAAAAGATCTAAAAAGGGAAATTAAAAATTCATGACCTTTTTAATGGAAATCCCAGCCTGTGTGTATGTTTTGAATATTTAAAGGCTCTATTTCAAGGTCCGCTATGTTCTAAAGCTATATACACTTTCTAGATCCTGCAAACAGTTCATGTTGAGCAATAACTCAAAAACTAAAACTCGTCGCACGGAGATTACTCCGTCACAACACTATGTCAGTTTCATCGCCTCTCGTTCATCAATCATTCACACCTGTGTCTTTCTAATACCGCCGCTGAATGGGCGATACCGGATACGTGATTTTTTCTGGTCTTCCGAGTCCATGGTAGGGGGAACGTGACATGCACGATTTAGTCGCTCCTGCAGTACCGCAGAACTGCCACAGCTCCAATATTTCTTACGATCCTGTTCTTAAAGGATTTCTGAGATAGACAGGACATACGAAAAAAATACATGTACCAACTGTCGTCATCGGAAATATAAAAATTGCTATAATAATCGTATTGAACTTTATCGCTTAGAACGCTTTCACCCCATTTCCCTCCCTTGAAGTCCAAGTTTACCAAAGAAAACAATTGGATTGGTTCGAACCACGGTGCTGAAAGGGTAAAAGAGGCGCGTTCCTGGTGTGATGAAAGTGTTTTACAGAAAGCAAAGTGTTCCAATCGATTTAAAAGTAAATGGACAAACAAGAGCTGTACCAAATTCCGTCTAACCAAGGCGTGAAAATATTGCTTTTGTGAAATACGAGACAAAACGTAACTCCGTCATATAATGCCATTTTCCCTGCATAAAAAGCCAATAAAACAGTATTTTTGTGAGGAATACATATTTTTCCGGCGAGGTGGCTTTGTATGAGTTTGGAGATAGAATAAAAATGGGTGTGAATCAACGTGAATAATAAGCTAACACTGGATAACGAAACATTTAAACATTGTAATATTCAAAATTGATATTGATTTGTTATCGAGGTCCACTGAAGCATTACTGATGTAATGCGGTCTGCTGAACAACAAAAAAGACGGCGGATTTTAATTGAAATAATGATTGACTCATTACATAGAGGTTGAATAAGTCTGCTTTGAATTTTATTAACTTGAGGAAAATAAGTATGAATATTTAAAATATCGGGAGGTCATCCTTTTCTAATGATTGAAAGCGAGTTCCTTCGATAGCCGAGAGTTCAATGACATCGTGATTATATATTCATCAGAATACTGGAAAATATCAGAGCTTGTTCTAATTGAAGGCGATCGTTTCGTGTCTATGTGGAATAAACATAGCGAAATTAAAGTGGAAACAAACTGAATATGATAGACTCAAGAACTAAACTCACAGAGGTCCAAAAGTCAAGATGTAGTGTTTTATCATCATTTCTCGCCTTTTTCATTGAAACAATTTTGTTATGTTCGGATATTTAAATAACGTATGCGCGTTGTGTTTTAATACACATTACGACGTATAACCTTTGTCGACGACCGCTACGGTATTATTGTAGCGCCAAATATTAAATTTAAAGGGATGGGGTCGTCGGAACTGCGCCTGTGCGACTTTCTTGTTTACAAACAATGTATTTCATGCACGATATTTCTAGACGCATCACATCAATATAGCTACAACATTTAAATTTGTACGAATCAGGATGTTACAAACATTGCCAACGTGCCTTGGATACTACACACGTGTTGTTTACAATCTTTGAGTTCCGAGGACCCCCTTCCCTTAAAACTTTTGATTTTTGATCAACTATTGCACGGGCGAACTAAAAATCAACAGTCTAAGGGACTGGTCAGTTTCTTCAGCCGGGGGGGGGGGCCGGTGGATTCATGGGGGGGGGGGGGTCACCCTGTTTTTGACTTTGGTGATAGGGGGGTCACCATGTTTTTGAAATGCCCAATAGGGGGGTCAGTGTGTTTTTGAATTTTGACACAGGCTCATCATTGCCTAAAATGCTAGTGTCAGCTACAAAATTCATCATTCAGTTGTATTTTTCGGCGCGCCCTTCGGGCGCGTAACTTTAATAATCAGTCATATTTTTCAGCACGCCCAACTTTAACATATCAAGCATACATACATCAGAGATATCTGTATGTTCAATATTTTTCAGCGTGCTCTTCAAGCTCATTACTTTAATATATCATACATCTTTCAGCATGCCCTTCAGGTGCATGACTTTAATATACAAGGCATATATATCAGAGATATCAGGATGTTTCATATTTTTGGCGCGCCCTTCGGGCGCCATACTTTCAGAGATATCTTGATGTTTGCTAAGTGAAAGTGTACCATTATGAAATCTGCATTTCATATGAAAAGGATGACAAATTCCTGATACTTTTCTGTTCTCTCTGTGAGAATTGAGTATGAGAAAGCAACATGCACAAATATTTCACAATATATATTTGATACAGTGACTTATTTTAGAGATAGAAAAATGACAAGATATCTTTCCTTCTCATTGATGCAATTATTTTCCTTTGTTTCATAGGTTTTCTGTAGAAAGATGCTTTTTTATGAACAACAGTTAAAAAAGGCAGTTTTTGTCATTATTAGCTGTGCTTTTATGGTTCAATGTTACACAAGAAAAGGTCCTCTCAGACACTGTACACATCAGATTTGGCTAAAAAAGCTCTCTATGGCTCCTCAGTAGATTTAATTGGATGGTTGGCAAGTCTTAACACCCATCAAAGTTTTTGATTCACTGCTTTTTCCTCTTTGATATTAATGATTGACATCCATTTCTGTACAACAGTTCAGGACATCTGGTTAAGCAGAGAAAGTGTGAAATACATTCACAGCTCATTCAAAATACAGCTCATTCAAAAGTACTGTATTTAAACTTTAAGATTGACACTTTGAAATTCCTATCTTACAACTGACATGTCAACAATTTCACTAAAACATAGAATGACTATTTAAAATATAAATATATGTAAAATGTAAAATATATATATATATATATATATATATATATATATATATATATATATATAATTTATGTCCATCTTTTGTTTTACCTTTGTCGCGCCCCGGGGGGGGTCACCCTGTTTTAGAAATTTGGAATAGGGGGGGTCACCCTGTTTTCAAAATTTGGAATAGGGGGGGTCAGCCACTTTTGACGTCGGCAAAAAATAATCCACCGGCCCCCCCCCCAGGCCGAAGAAACTGACCAGTCCCTAAGCAATATGATATAATGTCAAAAAATTTGTGTGAAATATTGATATTATTAATAAACCGTTTTGGTATTGCATCAGGGTCTCCCTTCTGCTCAGCGATACTCGATAAATAGTTGAATGATAACACATGAAAGTGAGGGCAATATCACGATTTGTGGCCTGCCCTCGGGCTAGTGATCCTGACCAAAATATTGATGATGCCCAAGCCCCAGGCAATAGTATCATCAATTTTTCGGTCAGGATCACCAGCCCGAGGGCGGGCCACAAATCGTGATATTGCCCGATCTTCATGTGTTATTCATGTTATTACACAGAACATTTGAAATCATCACAAAATGCAGTTTATAACACACCACACGCTCATATTGTTTTTATGTTATGGTTTTTAATGTGTTTTGATATTTTGCACCGCAACTATTCATTTGTGACAAGTTTACTTGGCGATATTTTCACAGCGGTTACAGTTGTACATGGTACCACTTTCTTCAAAAAATGTTCTAAGCATACCCAGCAACATCCTTGGTTGCACTTAAATCTTTTTTTCGTCGATGAGCTGTTCAAGTTGCTACGCTGTTGGAATGGAAAATTTGTTTTAGAGAGAGGCTCGTCGCTCATCCGGGGCGCACATCACGTTCTAGTCACCCGCCATTGTTTCAAAGCTGCAGACGACACTACGGTCACGTGACCGGAAACTTTTCCTAATTTGGTCAACACTATCTCCAAAGGGAATTTTTTTAAAAAAATACCCTTTGATATCACACTTGTGATTCAGTGGGGACCAGACGTATCTATTTTCTCGGCACGTGACGTATTCTGGCGAATCGCGACACGGAATGAGTGTGGTGTGTTATAGTGTATTGGATGCGCCATAGACTACTGTGTCAAGTATAACTCATACACGTTTAAGTGATTTTATCATGTAAAGCTGAGCATAAATGAAGCTCAACTCTGATGCAATATAAAAAATGATTTTAATAATTATACTGATACCTCAAAATATTGCATATTTTATGATATTACGAGCACGTTTCTTGTAATTTCTAATTCGCCTGTGCCACCGTCGAGACAACATGTATTTGTGTTGATAAAACAATTGAAGAAGATATTTTGCTATGTTCCCTCGTTCAATTTCAAATACTTGCTCATAAAACTGTTCCCCGATGATGTATATAAAACAATGCAAGCTTGTCATGTCTACCTTTTATGAGTTGGGGATTCAGCCTCGCCGATGTCTTCTGATGTCTTCTCTACTGCAGTGAGTTGTGAGTTCGAATCCGATCGGGAAATTACATTATTTTTCCGCAGTTATAGCTGATCTAATCGATGTACACCTAATCTCCCAAGACGTGGTCGATGGTCGGGTTGGTTTTTAACAATGCCATATGCATTGCAATTTTCACTAAGAGGGCGTTATCTGGCGTCAAGCATGCATGCCCTGTGTGTTTGATAAAACCACTTAAGAATGGACGATGAATTGATCTAAATGTCATCACACTGTATGCAATTGGTTTGTAAAGTTGTTCCAAGATTTGAATACACTACAGAAGGGAAAATAAGAGACGACGCACTAATCTCGAAATGGTGCGGGGATTACCCAGAATGAATTAAGTAATTATGTTGCTTTCAGAGGCGCCTTCGATTTTCTCCACATGCACCTCACATCTTCGAGAGTGCGATAATGCATATCTTCTCGAAGGGTACGGTCAACCAACAAGCCAAGGGAAATTTTCTGATGATTGAATTATATGAATTATGTGACCTCGAGAGCCTACTTGACTAGGAAAGAATACGTAAAGCTCGGTGAACGATGAGATCAAGGGCAGAAAAAAATAAATTTCTTAGGTTAGTCTAGGGTAATTAGAAATCAGTAACATCGCTTCGTTTGCTGGCTTTATATGGCGATATACAATTGCAAAAGAGCTGCCCGCAGGACTTTTATACAATTTTATCCTCTAGAAACTTAGTATCAATATTCAATTTTTTAGTTCAAGGTGAGAATCAGCTGGGACGTGTGGATATCTTTGACACAGATGTACACAAATATGCACCTGGTGCCTTTCTGGGACGTTGAACTGCAGTTTGGAGACTGATGGCAACAGTCATAGCCTGGTGCAGTCCTGTACTGGCAAAGTATGGGCAGTTATGGCCTGCGTTCTCGACATTTTACATTCTAGAAGAACCCAAACGCGATTGGAACTATTTCGGTATAGTCGTATAGCGACGAAAAGTGAAAGTAATTACACATATATCTTAATTTTTCAGTGATTTTTTTCTACCATACAATCTTTTGTATTCAAATGGAAAAGGTAATTATGACTTTAGCTGTATTATAAGTAATGTCCAGCGACATAATACTTTCACCGTATTTGGGTTTTTATGTAGGCCTACTTTAAAGCCCCTCTAGCGGTATCTTTCAGCATTATTT